>NC_054477.1:56058662-56366698 GCF_017639515.1 Carcharodon carcharias | reverse complement strand
CACAATACATTATGCTATTCCAATAACAATGATGCTGGTATTTTGGTGCTTTTTGACAGCAGTAGTGACAGGAATGATGAAAAACACATTTTCAGTATGTTTGAAGCATTTTGAATAGTTTTACACAGGTAGAACTGTGTCATAAACCAAGAACACACAACACAATTCAGTTGATTTGGATTGTAGCAGGAATAAACATATCGTAGCTAGACCAAAAGAGAAATCTAGGATTATCAATGATATACCAATCAATTTCTCTTAATGTCTCTAGCACCAAACTGATTTAGGATTGTCCTAAATAACTATTGTAACCAATGTGAAAGAAACCATATTGATGTTTGCCACACTGCAACCATTTCAAAAAGAATGAATTGCTGCATGAATTATGAAAACCGTTATATTTAACTCAGCAGTGAGCAAACTTCAATGGAATCAAAAATCCCATTCAGTATTTTGGTTATTATTGGTGTATTTAATTATAATTCATATTTGCTGTGTTGTTTTCTGGTAACTAACTGTATTAAGGTTAAAGCAAAATACTGCAGATGCTGGGAATCTGAAACAAAAACAAAAAATGTTGGAAAAATTCAGCAGGTCTAGCTGCATCTGTGGAGAGAGAAATTGAGTTAACGTTTTGAGTCTGTATGACCCTTCTTCAGAGCATTAAGGTTACCTTTTTTATTTGTTTATGGGATGTGGACGTCATTGACAAGGCCAGGATTTACTACCTACACCTAATTCCCTTGAGAAGTTAGTGCTGATCTGCCTTCTTGAACCACTGCAGTCCATGTGGAGTTTATGATCCAGCAAAACTGAAGGAACAATGATATAGTTCTGTCTGGTGTGCGTGACTTGGTGTGTAGCTTGCAGGGGTGGGGTTCTCATGCATCTTTAGCCCTAGCTCTTCTAAACAGAAGAGGTTACAGGTTTTGAAGGTGATATTGAAGAAGCCTTGGATGGGATGCTGCAGTGCGTCTTGTACATGGTACAGAACTGCCTCCTTGTGCCATTGGTGGAGTGAGTGAATGTTTAAGGTGACGGATGGGGTGCCAATCAAATGGGTTTCTTTGTCCTGAATGTACAAAGTTGGATTAATCTTTCATCATGGAAGCCATTGCATACCAACTGCATTGAGCATCCTGGCAGTTGATATGTGCCATGATACCAATCAGCAGCAAAATTAAATCAAGGTGTAAACTTAATAAAACTGTTCCTTGAACTTCATAAGTGTAGTAATGATACATGAGAGCCACTTCAAGGCACTCATTTCACTGCATACTACAATGATTGCTATTGAGGTTATTATGTCATCTGAACTGCTTGCTTATATTAACTGCTTTGTAATCATTCTTGGATGTCTGTTGTAGTATGAAGATTGTAAATTAGGAGCTATCTGTGGACTAGCTCCAGCCCTCACTGGTGAACAGTATTGGGACAACCAATTAACCTCAGCAGCTTGCAGCTTCAATGGAAATGAGGCCTGATTGAGGGCCAATTTCAACAGGGACCATCATGTTGGCCATTTCATGTCAAAAACTGGCGTGAGTTGAATTTCTCCTCCAAGGTTGCAGAAAGAAATGCTTCAGAATAACTGCAGTTTGTGTACCCTCACTAATAATTCTCTCATTTACCTTAATATTGGTTCTACACTCAAATCATTCCCTGCATAAGTGTTGTTGACCTCATTTGCCTTGATCTGCAATGTTTATTTCTTAGTTAACTGAATTAAGCCTAATGTTATGGCACAACCGATGATAAATGCTGAGCTGCTCAAATCCCAGGATCCCAAATAGTTGCCTCAGCTGTTTTACACTTCGTATAAATTTCAAGATAATTTAGACTAAATTAAAACTTTATTAATAGAAGAAATTATTTCAAGTACATACATAAATCTACAAAGTACTACTATGATAGCTTCTACACCCCCTAGTTAATCTAACCCCCAGCTACAATTTTGTTAGGGTTCTTCTTATCGTGTCCACGGACAGTCTATACATGACCCAGCCAGAACTGGACACATTTTTGTACCTTGTTGTTGAATTCGGCAAGATCTGCAACAGCGCAGCGTTCCTTTAGCGATAGGCATTGCAGGAGATGTTGCATAGTCTGTGGCTCAGTTACACATTCACAAGTTGTCGGGCTGGTTGTATATCCCCATTTGCTTAGTGACACCTTTGAATGGACTACACCAGTCCTAAGTCTGTTAAGGCACTTCCAAATTGCCCAGTTGCAATTAGCTCCTGGGGGAAGGCTTTCATCGCTGGGGGTTGTTTGAGACTGATGAGCTGGTCTTTCCACAAGGTGATGCAGGCTTCAGATGGGGTTGATTGTAATGGAACAACACTGTTCATGAAGCTCTTCCTTGACTTTAGGTGGCTGGATGTAGGTGTATGACCATGTAGAAGGTGCCTCTCATCTGATGTTTGACGGAGTCGCTCTTTCTTACTGGCTACCGTTCTTCTTATATCGGGGGAGTGATACCCCCCAGGATATATAGGTTGTTGGTGTTTGTTGGTTTTAAACAACCTGTGATAAGTCAGCAGCTTGCATTCAGAACGGCATCTATCTTCTTAGCATGAGAAGATCTTTCCCATGCAGGGCAGGCGTATTCGGCAGTGGAATAGCAAAGAGCAAGTGCACTGGTTCGCAATGTTTTCAAGCTTGCTCCCCATTTTGTGTTAGTGAGCTTTATTCAGGATGTTGTTTCGTGCGCTCACTTTTGCCTTTGTCTTTTCGATGTTGTTCTTGAAGGTGAGGCATCTGTCAAGGGTGACTCCTAAGTAGATAGGGTGCTCGCAATGTGTTAGTGTTGCTCCACACCAGGTTACTTTAAGCTGGCGTTTGGCTTCACGGTTTCTGAGGTGGAATGCACAAACTTGCATCTTTGATGGGTTTGCGCGAAGGTGGTTTTCTTCATAGTAGGATGTTAGTCCCTCCAAGGCCTCAGAAAGTGTTTTCTCCATAGTTTAAAATCAGTGCTTTGGACAGTGACACATAAGTCATCAGCATATATAAAACGGCACGTGACACGTCCTATAGATTGGTCATTCGCGTAGATGTTGTACAACAGCGGTGCCAGCAAGTTAAGGTAACAGATTTTAAAAGACCCAGGCAAAGAAACAAAATATGCTGAACAACCCAATTTGAAGTGAGTTTTCTTAACTTCAGTTCTTTGTAGACAGTAGCTTGAGGCTTAGATGCTGGAGGCGTTTCTCGCTTGTTTTAGATCTTAGAATGCCTACCCTTACAAACAGCCTTTGCCCCTTTATACAAATTTTTACTCTTTGAATGCAAATTCCCATTGTTTCACTATGGCCAGGATTGTCCGGCCCTGTCACGGGGGGGACCCGCCGTGGGTGAGGTGGTGCCCCAGCCAGAAGTCCATTGACTTGTAGAGGGACAGGAAGATCCCAGTGGTGCATGGGTGTGGAAAATTCCGCCCTATATCTTTGGACTTTATCTCTCTGATAATAAAAGTTTCTCATAGTACCAATCTTACTACTAAGCTTTGGGGAAAATAAACACACTGGGAAGAAATCCTCCCCCCCCCCCCCATTGGGGGGGGGGGGGGGGTAGTGCAGGAGCGGGCGTGTGGAGGCACACCTCCGATTGACGCCCCAGATTGAGGGCGCACCGCCTAGCATGATGTCCGCCAGCAAGTGCTATGTGCTCCCTGTGCAGGCAGGGTGTTGGGGGGTATTCCCTCAGCTGAGTGCTGCCTCAGGGAGATCGATGCCAAATTTAAAAATGGTCCAGGTGCACAGACAAAATTTCCCTGACATGTCCCCTCATGTGACACTGTCACATGAGTTGGGACATGTCCATCACTTTTAATGAAACCTTTATTAAATGGTTAAAAACCCTCATGAAACCTCATCCTGCCCGTGGATGAGGTTTCATGCTTTTTCTGAAGCTCACCAGGACTCCCGGCCTGCTCACCAACCTTAAGGTTGGACGGGCAGGTCCATTAATTATTTCAATTAGTTTTTAAATGGCCTCAATAGGCTGTTGACAGGTCGGTGGGCACTCAGCTGATTCGGCTGCGCCCCTGCCAACCTGAGAATTAAAATGATGCGGGGTGACATTGGGAGTTCTGCCCGACCTCATCCCATGTCATTTTACGCGTCGGCGAGTGGGCTCTACCTCCTGCTCGCCGACCTCACTATCCTGGCCACTGTATCTGACTTTTCCTGGCCAGGTGAAACATTTCACCTCTCCTTTGAGTTCAACAAGTCTGGTTTATTTAAAAATGCAAATGTTCCCTTTAGCCCTTTGTCTACCTACTTAACATTTCAAGGCCAGCTTATCTTCTAATACATCAAAGCCTTCAGACCAGCTGCCTTTAATTCATTTAAGTCACACACAGACATAGATGCAGACCCCACTATTACTCTACTTTACAATGAATTCCAATAACATTATGAAAATTATTATATCTTCCTGACACTAGCCAATATGAATAAGTGACGTGCTAGCCTGGTTACCTGTTAGCTGATATGTGTCATCAAAAAAAGACTGTTGAATTTAGTTAATAGGATTATAATTATTTCCAAAACTTCCTAACTGATGTACAGATTAAAACAGAAAATAGCCTGCACAAACTATTATTTTAGATTTGTGACTGATGTCCATGATTGTTAACACCACGTGCACAGAGCAGCTATCTTTGCTCAAATGTGATAAATTTCCTTAAATTGTTAAATAAGCATCATATTGAACCACCGCAAAGCTGAATGGGTGATAGTTTACAAACTAATTGACACAAACCAGTCACACCACAGAAATTCCTTGCAATTAGGGCCATGGGTTTAGTTTTAATCTGTTTTTTGATCTAATCCGTATATGTAAATGCATTGTTAACTTTGCTACCATTGCAAATATTGGAACCTTAACCAGTGTATTAAAAATAAAAACACTCCTTTCAAGTGAAGCAGCATTTCACTTGCATTTCCCCCAACTTAGTCTACTGCATTCGTTGCTCCCAATGTGGTCTCCTCTACATTGGAGAGACCAAACGTAAACTGGGCGACCGCTTTGCAGAACACCTGCGGTCTGTCCGCAAGAATGACCCAAACCTCCCTGTCGCTTGCCATTTTAACACTTCACCCTGCTCTCTTGCCCACATGTCTGTCCTTGGCTTGCTGCATTGTTCCAGTGAAGCCCAACGCAAACTGGAGGAACAACAGAGATAAAAACAAAAAAACTGCGGATGCTGGAGATCCAAAACAAAAACAGAATTACCTGGAAAAACTCAGCAGGTCTGGCAGCATCGGCGGAGAAGAAAAGAGTTGACGTTTCGAGTCCTCATGACCCTTCGACAGAACTTGCGTTCGAGTCCAAGAAAGAGTTGAAATATTTCAACTCTTATATTTCAACTCTTTCTTGGACTCGAACGCAAGTTCTGTCGAAGGGTCATGAGGACTCGAAACGTCAACTCTTTTCTTCTCCGCCGATGCTGCCAGACCTGCTGAGTTTTTCCAGGTAATTCTGTTTTTGTTCTGGAGGAACAACACCTCATCTTCCGACTAGGCACTTTACAGCCATCCGGACTGAATATTGAATTCAACAACTTTAGGTCGTGAGCTCCCTCCCCCATCCCCACCCCCTTTCTGTTTCCCCCTTCCTTTTCTTTTTTTTCCAATAAATTATATAGATTTTCCTTTTCCCACCTATTTCCATTATAAAAAGAGAAAAAGAAAAAAAAAATATTTATTTATTTATTTTATTTTTTTTACATCTTTTATGCTCTCCCCACCCCCACTAGAGCTATACCTTGAGCGCCCTACCATCCATTCTTAATTAGCACATTCGTTTAGATAATATCACCAACTTTAACAACTATGTGTTCTTTTGTTCTATTGTTGTTGACATCTTTTGATGATCTGCTTCTATCACTGCTTGTTTGTCCCTACAACCACACCCCCACTCCACCTCTCTCTCTCTCTCTCTCTCCGCCCCCCCACACACACACCTTAAACCAGCTTATATTTCAACTCTTTCTTGGACTCGAACTCAAGTTCTGTCGAAGGGTCATGAGGACTCGAAACGTCAACTCTTTTCTTCTCCGCCGATGCTGCCAGACCTGCTGAGTTTTTCCAGGTAATTCTGTTTTTGTTTTTGTATTAAAAATAATGCCCAGTGAAATTCCAACAATGAAGTAAAAGCAAATAGGGGGAATTTTAACTGATAAAGTTGGCGTATTTAGGTGGGGTAGAGGATTAAAGTCAGGAAAGTTTGTTTTCCAACCCAAACCTGCCTCTAACTCACCCATTTCAAGCTTTAACTGAGGCCAGAAGTTGGGCAGGTAGCCACCTTGGCCCAAGGAGGGAGGTTGAGGTTTTAAAAATGGTGAGGCTCAAAGCATTATTATCATTTCACCTTTGACCTTTTACAGCCATTGACTGGGCTTCCTGAGCCATGGGGAATCCAGCAGCTTCCTCAAGAAAAGGACCTGGTAGATTCAGGAGGAAAGCGTCCTCATTCTTGTTCTCTGGATCTAGGTGCTTGCCTGAAGAGGCTCCATGTTCAGGGACACCTTCACTGAGACCTCTGGCCTTCTTGAACCCCCTCCCAATTATCCTACCAGACCTCCGATTCCTATCATCCCAAACCAGCCCCCAAATTACTCCTCCTCCCAGCAGGTACCATCCCTCCCACCCACCACCAGACCCTGATCTCCACCTTACCAAACCAGGCCCTCCACTTCCTGCTCTTCCCTCCCTTTCCCCTTTCCACACCCTCCCCACCCCCTTTCCCTGCCCGCCTTTCCCACCCCTTTCCCACTGCTCTTCCCTGCACTCATTCCCTGCCCCCTTCCCCAACATAACTTTCCCAACTCTTCACTGCCCCCTTTCCCCCTCCCCCCCTTTTCAACACACATTCCTTGCCCCTGTACCCCTTCCCCTCCACTTCCCTGCCCACCCCTCTCCCATCCACTCCCCAACCACCCCCCCCACCCCCCATCCCAGCTTGAGGAAGGATGGGTTTATAATGATATGCAGATGTATTACAACGAGTTTCCCGACACCCAACGGTGGGAAGCGTGGCCCGCCAATGACAGGCAGAGCAGACGATTGCAAAATGGTTTCACAAGGCCTGAAACTGATTTCTAACCTTCTCGCCATATTGTCTGCTCATGCCACCGAACATGCCCAACGTCAGTGAGAATGGAAAATTCACCCTGTGAAGTTTATAATGGCTCCATAACTGTAGCGAGAGCTTGCCAAATCCCAAGAAGCACGAGGAGAGAAAAAAATAGATTTTTCTATTTTGCTCAAATGTGATAAATTTCCTTAAATTGTTAAACAAGTGTCATATTTAACCACCAATCAAGTCTCTAGACCTCTTCAACAGACAACATACAACCTTACATCTCTATTACATTGTTAGGAATTTATTTTTTATTTTAATGTTCATTTCAAAGGCATTCTGAGGCCCGCCCATAGTGGATACTGGATGAGGGCTATGGAGGATACGTGGTGGGCATGGAGAGAGAATGGGGTGGCATGGGGGATATTAGGTGACATGAGGGTCATGGGGATATGAGAGGACGAGGAGGGGTCAAGGGGAGTATGATGGAGTATGGAGAGGAGATGGGAAGTATGGGAGATGTGTGGCTATGAGGGGTGAGGTTAAGGGGGCCAAAGAACAATGCTGCAGTCCCTTAGAACTAAGGTGGGCCTTCTAATCAGTCTACCTCTGTACCTGCACACCTCCTGTGCTGCATTGTGGCTCACAAAACCTGAGCCCCCATGCCCACATCCCTCAGAATTAAAAATATGACAGGAATGGGGTTTGGAGGAAGGCTTGCACTTTGGAAGTTGGGAATGGGCCCAAGTCATGTTTCCCCGGCCTGAGCTGAAAACCTGGGCCTAGGTATAAGATACTATTGAATGGATTTAGCTCAATTGAATATGTTCACCAAACAAATGCAAGTTATTCAGCCGCATTTCTAGGCCATGCAGGTGCTTTGTTTTTATTTCATGGTGGAGCTCATCTCCATTGTGTCACGTTATGGTGGAGCAAATTCACATCAGTAGAGATAAAATAAAGCTGCTACGTTGGAAATGTGCCACTGGAGGGAAACATGATGAGCTCTCATCTTATAACTTTGGTAGATCTTTATTTACTTAAAGGGTTCATTTTTTTTTGTTGTTATAGGCACAGTGGTTGTATTGGATGGACAAGCTTAATCAGGTGGTTCCTTATTCATTATCTTGACCCACCTTTTTCACCATATGTCACTCTGCCTCTTTCTCCAGAAATGGAGGTTGCTATCTTTCGAATCCATTTATTACTTTTGTTTCAATGGTCTTTCCTTATAAATCACTCAAAATGTCATTACCCATTGTGAAAATAGTTCTTCTTGATTGGTCATATATTTCTAATTTATGAGTTAATCTCTTTAGTTTGCATTAATGACCTTCATCATCTAGAAGACAAGCATCATAAGACTTTAATGAAGCCTCATGCTTTCAAATAACAACAAATCTCCAATTTTCCCATGAACCATAATTCTTGAATCCCAGTATGACTTTGATTCCTCCATCTTTTACCTGCTGTAGTAATTTCCTATAGCACGACGATGATGATTGCAGATTCCTTTTTCCTGTATAAGGGGGAATGGAGGTTCCATGTTGATTATCCTGGCGCTTAACAGTTTTATTTTTGAGTCATTTATTTCTGTGATCCTGCTTAAGCTACTTTTCTTTGAATATTTTTGCACGTCATTTATTTTATTTTCATTAGCTGAGCAATAAATATGTCTCAATCACATGATGCTAACTTGGTGGATTTACTACGCAAGAAATTAACACTCGTTGACAGAACAGCTTTGCCAAGAGCATGTCAGTATATCTGTAAATAGAGAAAAGTCATGTTAAGGAATGGACCGACTTGGTATAAATATGAATCCAGTACATTATGTACAAAGTCATCTTATTAAGCTAAAGGTATGATCAATGAGAAAGAACTTTCTTTTTGGCTATCCTAATATTTTTCCATTCTTCATTTTTATCTCCAGCTTCATGACCACTACTTTCTTTAGCCTTACAAAGCACTTGAGATGTTTATCTGTACTTAGCACTCTATAAATACAATTTGCAAAACCTTCACTCTCTCCTGCTACATTTCCTCTGGTATGGTCCCAGTTTACTGCCTCAAATCCATAGGTGCACACTTGAACATATCTGACATACAACCATGGCTTAGTTATCCATCACCAGAACTGGCTGATCAAGTTCTAGCAGGTCTTGTTCACCTCTAACAAAACCATTCACCAATCTAGGATCATCCTGAATAGAAAAAATCACCTCAGCTTCTTTCTCCATGGCCAAATGTCTCCTTTAACTCCTTTTTTTACCATTTTCACTTTCATCTCTAACAACAAATGCAAGAAGCTCATTGACTTATTTGTTTCCATGATAGAAACCATCCATTCAGCTTCCTCTGTGTACTTCACTCTTCCCCACAAATTAACACATCTTCTCATGAACTCACTGCTCAAGCCCTGGGCCACTTTTGTTATTTTCCCTCCTACTTTCCCCCAAGCCCTCCCTGAGCTAAAGCTGTCTATGTGACCCACTTACTGCTCCCTTGAAGCATTACCACTAAAATGCTGACCAACCAACTTGCCTGCCTTGACCTGTGGTAGCTGACATTGTAAATGGTCCCTTCTCCTCAGGCAGTGTTCTTCCTTTCAAAATGGTGTCTTCAACCCTTCCTCAAAAAACCTTGACCCTTCTATCCTTGTTAGAGTTGGAACCATGTCATTTTTTTCCAAATCAAATTACAGGTCATTCGTTCCCAAGTCAGTCAAGTCACAGGTCATTTTTTAAAATTCAAAGTCAGTAAGATGCCGTCTTCCTCTTTTTTCTTTACTTCACTCTATTCTCAAAATCTGATTAAAATGCAAACCAGTCTATTTATAACATTGAAGTTGAAGACACCTTTCCTTTATTGCATTGTTTACTTTGTTCCACTGAGCAATAATAATCCTAGGCTGAAGACCTATTCCTGTTGTCAGATGAACTTTACGTACTTTCCGGACTTAAATTTCTGATATTATTGATAGGATAATCAATTGCCAATTTATTAGTAGGCTAAAGGTTACAAAGAACTTTTAACATACATTCATGGTGAAAAATTTCAATGACAATACTAATAATATAATTAATATAATGTCTGAAGTTATTGGAAAAAAGCGGCATTTCTTCAAACATAAGCACATGTAAAAGCTGCACTGAATTAATTAAAAGAAAATTTTATAATTTAATTTTCAGGATTCCTTTCAGGTGGCGTCAACAAAATTTAATGACACTACAGCCAATCAACAACTTTTGTTCCACATGTTTTACAGACAGCTATTCTCTATGACCAAACTTTCATAACTTTTATAATCAAATAATGCAATTTTGGGTGACACATTGTTGAATAGCTTGCGAGAGTAATACATCTGTTGCGCATGAAGCAATTATCAAAGTGACCACAGCATTTTCAGCACTCACTGCAGTTAGTGCATATAATACATGGAGCACTACCCAGGTATTGCTTGAGTGTGTTGGGAAATTGTTCCCCTGACCCTCTCCCCTGTAGCCCTCTCCTGTTTAGGCATGTGGCCATAGAATGTTTGGATCGGGTCGACTAAGGAAGAGTCAGGGGCAATACATGGAACACTGTCAAGCTTTCGCTTGACTGTGTTGATGACCTGCTCCCCCGTTCCTTTTCCCTGTCCCTCTCGCTGCACCTCTGTCCTGTTCAGGCACGCGGCCATGGAAAATTTGTGTCGGGGAGGGTCGTAGAAGGATTCCGGAGTAGTCATGGGAGGATCAGGGGTGATCATAGAAAAGTCGGACGTGGTCAAGGCAGGGGCAGCCATGGAAGGGTCAGGTCAGGGGTGGTCATGGAAGTGTTGGGGTGGCCATGGTTGATTAGATCAGTGGCAGCCATGGAAGCATCAGGGGCGGCCATGGAAAGCTTTAATGTTGGGTTTCAGGGTGGACAGAATGTGTTGGTGGGAACCAGGCCAAAACCCTTTATTTAACTGATAAGTTGGAGTTATGTGGCCACCACTTCTGGGGTTTCAACTCACATAAGCAAACAAAACTCTTCTCAAACCAGGTCAGTGAGAAGGGAGGGAATGGGGAATCTTTCCCTGATTGACAAGCTTTTCTGCTGTAGATCTGGCAATCCAGTCTCCAATGGGTAAGATCAGGCAGGAGGAGAATGAAACCTGTGCTCGATTACATACATCATGGTTCGCACCAAAATGTCGATCAACTACATCGTGCTGGGATTAAAATATACCTCCTTTTTAAACTGAGCAATGTAGCCAAGTAATTTTTGTTCAAATTAAGTCAAGTTACAAGTCAAAAATAATGACTTGAGTCAGGCTCGAGTCCACGTCACTGACTCGAGTCAACAGCACTCATCCTTGCAATCTATCATCCCATCTTTAACTTCCCTTTCCTCTTCAAATTTCTTGAATATAATGTCACTTTCCAAATCTATGCCAATGTCTTTAGCAACTCTCAATTTGAATCCTTCCAATAGATTTTCCATTTCATAGCATGAAACGGTCCTAACCAAAGTCACAGACACCATTTTCAGTGGCTATGATGTAACTTTCCCCCATGATCTCTTTTCCACATAACATCAATGGTGTGGGTAAGTGCTGTGATGGGACTTCTAGGCTGCTTATTTCCAGCTCTTCAATGGAGGAGGTGTTCTCTTGACTGGAGGTGAGGACCTGGATGGAGCTGAGGGACTGGCTGGCTGAGGGTGTCGGTCACTTGGCAGAGCTCCCTGTGAACCAAAATGGAGATAATTAGTGCACGGCAGCAGAGTCAAAAGCAGGAGAGAGAGCACTCACAGCTGTGTTGAGTGAGGGATGATATGGTGCAGGATCTTCAAACGGGTGTTTGCCGCTGAACTCACTATTGCCACAGGCACAGTCCACGTCCTTATCAATCAGTGTGATGGCACTCTCCTCAAAGTGAGTGGGGGCCTAATGTGGGCCACTTCATCCACGCTCTGGAACCTCTCCCTGCTGCTGTGAGCCAGCTTCTCCTGCATGAAAACAGATGGAGAGAGTGTGAGCAGGACACATGGCACTGTGTGGAATGTTTGTGTGGTGAGCGGAGCCATGGATGGGATGGGGACGCTAGCTCGAGAGGATATAAGCCTGATGGAGATGTGAGGGTGTGTGTGGGAGTTAGTGGTGTTGTCCCTTGAGGTATGAGATCCCTGTGGTTGTGTGATGTCTTTGTGAGTGGGTGAGTTGAGAGGGATGAGGTAGTTGGTCTGGTGGAACAGATAATAGCATTTATCCTCCCCCTGCACTGGATGGCTGACCTCCTCTGTGCTCCCGTGGCACTGACCGTCACTGTCACCGCCTCCCAGGCTGGATTGGTGACTCTGGTAGGCCTCCTGAGGCCAGAGCGGGGGTAGAGGATATCGTGGTGGCCTTCTACTGCATCCAGCAGGCACCCTAGGGAGGCTTCACTAATTTGGAGGCTGCCATCTTCTTTGCTTTCGGAGCCTGTTGCCTGGAGCAGGCCCGGCCTGAAGGGATGAAATTGGCATGTGCTCTGGTGCACTTTAAATATGGCGCCTGGTGTGAGGAAACACCGAGATCATGGCGTGACGGGTAAATCTGAGGCTGCCTACCAACGATGTGGAGTGTTTTCCATGGATGCATTATTAATGAGGTGACCTCACTGGCAATGGGACGGTACGGTGCAAAAATCCATCATTCTGGTAGGTAAAATGTCCTTTTTCTCACCCACTACTGGACTTAGTGCAAATCTGGGGCGATTCTGCTCAGAGTTCTCGGAAGGCTGTAGGGCTGCAGCACTCGGAAGTGGTGAAGGAATTTAATCAAAAAGTTGAGAAATTTAAATTTGAGACTACAGAGGGCTAGGTGCCAATATTGATCAGCAAGTACAAGGGTGATGGGCGAATAGGATTTGATAGTTAGGTTAGGATTGGGGCTGCAGTGTATTGGGATGACTTGAAGGTAATAGAGAATGGAGGATGGGAAGTCACCCACAAAAGCACTAGAATAGTCGAGACTTGAGATACACCTGTTCATTACGGCTGAAGAAAACATCACAAATAAAGATTTCAGTTTTGAGGGCTTCCTCATTAATCAATGCTCTTTACTATAACAAACACAGAAAGAGAAATCAAAATGATGCAACAGACTCATTAAATTGCTGGCCATTTGTGTTCAGTTACTGCCAGTGTAATCTTTCACACTGACAGCAATATCTAGAAACTGTCTCTGCATTAATAGCACAAGAACACAAAGTTGTTTAAAATTGTGACGTGAAAATATTGCAAGAGAGAATTATGTCATGCGTATCACTGAAGTACAGTAAATTCTTTACTCATCAGACACGAGGAACTGAGTCGGAACATATAACTTGCACAATGTCATGATCTGTAATTTATTGGTGGGAGCTAGTCTACCTGTGGAGCTCCTCATTACATATGATTGGCTTATTTATTAGCATAACAACCTTTTAAACGTGGTTTTATAGGAGGCTTTTTCAAAAGTAATGTCAGCTATGCTAGAGATATTTGAATATTTCTGTGGGAACTTGTTTTTCTGTAAGAGGTTAATCTTCTTACAGGAGGATGCGTGAGATTAGCGTGCGTACTTCAAAATATGAAAGTTTCTGTTTTATGATTATTTTCCAATTTTCTGCAATGTCCTCGGTGTTGGATTGTGACATATTTTAATGTATGCTTTGTGATGCAATTAATAACGCAGACATGCACTTTATGTGTGTTGGTTTTACCTGCAGTGTAACTCATGCTTTCTTCACCTGTGTGGATGGATTTGTAAGCCTATTCCAGGATCTATTGTTCGAGTTTGTTTTGTGGGTAGGTTTGTATTACCCTAAGAAGATGCCTGTGAGACTGTTTACCTAGATGTGAAACTGTATTAAATACATAGCAATTGCTTCGGTGTTTCTAAAATCTTCCTTAGTTTTCATATTGATGATCAATAAATGGGATAAACAATTCTACTGAGTGACAACAATCTGATTGAATAATTTATTATTAAATGCTTTTAAAAAAAGTAAAGCATTGATATAATGGCCTGGATTTTGCAGTATTGAAGGGACAGTGCTTGCCACTGACCTCAATGAAAGCTACCCATAAAGATTTAGAGCATCAGCCACGTCTCAGTTAGTAACACTCTTGCTTCTGTATCATGAGGTTCTGCTTTCAAGTGCCGCCCCAGCACTTGAGACCAAAAATCAAAGTTAACACTCCAGGACGGTACTACAGTGTCAGGGTGCCGGGCAGAGTTTTACAGCTCCCCCGCTGGCGAGTTTGCAGATGGGGTGGGGGGGGGGTGGTAAAATTCCTTTGTGGCCTTCTCATTGCCCTCCTGCCAGCCCTTCCCCAAACTTTCCATAATCTTACGTGGGGTGGGCGAGGAGTAAGGCGGCCAGCCCACACTCATACCAATTAAGCCTTTAAGTGGCCAATTATCGGTCTCGATTTTGAGTCTGGCAGGTGGAATTCAGGGCAAAGGGGGAGGCCCGGCAGGTCACACTGCTCGGGCCTCAGGCAGGGAAGGCAGGGTGCCTTCCTTAAGGGTCCTCTTTTCATAATGGGTGCCCCTCCCAACATCTGCCCCGGCCTCTACATCAAAACTTTGACGCTCGTCTACCCATACCACCCCCCTCCCCCACCACAGCCCCCGCTCCTGGAGCCGACACCAGGACTTAGAATCTGGGAAAAGCTTGTAACCCCAGCACTGGCCTCTGCTGCCACTGGCACTGTTGGGACAATGGAGCTGCTGGCCAATCAGAATGGCCGACAGCTCTCTGAGGCAGGACTTTCGCCCAAGTGAGGGATGGAAGCTCCACCTCCAGCAAATTACTGCTGCTGTGATCAGCTGGGATATGTTCACCACCAGCTCTTCAGGTGGAGGGGTGGGAAACCCCACCTTCTGAAAAATCCAGCCCGCCATCTTTCAGGTGAATCATTAAACCGAGGCCCCACCTTTCTGCTTGGTTGGATGTGCAAGATCCCACAACACTATTTCGAAGAAGAGCAGGGGAGTTAACCCCACTATCATGACGAATATTTATCCCTCAATCAACATCACAAAAATGTCAATGGGTCATTAACACATTATTGTGTTTCCTACTTTACTACAGTAACTACACTTCCAAAAGTACTTCATTGGCTGTAAAGTGCTTTGAGATGTTTGCTGGTCATGGAAAGCCCAAATATATGGAAATCTTTATTTTCCCTTCTTGACTGTTGGATACCCCTGTTCTGGTGCAACTTACAATCTGACGTCATCTTTGGTGGATCTGTGGCATCCAGCAACAGTAATGTCATTCAGCAGGCTGAGCAGCCAATCAAATTGGAAAACTTTGAGACAGCAAACCAGGAAGTAAAAACCTGTATTATAATTCAGTTATTGATCATTATACGGAAAAATAGTGAAATAAATATTAAGAAACACATATGGGATTAAGGTAGAAGCTCAAATATCATAAACAAACTTTAAGAAAAATTTTATTTTAAGTATCATGGCAATTTTATCATGAAATTTAAAAAAATTCATTCATGGGACATGGGCTTCGCTGGCTGGGTCAGCATTTATTGCCCATCCCTAGTTACCCTTGAGAAGGTGGTGGTGAGCTGCCTCCTTAAACCGCTACAGTCCATGTGGTGTAGGTACACCCACAGTGCTGTTAGGAAGTGAGTTCCAGTATTTTGCTCCAATGATAGTGATGGAACGGCGATATATTTCCAAGTCAGGATGGTGAGTTATTTGGAAGGGAACTTCCAGGTGGCAGTGTTCCCATCTATCTGCTGCCCTTGTCCTTCTACATGGTAGTGGTTGTGGGTTTGGAAGGTGCTGCTGAAGGAGCCTTAGTGAATTCCTACAGTGCATCTTGTAGATGGTACACGCTGCTGCTACTGTGCATCAGTGGTGGAGGCATTGAATGTATTTGGATGTGGCGCCAATCAAGAGGGCTGCTTTGTCTAGGGCGGTGTCCAGCTTCTTGAGTGTTGTTGGAGCTGCACTCATACAGGCAAGTCGGCAGTATTCCATCACACTTCTGACTTGTGCCTTGTAGATGGTGGACAGGCTTTGGGGAGCCAGGAGGCACGTTACTTGTCACACGATTCCTAGCCTCTGACCTGCTCTTGTAGCCACAGTATTTATATGGCTAGTCCAGTTCAGCTTCTGGTCAATGGAAACCCCCAAGATGTTGATAGTGAGGGATTCAGTGATGGTAATGCCATTGAACATCAAGGGGCAATGGTTGGATTCTCTATTGCTGGAGATGGTCATTGCCTGACACTTGCGTGGCATGAATGTTACTTGCCACTTGTCAGCCCAAGCCTGGATATTGTCCAGGTCTTGCTGCATTTGGACATGGACTGCTTCAGTATCTGACGAGTTACGAATGGTGCTGAACATTGTGCAATCATCAGTGAACATGCCCACTTCTGACATTATGATGGAAGGAAGGTCATTTATGAAGCAGCTGAAGATGGTTGGGCCTAGGATACTACCCTGAGGAACTCCTGCAGTGATGTCCTGGAGCTGAGATGACTGACCTCCAACAACAACAACCACCTTCCTTTGTGCTAGGCATGACTCCAACCAGTGGAGAGTTTTCCCCCTGATTCCCAGTGACTCCAGTTTTACTCAGGCTACTTGTTGCCACATACAAATCAAATGCTGCCTTGATGTCAAGGGCAGTCACTCTCACCTCACTTCGGGAGTTCAGCTCTTTTGTCCATGTTTGAACCAAGGCTGTAAATAGGTCAGGAGCTGAGTGGCCCTGACGGAACCCAAACTTGGTGTAAGCGAGCAGGTTATTGCTAAGCAAGTGCCGCTTGATAGCACTGTTGATGACCCCTAATATTACTTTACTGATGATCAAGAGTAGACTGCTGGGGCGGTAATTGGCTGGGTTGGGTTTGCCTTGCTTTTTGTGTGCAGGACATACCTGGGCAATTTTCCACTTAGCTGAGCAGGTACCAGTGTTGTAGCTGTACTGGAACAGCTTGGCTAGGTGTGTGGCAAGTTCTGGAGCACAGGTCTTCAGTAGTATTGCCAGAATATTGTCAGGGTCCATAATCTTTGCAGTATCCAATGCCTTCAGCCATTTCTTGATATCATGTGGAGTGAATCGAATTGGCTGAAGACTGGCATCTGGGATGCTGGGGACCTCCGAAGGAGGCTGAGATGGATCATCCACTTGGCACTCCTGGCTGAAGCTTGTTGCAAATGCTTCAACATTATCTTTTGCACTGCTGTGAGGATATGGATATTTGTGGAGCTTCCTCCTCCAGTGAGTTGTTTAATTGTCCACCACCATTCACGACTGGATGTGGCAGGACTGCAGAGCTTAGATCTGATTCATTGGTTGTGGGATCGCTTAGCTCTGTCTATCACTTGCTGCTTATGCCATTTGGCATGTAAGTAGTCCTATGTTATAGCAACACCAGGTTGACACCTCAATTTTAGGTATGCCTGGTGCTGCTTCTGGCACACCCTCCTGCACTCTTCATTGAACCAGGGTTGATCCCCAGGTTCGATGGAAATGGTAGAGTGGGAGATATGCCAGGCCATGAGGTTACAGATTGTGTTCGAGTACAATTCTGTTGCTGTTGATGGCCCACAGTGCCTCATGGATGCCCAGTCTTGAGTTGCTAGATCTGTTTGAAATCGATCCCATTTAGCAAGGTGGTAGTGCCACACAACACAATGGAAGGTATCCTCAATGTGAAGGTGGGACTTTATCTCCACAATGACAGTGCGGTGGTCCTCCCGATACTGTCATCGAGGGATGTATCTGCGGCAGGCAGGTTGGTGAGGATGAAGCCAAGTATGTTTTTACCTCTTGTTGATCCCCTCACCACCTGCCGCTGACCCAGTCTAGCAGCTTTGTAGCAGGAATGACATTACACACTTATCAAATTCCTTTTTTAGGGTCTAAGAGGTTGTTCAGCCGTAATTATGACTTAGCATCCTGTGAAAAACTCACTTATACCTCATTCAGCCAGACTTAACTTTTTAAAGGATTGTACAGCAAGAACAAATGAAGAGGGCAGTCAGTAGAGTGCATATCTCCACCATGTTGTGTTAACCTATTGTTAGTACGATCACGCAGCTTTTCTTTGTGACTATTCCATGCCTGGTTGATGCTTTGTAGCTACAAAGCTGAAAAATACCTTTTTATTAAGAGCTTTCATCTCACTGAGGAGGCTTCAGGCTAATCCACATCCAACAACCTGTTCTGAAAATTCTGCTCACATTTTGACAGCTGTGGCAAATTCCACCACAGTACCTGAGGCAATTCACAGCATTCTAAAACAATCAACAAATTCTAAATAAAAATGCCACAGCATTCTAATAAAAAGTCGACACGCCCTATCACCCAATGTTAACAGGTCCTTTAAAAAAATCCAGTATTTGAATCCAGATCTGCATCGTCATCAAAAATTAATTAGTTCTTCCTTGCGCCATACTCTATATACCAGGTTTTGTTGAAATCTGTCCATTTGTTTTTGAGAGATATTGTTTACAGACAAACAGACTAACAAACACGAGCAAAAACATTCCCTCCGCCCACCTTCATTGACGGAGATAAAGATATGTTATAGTTTGATCTGTTATCACTTGCTGCTATCAATGTAGTTTTTATGAACAAGCTTTAAATTTGCACTCAATCTATAACGTAAGCCAGGAATTATGTTTGAGGGAAGCGTGGAAGTGTTGTAATTGTTCAGTGGCCGAGATGTGGGCTCAACTTTATCACATATTTAACAACAGGTTTTGGGAAAGAAAGTTCCCAGCCATGGTTGCACAGTTGACAGGTTCCCACCAGCATCCCTGTGCCAGCTGGATTATGTATTCATATACTCCTTGGCCAGCACTCAAGTAAAACAGAAAATTTAAGCTTCAGGATTAACCTGCAGATTCTTACCAAAACCTTTGCATCTGGTTTTCAGGAATAGAAGGCAGGCATTTAATTACTCCTTAATCAAATAAAAGGATTAGCTAGCTGCACTGTAATCAATTGGAGTTATGGCATAATAACGACTAAAGGTTTATGACCCTATACACCTGATTGAAGGTCTTATTAATGTGAGTGAAACAAAAAAATTATGAAGCATTTGTATAGCATTTCTTTCACAAACACATTATTCCTGAGAAATGCAAACCAATGAAATTGAGCCCTTGCAAAATTAATTGACTTGGAGTATAATAACAAGCATGAAAGTTGTTTTCTTAAATAAGAAAAACCTGTTCTGTGAGAAAGGAATTCCTTTGGCTCTAAGTCTTTTAGCTTCCAATTTAATTTTGCCTCCAAGCACGAAAATAGCAGTAGTTAACTTTCTCAAAAATTTCACAGTCTCCACCACTCCAGTGTCTGCCTGTAATATAGAAATGAAGACCATGTGTCTCCCCCATTCAAGTTGTACAGTGGAAGCCAGATGTTTGGACAAATTACTAACAGAGGGACATCTCCAAAACAACTAGCAATGTTAACTGAATGGATAGTTTAATATTTTAATAGTTGGCTTGATTGTTTGCATTGCATACTGAGCCAAGGAAACAATTTTTTAAAATGATGGATTACTCATAATCTTCATACTACAGGTGTTCCATAAATTGTATTATTTAGCTTTGGGGGTGCACTGGATTAAAATGCATATTTGGAATGTTAGCTATGATACATTTCCTACACATTGAGACTTCAAATTTCCACAAAACATTAAAACAAGGAAATAAAATATTTCCATGTGTCACTCAGCAATGGCAATATATTAGTATTCAACCCTACAAAAAGAATAGTAATTTCAATTTTGGATGAAGACAAAATCCAATCTTCCTGGTGTTAATTAGGCAAGTCTTGGAACTCACCAAATTACTACCTGCAGGAGTGCCTGCTGTATATTTTAATGAACGCTTTCCTTCAAACATATCCCTGGGTACCTCAGGAAAATTCCAAGATTTCATTTGAAACAATAAGTCCATTATAAAAATAACAGTATTGACATTTGACAATGTGCAGTATTTCGACAAGGATATATCCTTGAACCAAATACTGTGTGTGAGTGGTGGATAACCAGTTATTCATTAAAAACATTGAGAATAATCAAACATGATTGTGTAATGGAGCCAGATTTTAATACCTTTAAAAAGAATCTGACACTTGTCAAATTCTGAGGGGCTGCAGATCTGCAGAAGTAACCCAAGAAGACCCAGGTATTTGATTATTTAAGTAATTGTGTGAAGTGTAAGGATTCACATACCATTAAAGCACTTTGAAAATATTGGGCCCAAAATTGAGAGGTTATTTTTGTTGCAAATGTGTTGTTAATGTGGGATAGGAGGCAGAAACCTGGGGCATAGTTAGACATGCCAGAGTTAAACTTGCTGTAATTACACACAAAATTCTAGTAGAATACAATCTGGCATGGATGTACATGGCAAGATAATGAAGGAAAAGTTGTTGTTCCTGAAATTCTGCCAGTTACAGCAAAATTGCACCTGTCTTAACTTTGTAGAATGAGGAGTGAGCTACTGACGAGGCTTTTTCAAACCAGGAAGTGGCTAAAATAAAAACAGTAAATGTTGGAAATATTCAGCAGGTCAGGCAACACCCATGGGTTGAGAAACAGAACCAAAGGCTGAGCTTTACCACAGGCTTCAGGACCCTCACTTTGGGGTGGAAAGTGGGCCTAGGGCCCGCATTCGCTGGCAGCAGGACAGCTTGGCAATTTTAACACACGCAACCCCCTAATTAGCTGCCTGTGGGACTTCTGTACAATGAAGGACAGCAGGTGGGGCTTCTGATGCTGCTGGACCAATCAGAGGATGAGCAACTCTGAAGCCTCAGCAGCTCCACCAGGAGAGATGCGGGCTGGCAAGGCAGCTCGGTGATCGCGCGGTCTTCCTGATATATATAAATGTCCTGGTTGCTTGTCTGCACTGCAGTACACTCATTACCTTCTTTTGATCAAAGCAGCAGTGCAGACCTGAATCTGATGCGGCTGGCTAGAAAGATCGCAGAAGTTGCCATTAGGAGAGAGGAAAGTATCATGAAGGGAAATTCTGACCAATCTTGTGCTGGTTTCTGAATTTGAGTGCCTGCTGATCAGCAATAGGGAAGACCTGATGTCATCAGTTAGATCTTGCAGACTCCTGCTCGGCAAAGATGTTGTGAGCTTCAAGGTGTGGTATTCACTGCCACAACTGTACCTCTCCATAATATGCTTGTCATCTTCTTGTTGGATCTTTGAACCTAAGCAAATCATATCTCCTTTCCCAAATCTCTGTCACAAGCCGTTCAGCTCCAGTTCTATGAAATGTTTTGTTCATTTCTTCAATTCAACTATCTTCTTTCTTGCCCAAGATGCCCACTGTTTCCATGGCCCCTTTAACAGCACCAGGATTATACCTTGCTGTCACTTCAGATGACTGACTTAACTGGATATGATCGCAAGTCACAGAGATGAAATGATGATGCTATATGCTGCAGCCCTACAAATCAAAGCACAATAGTCAGAGGCCATAAAGTCCATCATGCTTCACACAGCCCCACCATCTGCTTGTAGAAACCCTGCAAGTTAATATCAGAGATAAGTGGAAAGGTCTGAGGCTTGAGCTGGTAAGGAACTTGCATCTGGTTTTTAAATTGCCCACCACTCAGTTTTGCCAGACAGGTGGGGTTAAAATTGACTCTAGTGTCTCTTCTATAGAATCATTGAACCTTACAGCACAGGAGGCCAATCAGCCCATTGTGTCTGTGCTGGTTCATTGAAAGATCTATCCAATTAATCTCACTCACCTGTTTTGTACTCAGAACCCTGCAAATATTATCTTTTTAAAGAATATATCCAAGATTGAATCTAATTCTACTACCCTTTCAGTCAGTGAGTTCCAGATCATAACAACATGCTGAGTGAAAACATTTCCCTCATCTCTCCTTGAATTCACTTTCCCAATTTGCCATGGTGGAATTTGAACACAAAACCTCTAGATTCCAAGGGCTACAACCACTAGCTACCACACCCACCAAGTTCACTTACACTGTGGTAAAGAACTAGTTTTTCATCTTTTTCCAAAAAAAGCGTTAAATGTCCTTTTTTGAAAGAATGAAATAACTGTCTTCAAAATGTGGGAACAAGCACGTTCCTGCAAGTGTTTTGTGAAATCAAATTTGTCAGCAAGGATGATGAAAACCAGGCAATCATGGCTCGCCAGTCATAATGCTCCTTTCACACTTGTCAAATAGCTGAATAGATACTTAACAGTTATATCTGACAAAACATTCTGTAATCCAGCTGTCCAACACACAATGTTTATGTATAATGGTTCCAAAATATTGAGAAAATGATGATTTGACATTGAGTCTTTAGAAAAATAAAGTACCAAGTCTAGAAAAAGTGGTGTTTCCAAGTGCAGAGATACTGTTCTACAAGCTTTCGGATATGGTCCGATTGTCGTTTTCTCACACCAGTGACCGCATGTATTTCTTTTGTCTTTAAGTTCTTGATTTAAAATAGCTGCAAATCAGGAAATGGAAGGGAGGGAGGAACTCAAGAAAATTACAATCACCAGGGAAGTGGTACTGAGCAAATTGCTGGAGCTGCAGACTGAAAAGTCGACGGGTCCTGATGGACTTCGTCCTAGGGAAGTGGGTAGTGAGATAGTTGATGTATTGGTTTTAATTTTCCAAAATTACCTGGATTCAGGGAAGGTTCCATTAGATTGTAAAATAGTGAATGTAAATCCTTTATTCAAAAAAGGGAGGAAGACAGAAAACCAATTAGCTTAGCATCAGTCATAGCAAAAATGTTAGAAGCTACTATTAAGGACATTATAGCAGTGCATTTAAAAAAATCAAGGTAATCAGGCAGAGTCAACATGATTTTGTGAAAGGGAAATCATATTTAACCAATTGATTGGAGTTCTTTGAAGAAGTAGCATGTGCTATGGATAAAGGGGAACCAGTGGATGCACTTTACTTAGATTTCAAGAAAGCATTTGATAAGGTAACACATCAAAGGTTACTAAGGAAAATAAAAGCTCATGGTATAAGGGATAACATATTTTCATGGATCGAAAGTTTACTAGCTAACAGGATGAAGAGAGCAGGCATAAATAGATCATTTTCTGGTTGGCAAGATGTAACGAGTCGTGTGCTACAGGGATCACTGCTGGAGTCTCAACTTTGTACAATTTATTTAAATGACTTGGCTGACGGGACCAATGCTAAATTTGCTGATGACACAAAGAGAGATAGAAAAGTAAGTTGTTAAGAGGACTTAAGGAGGCTACAAAAAGATATAGATAGGTTAAGTGAGTGGACAAAGATCCAGCAACCAGAGTATAATGTGGGAAAATGTGAAATTGTCCACTTTAGGAGGAAGAATAAAAAAGAAGCGCATTATCTAAATGGTGAGGGATTGCAGCGCTCTGAGCTGCAGATGGATTTGGTGGCCTAGTGCATGAATTGCACACAATGCAATAGGATGCAGGGGTTCTTTTTATTCATTCATGGAATCTGGGCATCACTAGCTAGGGCAGTATTTATTGTCCACCTCTAATTGCCCTTGAGAAGGTAGTGGTGAGCTGCCTTCTTGAACTGCTGCAGTTCATGTGGTGTACATACCCAAACTGGAAATGGTTATCACTAAGGAAGTGCCGCTTGTTAGCACTGTTGGTGACCCCTTCCATTACTTTACTGATGATTGAGAGTGCACTACTGGGGCGGTAATTGGCTGGGTTGGATTTATGTTCCTTTTTGTGTATGGTACATACCTAAGCAGCTTTCCATATTGCTGGGCAGATGCCAATGTTGTAGCTATACTGGAACAGCTTGGCTAGGGGTGCAGCAAGTTCTGGAGCACAAGTCTTCAGTACTATTGCTGGCATATTGTTAGGGCCCATAGGCTTTGCAGTATCTAACGTCTTCAGCCATTTCTTGATATCTTGTGGAGTGAATCAAATTGGCTGATGACTGGCAACTGTGATGCTGGGGACCTCTGGAGGAGGCTGAGATGAACCGTGCACTCAGCACTTCTGGCTGAAGAGGTTGTTAATGTCTTTGCCTTATCTTTTGCACTGATGTGCTGGGGTCCCCTATCATTGAGGATGGGAATATTTGTGGAGCCTCTTCCTGCAGTGAGTTGTTTAATTATCCACTGCTATTCGTGACTGGATGTGACAGGACTGCAGAGCTTAGATCTGATCAGTTGGTTGTGGAATCACTTAGCTCTGTCTATCACTTGCTGCTTAAGTTGTTTGGCATGCAAGTAGTCCTGTATTGTAGCTTCAACAGGTTGACACCTCATTTTTAGGTATAAGTAAAATACTGCGGATGCTGGAAATCTGAAACGAAAACAGAAAACAGAGTTAACATTTCAAGTCTGTATGGCCCCCAGCTCTAAAGAAGGGTCATATGGACTTGAAATGTGAACTGTTTCTCTCTCCGCAGATGCTGCTAGACCTGCTGAGCTTTTCCAGCATTTTCTGTTTTTGTTTCATTTTTAAGAATGTCTGGTGCTACCCGTGGCATGCCCTTCTGCACTCTTCATGAACCAGGGTTAATCCCCTGGCTTGGTGATAATGGTAAATTCAGGGAAACATCAGGCCATGAGGTTACAGTTTGTGGTTGAGTACAATTCTGCTGCTGCTGATGGCCTCATGGCTGCCAAATCTTGAGTTGTGAGATCTGCCCAAAATCTATCTCATGGTGGTAGTGCCTCACAATGTGATGGAGGGTATCCTCAATGTGAAGACGGGACTGCAGCCAGGATTTCTCAATTGCGAGATGGCCCTGGTCGTGTTTCCGGCGATGTCAATCCAGGACGCGATTGTCCCCCCTTCCCCCCCCAGTCAGTGGGTGGCCACCTTTCCTGCTGTCCATCATCAGAAACTTAATTATAATTTAATTTCATCTCCTCATTTTGCCGGCACACCAGAATCATTCCCCTCCCCATGTCAAATTTAATTCCCATGTTGGTGTGACTCAGAATGGCGTGATTCATGACTGCCTTCAAAAGGTTTGTACCTGGCGAGCTGAACTTTGAAGGGAACTCAGAGGTGAGTGCAGATAACCTTGTGCAGCACTCATGAGAATTGCCTGTGGGACATCAAGGAAGAGGCGTCGCACGTTCAGAGGGGCCACAGACAAGTCACTTTTTCCCTGCTGCCTTTCAGTGCGGTGCCCAGGCAAGGGCTTCAGTGTGGGCGGGACCAAGTCTGGGACAAAGCAGCAAAGACTGGTGGAAGTACACAAGCACATGCAGTGGGGTGTGTTGGGGGGGGGGGGGGGTTGGGGGGGTGTGGGGTTGGGGGGCACGGTGGGGAAGGGATGGAGGGGGTGGGGGTAGGTGCAGCATGGTGGGTGGGGTGGAGGAGGGAAGGGTGAGAGAAACTGCCATGCAGTTGGAAAAGCTTGTCAAAAGTGAGCATTCTTTCACAGCTGAGACTGTTCAGCAGCTCCATTGACATGTTGGGAGTCAGGCCTCTGAAGTATTTCTGCCCTCTCAAGCAATGCAAAAGCATGAAAGTGCCACCAAATGCTCCAGAACATTTCACCCCTTGGGGGCTGACTGAAAATTAATGTGCATTTTAGGGGGCTGCAGAACAATTGGTTGACTGGGAAAATTGTAGAATCCCTTATGAAAGGTGGGCATGGAACAGTCACTGTTGGAGGCGCTCAGAGTCCCTTGCAACGTCTTTACTAAGGTTTGGACCAATATCCTTCATGGTTCAAGCTAATAGCGCAGCCTTGCAGTGTGGGTTAAGAGAATGCCCGTGCCTGAGCTGAGAACATAACATGTGCCAGTGGCTGAAGCTGCCGTCAATCAGTCAAGTGGAGTGAGGTGGAGATGGGTGGGGTTTCAGACAACCATGAAGCGAACTACACAAGGGCCATCCACATGGTAGACAGCACTCTCTGGCATGTGTGAAGAGACCTTCAGATTTAACCAAGAACGGTTCTTAGGACACATACGCTAACCCACCGATCTCTCTATTTGACCCAGGAGGTGAACATCAGGATCATGGAGCCTCGTTATTTAGTGGGATGGTTCATAAATGACAGGGAGCAGAAAACGAGAAGAATGTGATGGAGGCGCCTGGCTCACCATGGGAGGAGCATCACCCTCAACTTAAAAGTGCTGCAGAGCCTCCCCCAGATGCAGCTGAAAGCCCACAGTGAGCCATCGCTTGTAGGCACCTCGCTAGACATAGGGTCTATAGATGACGCTTGTCATTCCTGCAGCTGACTTAGAACCAGTGTTGCTGAAGACTTCACATGTCTAGGAAACTGGGCACTCGCATTTGCCACCTTCTGCAACATTTGGTGCGACGGGGACTTGGAGAGCATGCCAGTGGCAGTGAAAGTGACTGTGGCGCTCAATTTTTATACCACTGGCTTCTTTCAGGGCTCCACAGGTGACTTGTGTGGGATCTCGCAAGCCTCCACACACAAGTGTATCCAGGAGGTCATGGACTCCATCTTCACAAAGACACAGATCTTTGCGTATTTCCCCCTGGATCAGGGAAGCCAGGAATCAGGAGCACTGGGATTTGCACAGATTTCTGGTTTTCCACAGGCGCAGAGTGCCATCGACTGCACTCATGTGGCATTTAGATCTCCGTGGCAACAAGCAGTCAAGTACATCAAAACTGTAAGGGCTTCCACTTGCTGAATGTTCAGCTGGTGTGTGACCACCACAAACACATCTTACAGATCTGCACACAATTCCCAGGAAGCATCCATGACTCCTACATCCTCAGCAGGCCTCAAATCCCTGAAGTCTTCCAGGGTCCACAGAGGCTACAGGGTTGGCTGCTCAGGGGCAAGGGCTTCCCACAGAGGGTGTGGCTGATGACTCCCGTGCGGTGGCCTCAGGCTGCGGCAGAGAGATGGTATAACAGGGCTCATGCTGCAACCTAGACTTTGGTAAAGCAAACGATAGGCATTTTGAAAATGAGGTTTTGGTGCCTCCACAGGTCTGGGGGAGCACAGCAATACAGTCCCCACAGAGTGTCACGCACCATCATAACTCCTGCATAATACACAACCTGACGCTGCAATGTGGGGAGGACCTGCCTGAGGATGAGATGAAGAGAGGCACATCTCCTCTGATGAGGAGGACATTGATGGGGATGAGGGTGATAAGGCCCTCGAAGGTGAGGATGCCAGGAATGGGGCCATCGCACTGGCCAGACGAGGCAGGCACGCTCATGAGGCCCTAATACCTGAAGGATTCATGGAGGCTGATGACGGGATGCAGTGAGGGCAGTCCTGACATCCTCACCTTGCATATGTGAACGTTTGACTCCTGTGTGGCTGATGGCAGCGCACATACCCTCAATGCTTAGGCTTATGTCATGGAAACACCGCTGCTAGATTGCAGGAGGATGATGACGACATGCAGTGAGGACACTCCATAGATCTTCACGTTGCCTCCGTGAATGTCTGACTCCTGTCTGGCTGAGGGCAGCTCGCTTGCGCTCTGTAAACAGGGTCATATCATGGAGATACAGCCGTGAAACTTTAAATGCACCTGGTCCTTTGTCAGCCTTCAGCACCTGACCCATTCAAGAGCATAGTGTCACTGGTCACAGATGCTGAAGAGATGGAAGGCCAGCCCCACCTTAAAGGTGCTGAGAACACACAGAGAGAATGATGGAACTCTGTGACACCTGCCCATGACGTTCTGGCAGCAATGACCAGCACCATCGAGGTGCAGGCATCAGTAATGTGTCAAGTGAGTGTGAAGCCAGACCATCACTTTGGTCTGAAGGTTACACACTGCATAGGGAAGAGGCCCTGGATTGAGACACCTGTCTATATCTTGAGCAGGAACCAAGGCTTCACATCTGAGTGACACGAACACTGCTTATCACAACAAGGAGTTATAGGCAAGGAGACATTCTTGGAAGTCAATTTACAATTGGGAATATTATGCGCCCAGGCTGTGCAACTACATTTTCGTAACCTTCCTAACCCTGCATCTATGTCTTTGTGCTCTCCCCACATCCACAGTGGAGATGGAGGCAGCCTGCTGACTATGACGCCCTGTCTGTGATGACCTTGGTGGGTGTCCTCTGGAGGGATGAGACCTGGAAGGCATCGGCCTACTTTTGAGAAACTGCAATGAAGCTGTGGCACCCTCCTCAGCCTGTGGAGCTTCTGGGGTGAGAGGAGGAGAGGAGTCGAATGGCCAAGACAATCCTGGAGCCACCTGGGTGGATGGTTCCTGGGTGTGCAACTGCTGATCCTCCTCCCTATAGGTGCCCAAGGGCCCCTTGGGGCTGGAGTTGATGACCTGACTCATGGTCATTATCGACTGCCTTCCAGATGTGCCTGCGGGAGAAAAGAGAGATAATTGGTGCATCGCAGAGGACTATGTAACAGGAGACATCACTCACAGTATGGTTGCCTGACAGATGTTGCAGTGAAGAATCCTCCTTTGGATGTGTGCCGCTGACCTCACCGTCTGCACACAGTCCATATCCTCACCATTCAGCAGGATGGCTCTATTTTCAAAGTCTGTGAGGACCTTGATGTCGGGCATTCCTCCACCAGCCTAGGACGTCTCCCTGTTATTGTGGGCTAGCTTCTCTTGCATGGAGGCAGATGGAGAGAGTGTAAGTAAGATGTCTGCCAGGCCAGATGAGAAGGATGTCTGGCATGTGTGGAGTGTGGGTGGTGCATGAGGACACGATGGACAGTGGAGATGAGGGGGTGTGTGAGGGAGTGACTGGTGATGTTCCTTGAACTGGCAGTGAGTGAGATCCCTGTGGATGTGTGATGGGTTTGTGAGTGTGAGAGTTGAGAGTGATGAGAAGAGTGGCTTACCCTGGCGGAACAGAGGAGATCATTCATCCTCTTTTGGCACTGAGTGGCTGTCCTCTTTTGGAGGGAGTTGGCATTGACCACCACTGCCATGCCTCCCATGCTGGATTGGTGAGCTTGGTGGCTAGTCTTTGCCCAGAGTGGAGGGGGTAGAGGAGCTTGTGGTGGGCTTCCACTGCATCCAGCAGGCACCCCAGAGAGGTGTCACTAAATTTGGGGGCTGCCATTGTCTTTTTTTTCAGGGCCATCTGCCACCTTCAGCAGCCCTGGTCTGTAGACACGGAGTAGGCTGCACTCTGGTACGCTTTAAATATGGCGCCCAGAGCGAGGAAGGGCTGAGGTCATGGCGTGGCGGGAAAACCTGAGGCCGCCTGCCAATAATCCGGCGTGTTTCCCAAGCATGCATTATTAATGAGACACTCCGGGAAGCAGACAATACGGTGCAAAAAGCTGTCATTGTGGCCAGCGTGCAATTCAGGGAAAATTCTGACTTTTGTCTCAGCAAGGACTGTGCGGTGGTCATGGACAGATGCATCTGCAGCAGGTTGGCGAGGATGAGGACACAGTCCAGTGGCTATGTCATTTAGGACTCAGCCAGCTTGGTCTGTAGTAGTACTACTGAGCCACTCTTGGTGATGGATATTGAAGTTCCCCCACCCAGAGTATATTCTGCCCTTGCCATCTTCAGTGCTTCTTCCAAGTGGTGTTCAACATGGAAGAGCGCTGACTTGTCAGTTGGGGGTGAGGAGTGGGTGGCAGTGGGCAGTACAGTACGTGGTAATCAGCAGGAGGTTTCCTTGCTGCTGTTTGACCTGAGATTTCATGAGTTCCGGAGTCGATGTTGAGGACTTCCACGGTAACTCCCTCCTGATTGTATACCACTGAGCTGTCACCCCTGCTGGGTCAGTCCTGCCAGTGGGATTTGAACCTAGGTTCCCAGAGCATTACCCTGAGTCTCTGGATTACTAGTCCAGTGACAATACCATTATGTCACCACCACCTCTCCGTGCATAGCGAGTAATTAGGAAAGGTAATAGAATTTTATTGTTTATTGTGAGGGGAATTAAATATAAAATTGGGAGGTTGTGCTTCAGTTATATGGAGCACTGGTGAGATCACATCTGGAGTGTTGTGTACAGTATTAATCTCTTTATTTAAGAAAGGATGTAAAGGTGATGGAAGCAGTTCAGAGGGGGTTTATTATACTAATACCAGGAATGGGCAGGTTTTCTTATGAGGAAAGGCTGGACAGGCTAGGCTTGTATCCACTGGAGTTTAGGAGAGTAAGAGGCAACTTGATTGAAACATATAAGATCCTGAGAGGTCTTTAAAGGCTGCCTGGTGATTGTCTTATTGGTAACTGCATGTTCTAGGGGACTTGACAGGGTAGAAACTGAGAGGTTGTTCCCCCTTGTGGGAGAGCCTTGGACCAGACAGCATAATCTCAAAGTAAGGAGTCACCCATTTAAGACAGGATGAGGAGGAATTTCTTCTCTCAGAGCGTAGTCAACCTGTGGAATTCCTGACTGTAGAGGGCTGTAGAGGCTGGGTCATTAAGTATATTCAAGGCTGAGATAGATAGATTTTTAATCAGTAAGGGAATCAAGAGTTATGGGGAAAAGGCAGGAAAGTGGAGTTGAGGATTATCAGCTCAACCATGATCTCATTTAATGGCAGAGCAGACTTGATGGGCTGAACGGCCTGTTTCTGCTCCTATGTCTCATGTTCTTGTAGTCTAATGGGTGGATGTAAAGAGGATGTTTCCCCTTGTGGGAGAATCTATAACTAGGAGTCACTGTTTAAAAATAAAGGGTCGCCTATTTCAGACAGAGATGAGAAGAATTTTTTCTCTCAGAGAGTCGTGAGCCTTTGGAACTCTCTTCCTCAAAAGGCGACTGAAGCAGTCTTTGAATATTTTTAAGGCAGAGCCTGATAGATTCTTGGTAAGCAAAGGAGTGAAAGTTTATCGGGGGTAAGCAGGAATGTGGAGTTGAGGTTACAATCAGATCAGCCATGACCTTATTGAATGGCAGAGCAGGCTCGAGGGGCCAAGTTGACTATTCCTGCCCCTAATTCATATGTTCATATGTTTTGATTGGTCCTGATCTCACAGAGAAAGACCATCATTTGCTATTAAATAAGGCTATTATAAATGATATGGTGTCAACTGCAGTGAGCCTCCCGTCAGGGTTAAATTACCTTGTAATTTAGAAGTAATACCCATAGTAAATGTAAGCTAAGGAGTGGTCACGAATAATATTCCTTCATGTTTCTAAAATTGTTCTAGGGCCTAAACAACATTGTTAGTGCAAATTAAGCCCCTGTGTTATCCTTTTGTTACATGTTAAGTAGCAATTAACTAGATTTGCATGAATTGAGTTAGGCTTGACTTAATTCTGTATTATGGTACTGAAAACTGAATGGATGTTAATATTCAGGCAATACTAAGAGCTGGTAAAGTCTCAGCATGGTGTTGAGGAGGCTTCCAGCTGCTTCTGTATACACAGGAAGTGGACAATGAGCTTGCAATGCTGAGCATGTTGGAGAAAGTAGAACCAGAGCAGCAGGACATTGTGACCAAGGCAGTTCAAAATCATTGCAGGAGGACACCAGCATAACTAAAACAGATGGCAAGACTCCCATAACCCTAAATGGATACAATGTTGAAGAGGTTAAGCCTTACCAAAGATGCCACTGAGAGCTTGCATTTTTACAGTTCCCCTAATGTACAAAAAAAGCCCTACACAGTTGCAAGAGTAAAAAAAAATACTAAGCCAAAGATGGAGAGATTAGGAGGATTGACTCAAAGAGGTTTGGTTTAAGGAGGGTTTGAATGGAGGGGAAGAAGGTGGAGAGACAGTCGGTTTAGGAAGAGTCTAGCAGAGAGTGAGACCTAGGTGGCTGAAAACATGGCTTCCAATGACAGGATGAAGAGAAGGTGGGATGCATAAGAGGCTGAAGCTGGGTGGGGAAGACATTACAGCAATAGGGATAATGTAAGAGGGTAGAATAAGCTTGCTCTTCAATTTTTTAAGAACAAATATTAACAATAAGAATAAACTGCAGTTTGCAGAACTTTGTGCAAAACACAAGAGGACATGTCAAATGTAAACTAAACTCCAAAGGCAGGACTTTCCGGTCGTCGGGCAGGCCCCGGAGTGGCCGGGAAATAGTCCGTCGCCCGCAATGGGCTGCTGACCGTGATTTCACACTGGCTGGCCAATTAACGAACAGCCAGTGTCAGCGTTGCTGGGGTGGGGGTGGGAGGAGGGCGAGCGGAAAAGTCTGCACATACGCCGGGAAGCACACACTGAAAGCTCCTTGAGGGCACAGAGCTGCCTCAGGGAGCTGAAGAATTGTGGATATAAAAATAAAGATTTTAAAAATAAGAGAAACATATCCCCCACATGTGGCTCAGTCACATGAACAGGGACATATGAAAAATGATGTGTAAAAATTTTTAATTTTTTTTAATTACTTCTGGAAACCCGCCAGCGGATGAGGTTTCCTGAAAAACCCAAAGGCCGCCTGGCTGATTTGCCTGCCCGCCAACCTTAAGGTTGGACGGAGAGTGAAAAATTGCTTTTAATTAATTGATTAACGGCCTTAATAAGCCTCTTAATTGTTGGCGTGTGCACTGACGTCTCTCACATGTGCCTGCCAATCGAAATAATGCGTGGGTGCATGATGACGTTGGGACGTTCGCCTGATGTCACCATGTGCCCACCCACGGGATGTAAAAATAAAAACAAAAAATCTGCTGCTGCTGGAAATCCAAAACAAAAACAGAATTACCTGGAAAAACTCAGCAGGTCTGGCAGCATCGGCGGAGAAGAAAAGAGTTGACGTTTCGAGTCCTCATGACCCTTCAACAGAACTGAGTGAATCCAAGGAAGGGGTGAAATATAAGCTGGTTTAAGGTGTCTGTGGGGGGGGAGGGTTTGGGTGGAGGGAGAGAAGTGGAGGGGGTTGGTGTGGTTGTAGGGACAAACAAGCAGTGATAGAAGCAGATCATCAAAAGATGTCACAGACAACAGAACAAAAGAACACAGATGTGTTAAAGTTGGTGATATTATCTAACTGAATGCGCTAATTAAGAATGGATGGTAGGGCACTCAAGGTATAGCTTTAGTGGGGGTGGGGGGAGCATAAAAGATTTAAAAATATTTAAAAATAATGGAAATAGGTGGGAAAAGAAAAAATCTATATAATTTATTGGAAAAAACAAAAGGAAGGGGGAAGAAACAGAAAGGGGGTGGGGATGGAGGAGGGAGCTCAAGACCTAAAGTTGTTAAACTCAATATTCAGTCCGGAAGGCTGTAAAGTGCCTAGTCGGAAGATGAGGTGTTGTTCCTCCAGTTTGCGTTGGGCTTCACTGGAACAATGCAGCAAGCCAAGGACAGACATGTGGGCAAGAGAGCAGGGTGGAGTGTAAAAATGGCAAGCGACAGGGAGGTTTGGGACAGACCGCAGGTGTTCTGCAAAGCAGTTGCCCAGTTTACGTTTGGTCTCTCCAATGTAGAGGAGACCACATTGGGAGCAACGAATACAGTAGACTAAGTTGGGGGAAATGCAAGTGAAATGCTGCTTCACTTGAAAGGAGTGTTTGGGCCCTTGGACGGTGAGGAGAGAGGAAATGAAGGGGCAGGTGTTACATCTTTTGCGTGGGCATGGGGTGGTGCCATAGGAGGGGGTTGAGGAGTAGGGGGTGATGGAGGAGTGGACTCGGGTGTCCCGGAGGGAACGATCCCTATGGAATGCCGATAGGGGGGGTGAAGGGAAGATGTGTTTGGTGGTGGCATCATGCTGGAGTTGACAGAAATGGCGGAGGATGATCCTTTGAATGCGGAGGCTGGTGAGGCGATAAGTGAGGACAAGGGGGACCCTATCATGTTTCTGGGAAGGAGGAGAAGGCGTGAGGGCGGATGCGCGGGAGATGGGCTGGACACGGTAAGAGCTCTGTCAACGACCGTGGGTGGAAAACCTCGGTTAGGGAAGAAGGAGGACATGTCAGAGGAACTGTTTTTGAAGGTAGCATCATCGGAACAGATGCGACGGAGGTGAAGGAACTGAGAGAATGGGATGGAGTCCTTACAGGAAGCAGGGTGTGAGGAGCTGTAGTCGAGGTAGCTGTGGGAGTCGGTAGGTTTGTAATGGATATTGGTGGACAGTCTATCACCAGAGATTGAGATGGAGAGGTCAAGGAGGGGAAGGGAAGTGTCAGAGATGGACCACGTGAAAATGATGGAGGGGTGGAGATTGGAAGCAAAATTAATAAATTTTTTCAAGTCCCGACGAGAGCATGAAGCGGCACCGAAGTAATCATCGATGTACCGGAGAAAGAGTTGTGGAAGGGGGCCGGAGTAGGACTGGAACAAGGAATGTTCCACATACCCCATAAAGAGACAGGCATAGCTGGGGCCCATGCGGGTACCCGTAGCCACACCTTTCATTTGGAGGAAGTGAGAGGAGTTGAAGGAGAAATTGTTCAGTGTGAGAACAAGTTCAGCCAGACGGAGGAGAGTAGTGGTGGATGGGGATTGTTCGGGCCTCTGTTCGAGGAAGAAGCTACATCTATGATTCCTCTGACACCTTAAGTCACATCAACAATTTCCAGCTCCCTGGCCCCAACCGCTTCCTCTTCACCATGGACGTCCAATCCCTCTACACCTCCATCCCCCACCAGGATGGTCTGAGGGACCTTAGCTTCTTCCTCGGTTAGATAATATCACCAACTTTAACACCTCTGTGTTCTTTTGTTCTGTTGTCTGTGACATCTTTTGATGATCTGCTTCTATCACTGCTTGTTTGTCCCTACAACCACCCCCCCCTCCACTTCGCTCCCCACCCACCCCCCCCACCCCCCCCCCAAACCAACAGACAGCTTAAACCAGCTTATATTTCACCCCTTCCTTGGATTCACTCAGTTCTGTTGAAGGGTCATGTGGACTTGAAACGTCAACTCTTTTCTTCTCCGCCGATGCTGCCAGACCTGCTGAGTTTTTCCAGGTAATTCTGTTTTTGCACAGGATGTAAAGTCCTACCCCAAAAAGCAGAGCTAACGGCAGATATTTTATGTTATGAACTAATGCAAAATGAATGACATGTGACCTGTTTTCTTAAGTTATTGATAATTTAACATGGATTAATTTTCTGGTAATTGTTTTATTGATTAGTTTACTCTACATTGTAGAGATAAGACTCTGGGCAGAATTTTCCCTGACCTTTGGCATCGGGCGTCATGGCAGCATGAGCAGACAATATGGGGGGAAGGCTAAATTCGGTTTCACGCCGTCGTCCACTCTGCCCTTTCCCACTGCTGGACATTGGGAACTTCATTTTAATAAATTTACATGTCATGATAAACCCTGCTTGCTGTAATCATCCCCCCATGGATCACCCGGGCAGGCCAATGTGTTTCACAACAGTACGTAAGTGATGTGCACTTGGCGAGCTGCATTTCACTCAGAACGTTGAGGCTTGCTTCCCTACCTACCAGACCAGCCATTAGGCGGGGGGGTGGGGGGGGGGGCCTTTTCAACGGCTGCGGGCAGGGCTTGCTTGGGGGAGGGGGCAAAGAGGCCTCAGGCAAGGGAAGAGACTGCAGGGAAAGGGCTGCACTGGAGAAGGGGGTATCCCAGAGTGTGTGTGGGGGTACAAGTTGATCTGTGCAAGTGGCCTCAAGTTAATGAGGGCTGAGAAGGCAGTCTCCAGAGGAGATGAGGCCAGATGAAGATGTGAGGGTGTGTGTGAGAGAGTGGAAGGTGATGCCCCTTGAGCTGGCAGTGAGTGACATGCCAGTGGATGTGTGATGGGCTTGTGAGTATGTGAGTTTAGAGTGATAACGTGGTTGCGGCCGATGGGTGAAAAGTCCTTTCTCCCACCCGTTACTGCACTTAGTACAAATCTAGGACGATTCCGCTCTCTGTCTTTGATAATGCAGGAATCTGAGTACACTTTAAAGATGGAGCAACTGAACTAGTTTCAGAAAAGCAGTTGAGTTTGTGTAGTTTGAAAATGGAGGCTGCATGTTTAAACAGCCTTCCTATTGTAACAGGATGATAGGGCATCTAAGGAGGTGATTAATGAATGAACTTGTGAGTCACATCAGTAATTGGTATTGGCTGTAAAGATCGATAATAAATGTATCAATGGCTCGTTTTGGTTCAGTCCAAAATCGAGGACATAAACAAGATGTCTTTTCCAAATATTGAACTGGAACAGGAAATACCCATGTAAATTAAAATTAAGATGTGTAAACTTACTAAGTAAGCAGGGAAACCAGAGTTTGAGACGATGTGGACAAAAACGTTTGAAGTCATTGACTAGAATTTTCCAGCCCCATTGGCGTCGGGTGTCATGGTGGCTGGGGGTGGGAGGGCAATATGATGAGAAAGCCAAAAATTGGCTTTATGCAATCATGAAATCAGTTTGCGATTGTCCGCTCCACCCATCAATGGTGGGCTGTGTTTCCCACCGCCACACGTCGGGAACTTCATTTTAATACATTTGCACCTCATTATAAGCCCTGCTCGTTGGAATAAACCCCCACATCAAACTTGCCCCCAACATCGGTGTGGCTTCAGTGCGACGTGATTCACTATTGCTTTTAAAAGGCGTGCATCTGGCGAGCTGAACTTCGATGAGAATTCAGAGGTGAGTGCACACAACCTTGTGCAGCACTCATGAGCTTTGCCCATAGGACATCAAGGAATAAGCACTGCGCATTTGCTGGGGGCACAGGCAAGTCATGTTTTCTTGGCTGGCTTGTGGAGTGGTACCGGGGCAAGAGCTCCAGTGCGGGTCAGGCCAGTGGGGGTGGAGCGCAAGGCAGCACAGACAGACTGAATAAATACGCAAGCCTGTGCCAGGAGGGTGAGGGAAGTGACCACAGACTTGGGAAAAGTTTGTCAAAAGTGAATATTCTTCCTCACCTGAGACCGTTCAGCAGCAGCTCCATTGATATGCTGGGAGCCGGGCCTCTGAAGCTTTTCATACCAGTCAAGCAACACAAAAGTATGAATGTGCCACCAAATGCTCCACAACTTTTCACCCCCTCAGACACAGACTGCAAAGTAATGATTGTTTTAGGGGCAACAAAGCAATTGGTCGACTGGGCAAGTTGTAGCATCCCCTTGTGACAGTTGACTGGTGGAGTCGTTCACAGCCCCTTGCAATGTCTCTATTCAGGTTTGCACCAGTATCCCTCATGGTTCAAGCTAACAGTGCAGCCTTGCAGTGTGGGTTAGGAGAATGCCTGCGCCTGAGCTGAGAGCACAGCATGCAGTCCAGTGGCTGAAGCTGTCGCCAATTGGTCAAGTGGGGTGGGGCGGAGGTGGGTGGGGTTTTGGCCAGCCATGAAGTGCAGTACACACTGGCCATCCAAGTGGTGGCCAGCACGCTCCTGCATGAGTGAAGGGGCCTTCAGAATTAACCAAGAGATGTTCTTAGGACACATATGCTAACCCACTTGTCTCTCTCTTTGATCCTGCAGGAGGTGAACATCAGGATCATGAAGCCTGGTGATTTAGCGGTATGCCTCATGGCTTACAGAGAGCAGAGAAGAAGAAGAAGAGAGCAGCGGAGAACCCTGGCTCGGCAAAGGGAGGAGCACCAGCCGCAAGATGAAGGGGTAGCAGGGCCTGCTGTGCACACAGCTGAAGATCCACAGTGAGCCATTGCTCATAAGCAGCTTGCTAGACCCAGGGTCTATAGACTGTGCTTGTCTTTCCTGCAGATGACCAAGGGCTGGTGTCACTGAAGACTGTGCATGTCTAGGGAATTGGTTGGTCACATATGCCACCTGCTGCTGGATTTGGTGCTACATGTACTTGCAGGTCATTCACTGCCAGTGACCATGAAAGTGATCATGGCGCTCAATCTATATGCCAGTGGCTTCATCTAGGGCTCCACAGATGACCTGTGTGGGATCTTGCATGCCTCCACGCTCGAGTGTATCGATAAGGTCATGGGCGCCACTTTTGTGAACTTTGTACATTTTGCCCAGGATCAGGAAAGCCCAGGAAGCAAGAGCTTTGGGATTTACCCGTTTCAGGTTTTCGACAGGTGCAGGGTGCCATCGACTGCACTCATGTGGCGCTTAGATCTCCATGGCAACAAGCAGTCAACTATGTCAACTGCAAGGGCTTCCACTCATTGAATGTTCACTGGTGCATGACCAGCACAAACACATCCTACAGGTCTGCACACGATTCCCAGGGAGGGTCCATGACCCCTACATCCTCAGTAGGTCTCAGAACCCCGACATCTTCCAGGGTCCAGAGAGACTGCAAGGTTGGCTCCTTGAGAACAAGGGCTACCCGCAGAGGTCCTGGCTGATGGCGCCCATGAAGTGGCTACAGACTACAGCAGAGCGACGGTACAATGAGGTTCATACCGCGACCCGGACTTTGGTAGAACAAATGATAGGCATTTTGAAAATGAGGTTTCGGTGCCTCAACAGGTCTGGTGGAGCACTGCAATACAGTCCCCAGAGGGTATCGCACATCCTCATCACTTGCTGCGTGCTATATAACTTGGTGCTGCAATGAGGGGAGGACTTGACTGAGGAGGAGATGGAAGAGTGGCATGTGTCCTCCAATGAGGATGATGTCGAAGGAGATGAATCGAGGACCTGACTCGTGGACCCCCTCGGCAGCTTCCCAGATGTGCCTGCAAAAGCAAGGAGAGATAATTAGTGCATGGTAGGGGACTGTGGAACAGGGGAAGTGACTCACAGCATGGCTGTCTGATGGATGTTGCTCTGCTGGATCTTCACTTTGTTGAACGCCGCCAAACTGACTGTCAGCACAGGGATGGTCCAGATCCTCCCCGGCCAGCTGAATGATTCTATTTTCAAGGTCTGTGAGGATCTTGATGTCAGACATTTTTCCACTAGTCTGTGACCTCTCCCTTTTGTTATGGGCCAGCTCCCCCTGCATGAAGACAGATGGAGAGAGCGTCAGCAGAATACCCACCAGGCCAGATGATAAGGATACCTGGCATGTGTGGGTGGTGAGTGGTGTCATGGACAGGATGAGGACACGACCCACAGGACAGATGAAGATGTGTGTGAGAGAGTGAATGGTGAAGTCACTTGAACTGGGAGTGTGTGAGATCCCTGTGGGTATGTGATGGGTTTGTGAGTGTGTGAGTTGAGAGTGATGAGAAGAGTGACTTATGCTGGCGAAACAGAGGAGATCATTCACCATCTTTTAGCACTGGCTGGCTCACCTCTTTTGCAAGGTGTTGGTGCTGACCACCGCTGCCACCATCTCCCAAGCTGGATTTGTCACCTTGCTTGCTGGTCTTCACCAAGAGCTGGGGTAGAGGACTTCATGACGGGCCTCCACTCCATCCAGTAGGTGCCCGAGGGAGGCCTTGCTAAATTTGGGAGCAGCATGTTTCACCCCTTTGGTAGCCATGACTTTGCAGCAGCTTCCGATCCCTTAGAGAGTGCTTGCTCTGTGCAGGGGTGCCCTTTAAACATGGCGCCCAGATTACTGAAGGCCTGAGGTGATGCGGGTTGGGGGGGGGTGGGGTGGTGGTTGGTGGCAGGCGAATCAGAGGCCACTCGCCAATGATCCTGTGTGTTTGCCGGGAATACATTATTAATGACGTGGGACGTGCCAAGAATGGCCAACATGGCGTAAAAACCCGCTTTTGCGGCTGGGCAAGTAAAATGTCCTTTATCCTGCCGCTGCTGCACTTTGTGCTAATTTCTGCTGCATGCTCATAAATGGTTTGCTGTAACTAATTGCTATCAAATTCAAATCCCTTGAAATTATGACAATAGATTGGACCTCCAGTCAAGAAGCTATGCCAGCACTATGCTATCAGTGACAATGGTACTGAATGTTCATGGAGTAGAATTCTTGCAGGCATCATAGGAGATCTCAAAGGAATCAGCCAGTTAGTGGTGCACTACTCTCCCAAACCCCCTCCCATGCTGCATTACCAAAACTGGATATATCCTGCTTTGATATTACTTTCAATTCTGGGATGGACCAACAGCTGGAATCCTATGACATTCAAATAAAAGGGATACGACTCCCATAACTGTCTAGAGAACTTTCCCTCCCAATGTGCCTTTTGAACAAATGATCAAAACGTCTCCATCTTGATAACTATAGGGTGGCTGCTTGACTCTTCAAAGATTTGGGTTAACAATATGACTCATGACACCACAGTATATTCCTTTCCCCTCCTCCAGCAACAGAAGGTAAATTAATCCACTTGGAAGAAGCAGAAAAACATTTCAAGCAGGCATTTGAATTTAATGGGAATGCATTACAGCCTGCCGTGGAGAGCTTTGGCACCATGTTGCTGGTTTGGTGCACGTTGAATGACCTTTCCATGGTTATTATAACCTGGCGATGCATCAGAGTGGTCACAAGCCACAGAGAAGGAAGATGCTGAGCCAGCAGATGTAGAGAAACCCTGCAGAAAGCAGCATGGATTTACCACTTGTTATAGCCAAGTTAGTGGGGGTGAATTGACTTCTCTCTTTGTCCCACCCCTGATTAGTTAAAACAGAGTTTGAATTTAAAAGAGAGGTGATATCACCAATTTAATATATATTTAACTGTCTACAGCTTGGTGCAAGAAAAAGCGAGCCAGTTCCTTAGGTTAGCAAGAGTTAGTTATATTACTAAAACTGACTGAGGTAAGGATGCATAAATTATTACAAAAGGTTTAAAATGTACACATATGTCCAACTACCCACAAAAACAACACACACACACAATCCCAACACCCCCAAAGAATGCAAAAAAAAGTAAAACTCTGCAGGGTATCAACCAGTAAAATCTTGCCTAAGTAACAAGTAAAGTCAGAAAAAAATATATTCATGAAGTGACTAGATGCTTGCTTACAGTTGAAGAGTCCCAATTGGGCCACATTAACTTCTGCTTCTTGGGGTTTCTCATTGAAGACAGTGGTGTTGATTTGGAATTCTCCTTTCAGAATCCTTGGATTGCAGCAATGAAATCTTCTGGTGGCCTTTTCAAATCACAAACAGCTCAGCTTTGATGTGAGAGGTTTTGGAACGGATAGAGATGGGGTAAGCTTGTTGCCCCTGTGGCTGTCTCTATCTTGTTATTCAAAATCCAGTATCTTTCACCCATGATCTAGGTCACACGACCTCTCTCTGAGAGTTCCACAGACCCTGTGTCTCCATAAAAGCAGCTTGTGTGCTTTGCAAATGCAACATAGCTGTTGTAAGCCATGCCCTTCGCTTAGGGAAAGTGTCCTTTTCAAAAAAAAATCATACATATAGATGTCCCGCTGATGACATGAAAAAAAAGAGATGTCAAGCCAATGACATTATAAATGAATATTTTATATAACACGTCTTCATAACACACTTTATTATTGATGGGTTTTCCATTGCAAAGGAATTATCTATAATAATGTTATGAACTTCCAAACATTTGATTGACAGTTTAAAGAGACTCTTGATGGATTAGCTGTCCTTTATGTGGTTATTGAATCAAACATTGTTTTCATAACAGATTGAACACATGAGGGGATTTAAAATATTTGAAGGGGTTGCAAGAATGGAAGTTTTTAAATATCAACTATATATGAGTGAGAGCTGCATTAGATTGTTAGAAGTTTATTGTTTTTCATCTCCACATGGCTCCTGATGTCTACCCAAAATGGATACTGACTGAATGGCTTTAGAGTTGGCATGGGATGGCATGGAGGTGTAAAATGGAGATATGGAGATGATGGAGGGGACATGGAGGTATGAGTTGGCATGAGGGTGTAAGGTGGCATGGAGGGTATGGGGTTATGAGGGAGCATGGGGGTGAGTGGGGGGCATGATTTGGCATGGAAAAGGTCTGAGAAGTAGGTAGGTATGAGGGGATGTGAAGCATGGGGGCTAAAGAGCCTAAAACCTTCTAAAGCAATTGGGTCAAAGTCCCAGAGGATCAAGACAGGCCTTTTAATCAGCCCACCTCACACTAGTCCACTTGCATGGCCACCCATGATCTGCTTCCATGGTCGGCATGTCCAATTCTATCCCACCCCCACCTTCCCAGAGCAAAACATGGGTGTGACAGGGCACTTTTGAACAAAGGCAGCTCTGCCTAGTCTGGAAATTTCCCAACTTGAGCTACCTGCCTCAGTAGAAAACAACCTGGCCCAAAGTGTTAGAGGATTATGCACTACACGCGAAAATTAGCCAACTTGTGAAAGTTTGAGTCTATTAAGTGCATAATTAGTAGCTCAGTAGTTTTTCCTGCAGGCACATTCTGACCATCCCCTCATATCTGTGCTGATTAAAATGTAACCTATACCACAGAAGGTACACTAAATAAAGCTATACAACCCTGTCTGTCTGCTAAAATACAAGGAAGTAAAACAAATAAATTAATAATGATGTAACTCTACACATAAAGAAAATATGCATCAAAATGTTTCTGAAACTTTAAAACACAAGTGCTTTGAAGACGTTTATCCTTCATTCTTCTCCCCACCACCCCCTTGCCCCCCAGCCTAGAAATTTTTCTGTGTCTGAAAATGGATGTGTAGAGAATGGCTGCATCAGGGGCAGGGTGTCAGGGTGGGTGTTTCGGGGGCAAGTACATACAGGATGGGAACGTTAGGGCAGTATTTAGAAGGTGGGAATGCCAGGGGCAGGCATATAGTGAGAGGGCATGTCGGGGCAGATATGTAGGGGGTGGGCGTGTCAGGGGCAGGTACCAATAGGATGTGCATGTCGGCTTTTCAGGAGGTAGCAGTGAGTATGGGAAATCAGGCTTGTGCCACAATGCACTTAGACAGATGTTCAGTCAGTACTACTTGCATTCCCTAATTGTTAATTGCCTTTCAGTGTTGGGAGATAGGGCGGTATTGTGGAGAGATATCAGGTATCACTTAATGCCAACTAATAGCCATCCTGCAGCCCTTCAAAGGGAGATACACTGCTGTCTTTAGTCAGCAGGAATGGCTTGAAACTGGACAACATGGCTGGAAGATCCACAAAACGGCTGATTCAGTCCAGTCTTTCATTATCATTGCATCATGGGACTAGCAGCTTGGTAGAAGTTGAGCTAGAAGGACCTTGGCCTAACCTTCATATCAGAATCCTATGTTCCTTTCTATGTGAAGTGCAGGAAGTAATATTCTCTCTCCTCTTGTTGAAAGAGCCTACAAGGCTTCATCTGAGAATTAGTGGCTTGAAACTGGACAACATTTCTGGAAGACCCACAGATCCCGATTTTATATTCTGTTTTTATTGATTTTAAATTCATCAACTCCCTGAGGCAACTCTCTGCCTTCAGGGAGCTTTCCTTCTGCACTTCCCCGCGCTGGACTAGACTAATGATTGCAGTCCAATCTATATTAATTAGTCTAGAACAGGCCCAGACATGATGTGAGGAAAACCACGGATCTGAAGAACTTTGGGAACCAAAGGTTCAAAATCATATGTTACTCCCACGGATTTCTACACTTACCACATATCCCTCCAAATTACTCATGGTCAGAGGTGTACTGCAAAACTCCTCGGAGGATCTGAGCAGTGGCACCATTGTTTGAGAAAGTTAGTGGTCAGCTCAAAAAGATTTCTGGTAGTGGCATAGAAATTTAGGTCCTTGGTGAATTTTGTTATGGTCTCCATGGGGTAACTGTAAGCCAAAATAACCAAATTTACCAAATGATCCCCAAAATGAAAAAATTACCAGCAAGATTTTACTTTATGTAACTTATACTTTAATGTGAATCAGAATCAATGTAAATTAAACATTAATTAACAGGCAAATTTCAGTCAGTATGAACCACAAATTACACATGGAATAGCAGATACAACAGAAACTATCTCACAAGATTACAAACATCACTCCTTGCACAAATGCGGTGTGTGCAATCTCAAAGGCCGGGATTTTCCGGCCCTATCGTGGTGGAACCTGCTGCAGGAGATTCGGTAGCCTAGCCAAAAGTCCTTTGAATTTCGGAGGGACCGGATGATCCTGGCAGTGGTTGGTACTGGAAAATACTACCCGCAGTCTTTCCAGCTTGGCCTCCAAAATGTCAGATCTTTAACTTTTCTCATTCAATGGATTTGGTCCTTGAGTCACCTGAAACAGTAACTCCACTTGTTTTAAGTTCCCAGAGACAATCATCGCCCAAATGATGCAATCCTGCAGAACTCCTTAGTTAGGTTAACAACTGTCATGATGACACTGATTCCCCAGAGACTCCTTTAGCTGTCTGCTTTGTTAAATGTTCTGGTTGCCTTTGGCAAAATTGAAGCATAGCATTAGAATTGTAAATTCACAATCCCTGCTCTAACCCTGTCTTCAGCTTTCTGCCCCTTTTAATTGCATTACACAAAATTGTATTACATTTTAAAAGTGCCTCCTCTGTTCTTCCACTGCAGCTCTCCTTTGCTCTTTGTATCTTCTGTGTCTTTTTTCTCTGTGTTTGGCCACACAGCTTTTGTATGTTAAATTCTTTCCTCTTAGTATTGCTTTCAGGTCAAGGCTCACCAGGCCACATGGACAGATATTTCTCACTATTCAAGCAAATTATAATTGATCCCTTTACAATTGACGCAATCTCTTAAAAGTTATTTTCAAAAATTCTTAAGAAGCAATTATAGATGCTATATTTAGATATAGAATATAGATATTTTAAAGAAATTACAAATTTTCCTTACTGAACTTCTTCTGGGCCAAAGGCCATAACAGTGACCTTAACAGCCACAGATGTTCTGTCTATGTCCTAGGTTGTCATTCTAGCTGTGACTCTGGGGGTAGAATTTTTGGGTCGGTGGGCAGCCGTGATTGGTGGCCCCAGGTGTGGCTGGGGAATGGGCCGCTGACCGTGATCAGCCCCTGCCTGCTATTTCATGCTGGCTGGCCAATTAATGACCAGCCAGCATGAAAGGCACACTGAGAGGCTCAGCGCTGCCGGGATGGGGGCGGGAGGAGGGTGAGCGCTGAAGTCAGTGTGGGCGTGGGGGAGCACGGAATGAAAACTCCCTGAAGGCAGAGAACTGCCTCAGGGAGCTGAAGAATTCAAAATCAATAAAAACAGATTTTAAAATTGGGAAAATTGCCCATGCGTCAGAATGAGACAACTCAACATGCGAATGATTAAGCTTTTTTCAAACCATTTTAATTTTTAAAAAATTACTCACGGAAACCTCACCCTGCCCTTCGATGAGGTTTCCTCATGGAGGCAAAGGCTACCTGGCCAATTCGCGTGCCTGCCAACCATAATATTGGATGGGCAGCGAAAAGTCCCTGATAATTGGTACTTTAATGGCCTTAACACATTCCTCCTTCATCAGACCCAGTCATGATAAGTGCTCTATGGAGGCCCAATTGTTATGTGTGCAAGCCTCCTGTGCAGTGCCCTCTTCTTCCTTCTCTTCCTCCTCCTTCTTTTCCTAGCTCCTTCCGCTCATCCTGTTCTTCTTTGCTCCTTCACATTCTCCTCCAGTCCCAAAGACAAAGCTAACAACCCACTATGAGGGAATGAAATATTTGCAAGGCAGGCAACCTGCAAAAACATTCTTCCCAGAACTGAAAATCCACTGCATAACCAAGAAAAAAGGCCCAGATGTTGACCAGAGATCTAGCAGCTCACCTGTTTAGAGGGGGTCAGTCCTTTAACTAGCACCTCTGCGGGGTCCTTCTTGATCATTAGAGGCAAGATTTACTGGGTGAGTCGATCTGAGGCAGACTATGTTCACAACAGGTTCCTAATGTCAGTGTAGCAACCTTGTTTACATATTGTAATGAGATTTTTGCATGATTCTGAAGTTCACCTTGAGTGCAGTGTATGTCAATCCATGCCACATTTGTTCCCGCCTATTTCATGTCTGAATAATGGGCATATCATGATCAAATTTGTAGACCTGTCATCACTCAGTTGAAGTACTAAATTTAAAAACAAAGTTTAGGATACTGAAACATTCAGACCATATTTATGCATATTTGCTTGTATTAAACCTTTAATTTGGCCACATATCACACCATAAAATAGTCACAAGCTCTCCCAAAACCCTCTTGTCCTTTGGACTCTTCTCAAAAGATAATTTTTAAAAATTGTTTCTGTTTGTAACTCAATGTAATATTAATTTGTCTAGCTCTGCAATTTCCACTCAAATAGATTTATTTTCTCTTCCTCTCAGATCAAATGGTTCATTTAATCACACCCTGATTTTTCTTATTAATGGCATCACCAATCTCTTCTGAGCATTTTAAGTCATGATAGTGGTTGTTTTATTGGAGGTATCATCTTTTTAATGATCCATTTAATTGAGAGTCTATCTGCTTGCTCAAATGAACATAAAAGATTCCAAAGCACCATTTGAAGAAGGGCCGGGAAGCCTTCCTGATGTAAAAACAGAGAATGCTGGAAAAACTCAGCTGATCTTACAGCACCTGTGGAGAGAGAAACAGAGTTAATGTTTTGGGACAAAACAAAAACAGAATTACCTGGAAAAACTCAGCAGGTCTGGCAGCATCGGCGGAGAAGAAAAGAGTTGACGTTTCGAGTCCTCATGACCCTTCGACAGAACTTTGTTTTGGATTTCCAGCATCCGCAGTTTTTTTGTTTTTATCTTAATGTTTTGGGTCCGTATGACTCTTCTTCAGAGCCTTCCTGATGTTCTGGCTAACATTCATCCTTTAAACAAAACAGATTGGCTATTTATTTCCTGGCTGCTGTTAAGATTTTGTTGTGTGCAAACTGGCAGTTGAACAGTGATTACATTTCAAGAGACTGCATGTGCAGTGCTTTGGGACATGCTGAAGATATAAAAATAAGTTCTTTCCTTCAGTATGAAACTCGTGCCCAAGCATTAACCATATGCCTTGTAGCTGCTTTTCCCACACATAATCAGCAAGCTGTGCAAACATGTTTGTGACCTTTGCTGACATTGATCAATATGATTATTATTATTGGGTTTCTATTTAGTAATTGTATTCCTCATTTTTATTGTCTCACCTTCATCGTCATAGCTACTTAATTTCCAATGATATTTTTCCTTATGCTTTGTTTCACATCTCACCTGTTCTAACTGTATTAGTTATTTTTTGAATGTCTCCCAATTGAAGATTATTGGGGAGAAATTGGACCTCATTCTGTGGGCACAGAATAGGAGATTGGGAGGTCGAGGGAGAAAGTACCAGTTTCCCTCAGCTGTCTCTTGCAACCTTGCGGCATCTAAAAATGTCTGACAACTTAATGAGATGAGTAATATTCACATATCTCTGCTGGCCACTTGAAATAGATGTCAGGCCTTTTGAAAATGATAATGAGGGGTCTGACACTTCATTCAGGGCTTTTCCCTGAAACTTGTTAAGACTGAGTGGGATTGTGCACTGGGAATCTGGTTTTTGGTACTTCACGTCCTAACCAGCGATTCTTAAAGAGACCTCTAAGGCTGCCACCAAAATGGGAACTATTTTCTGTTAAACCTACCCTCACGTAAAGCTTGGGGGGTGTGGGTGTGGGGGCGGGTGGTGGTGGGGAGTTGCATGCATCCTTCCTGACTCCGCAATGCTACCATGGGCTGTTGTCGGTCCATGCTAACCTCAGTCTTGTTCTCTCCGCTTCCCTCGGATTTATCTGAGGCCCAATCCTGGCAAAGGCATCAGCCTAATTAGCCATTTTCAAACTGGTGGGCTCACTCTGTGTGCCCACTTGGCATCTACAGATTAGAATGCCGACCATTGTACATCTGAAAGTGAGCCAACACAAACATTTAACCCGTTGTTCTGATGAAAGGCCATCGACCCACAACATTATCATTGCTTCTCTCTCCATACTTGCTGCTGGATCTGCTGAGTATTTCCACCATTTTCTACTCTTATTTCTAACCCATTGTTTTTTTTTTATCCTTCTTGTATAATTAGCATTAATCAACCCCTTCTAAATATGTCATGTCTCGACAAAACTCACCTCAAATCAAACCCAAGCAATCTAAATCATATGAGTAGATTCCATCATGGTTGTTTTCATCTTCTATGATTATTTGTAAAAGACATATTAAGGATTTTCTTTTAAAACTTCATTCACGGGGATGTGGACTTTGCTGGCTGGGCCAGCATTTATTGTCTATCTCTAGTTGCTCCTGAGGAGGTGGGCATGATCTGCCTTCTTGAACCGCTGCAGTCCATGCAGCGGTGTAGGTACCCCCACAATGCTGTTTGGGAGGGAGTTCTAGGATTTTGACCCAGTGACAGTGAAGGAATGGTGATATTTTTCCAAGTCAGGATGGTGAGTGACTTGGAGGGGAACTTCCAGGTGGTGATGTTCCCACCTATCTACTGCCCTTGTCTTTCTAGATGGTAGTGGTCATGGGTTTGGAAGGTGCTGTCAAAGGAGCCTTGGTGAATTCTTGCAGTGCATCTTATAGATGCTCATCACCACCTTCTCAAGGGCAACTGGGGATGGGCAATAAATGCTGACCCAGCCAGCAAAGGCCACATTCCCTGAATGAATAAAAAAATTCCTAATTCCATCAGGATTTAATTATTTAATGTCACGATAGAAGAATTATAGGGGGTGTATTTTTGTGCTTTTATCTAGTGAGGCTCCCTGCCAACATGGCAAAATTAAAAAGATGATCCAGTTACGCTCATTAACAGTCCAATTTTTGCTTCTTTTTGTTGCTTCTTTTTCTAGGCTTTCAGAAAATCTGAAATTAACAGTAATAACAAAAGAAATTATTTCAATGTAAGACCAGGCCCCTATTCTGAGCAAATGCAAAAAGCTGTAGATGCTGGAAATCTGTAATGAAACAAAAAATCCTGGAAACACTCAGCAGGTCAGGCAGCATCTGTGGAGAGAAACAGAATTAATGTTTCAGATCAATGACTTTTCATTAGAACTAAAGAAAGATAGAAATGTAGGAGTTTTTGAGCCAGTGGCGGGGAGGGAGGGGACATGGAGTAAAAAAGGGAAGGTCTCCGTTAGGTTGAGAGGCAGGAGAGATTAACTGACATAAGTTGTCATGATGTAAAAAGCCAAGGAGAGTATACTAAAGGAACAAAAGTTATGCTGAGGTGAGGTACAAGTGGCTATTGCTATGATGATAGGAAATAGTGTCTGAGTGAGATCTGCCTATAACTTCGCCAGCTAACTAAAAACATGTTGAACTAGTTAAAGAGGACCTTTTCAAAATCAAATACAAGAAACGATATTGACCAAAGATGGCTCCCAGTCTGGTAGTGTGAGTGACCACTTTTCTGAAAAGTTCCTATTTGGATTGCCCTGCAGATCTACTCTGAGATGTAACATGGAATTTCATACCTGGGGGATGTCAAGACCCACTTCAAACAGACAGACTCTTGAAAGGAAGGCATGAAAGATGGAAAATGCTAGACTTCGATCAGATACCCATCATTCATTCAAAACCCATCTGTGGAGGACAAAATACGCCCATCTCCTGTTGATTTATATTTTGAAATGTGTCAAAATTTTGGAGATGCAAAGATCAAAAAATGGGATTACTTAGTCTACAACAATGAATGCAATACATGCTAATCAAATTTCCTTCCAGAATATACAGAAATGAGTTTAAAAACTAGCTCTGCCAGGCAGAAAGAGGAAAGACAAGCAGGAAGAGAGAATTCATCATAGTTTTCTGGAAAAAAACTGAAAAAGAAGTAAGGAATCTCTCTCTCTCTCTATCTACCTTTGAAGATATGAGTGTCTCCAGCAAAGTGCGGTACCTAAGCTTCAATTCGACTCCAGGATTTTAAAGGAAACCAGCTCACCTCAAACGGCCACAACATTCAACAAACTATACCTCATGGACAAGCAAAAGGACTAATCGTATATTCTTTTAAGTTTTCTTTGATCTTTAGCTTTCTTACTTCTGATGTGTGTATGTGTCGTCATGTGGTTATTATTTTTTCTCGGGTTAAGTAATGAATAAACTTATTCTTTCTTTGACTCAAGAAAACCTAATTTGATTGGTTCCTTATTAACAAAAAATTCATTTGGATTGGAAAAGGCATTCATTGGGAAAATAATTTTTAAAAGCATTTGTTGCGACCAACGAGGGGGCTTAAATAAAGCGGAGCCAGTTCACTCCGTCTCAACCAATCGTAACACTTTATAGCAGCCATCTGAATGCAACATGAAGAGATAAAGAAAGAAACAAGTCAGCAAAAAAAACCAACAAAAAAAACCACGAAGAATAAGATGGAGGCAGATGTTATCATAATCAGGTAGTTTCTATAACAGACATCCCTGATCCACAACTCCAGCTTTACATCTGTGTGGACAGTTGAAAATCCTGTGATCTCTGCTTTACATTAATAACTTTCATTAAATAATGCCTATAGTAAAATGTCCCCGAGCAGTTTACAAGAGTGCAATATGTGTTTGTGTCTAGTGAGGCTCCCTGTCATCAGGGTTAGGTTAAAAAATGACCCAGTTACACTCAAGCATTTTACAACAAAATCTGGCACTGAGCAAGATAAGTAGTGTCTTAAAGGAAGAGAAAGAGTTAACAATGTTTAGTGAGCGAATTTCAGAACTTAGGTCCTAGGCATTGGGAGGGACGTCTGTTTTGCATTCATTGTTGTAGACCAAGTAATCCCATTTTTTGAACTTTGCATCTCCAAAACTTTTGACACATCAAAATATAAATCAACAGGAGATGGGGTTATTTCATCTTCCACAGGGGGTTTTAAATGTCTGATAAGTATCTGATCAAAGTCCAGCATTTTGCATCTTTCATGCCTTCCTTCCAAGGGTTTCCCTGTTTGAAGTGGAGTTTGACACTAGAGATGTGCAAAATGTCAGAATTGGAGCAGTGTGGAGGTTTGGAGGATTGAAGGACTGGAGAATGTTACAGAGATAGGGAGGGCAAGGCCATGATGGGAGCTGGACACTACTGATCCAGTACCATAACAACTATGCTATAGTAAGCAGCTTTTAAACACAACTCTTGAAACATGGTGAGCTCTTGATCAAACTTTTAAGCTCTGTGATCATAACCTTTCACACTGAAAGTTACTATTGAAACACTTTTTGGTATAGTGTGGCCCTGTTATTTGGCCCTAATTCATACTTTGTAAAATGGGACACACAACAAATTGGCCGTGCAACAAGTCACTTTACCTTTAGATTACAGCATTATTTGGAATAATAAAACATGGTAAATTATTTAAGCTCCATACTGCATCTCCGGTCCACAGATCCAGGTCACAATAATGTTTTGTGATGGTTTAATTTTGCTGTAGTCAGGAGGATGTGTGATGAGCTCAATACTTTGACAAATGCTTGTGGATTCACTTCACTGATGGAAAATGTACAGGACCTGAACAGGCCAGTATGCCTAAATTATTGAAATGCGGCCCAGAGTCTAATTTTGGGCTGGTTCCAAACCTTCCAGTTAGGGCACAGGTTCCATGTATGCCGTCAGTTATGGATCTGATAACAGGCCATAACCAATTTTCACTCCATTCCCATTTATACTTGCGATCAGCCTTGTTGCTTTTTCACCTTCTCTCCAAATCTGGAATATGTATTTCTATAACCATAATTACACCCGTTTGCTCCAGCCAGTGGAGCTCCTGCATGATGAGCATAATATTGGAGTAAAGGTACTGAAAAGGCCTTTTTACAATAACTCCAAAGTACAAAGAAAAGCAAGTTAAACTGTGGGCCTGCTAATCCAAGCTTTGGAAATCAGTTCCAAAGGGAGTAGTCGTTAATCAGACCAAGTGACTCCTTCTAAATGCTGTGGGAAATATGTTTGATTGATTGAGCAGGTTTTTACACAAGGGTGCTCTAAAATGTTAGGAAAGCACTTAAGCCAGACTGACAGACCTCCCCCTTGAACTATAGAAAAAGGGAAAAAATGCTTATCTTTGATCTGCCTGTATCTTGAAAGTGGCCCCATGAAACACTTCTCTTTCTCCTTTGTTATGCACACAGACTTTTTAAAAGCCAAACTTTCAATGATACCTCATCCTTTTCCAATAAGCAAAACAAAACTAGCACCTAGGGTGTACAAACTAAATTTCCAGCCTAGTCATGGTCTGGGGGCTAAAAATTTCATAAAGCCCCACTAGTGGACATAAGGTTCATGATGCAGATTAGCCTGCGCCGGATGGAAGTGATGCAGCCTCCCTGCTGCCTACGCACCTCCATGGTTGTGCTTTCAAACCAGCACTGAATGCGCTACTGAGTAGCCAGACGCTCATCAGGAGGTCCAGGTTCGTGCGAGACCAACAATATTTAAATCCAGCCTACACCTTTTAAAGGGAGGTGCATTCTGCCTACAGCAGGGACTGAAGTAGCTGGGAAAGAATTTTAGATCTGGAAGATACCAGAACAATGGAGCAGCAGTTCAGAGAGAGGGGGTCCTAGGTTCTCAGGTTCAACATTGGAGGCCTTAGTGCAGGAGATGGAAAGGAGGAGAGAGGTAATCCTTCAACAGAGGGCCAGATGGCCCTCCAGACATGCACCGGCGTCAATGTTAGGAGTCTTTTTTCACCTAGAAGGTGTTCTGGGTCTGGAACTCACTGCCTGATAAGGTGGTAGAGCCAGAAACCTTCAACACATTGCACTTCGACATACACTTGAAATGCCATAACTACAAGACTTAAAGTTCAAGAGCTGAAAAGTGGAATTAGCCTGGATAGTATTTTTTCCAGTTGGCATAAACATAATGGGCTGAACAGCCTCCTTTTGTGGCATAAATTTCTTTGATCCCATCTTGCTGTGACATTAACTGAGTAAATTGAAAATAGTGCTATTCACAACAAACTTCTGTAACTAATAACATATCTTTAACTGTGCACATTATTGGCTGCCACAAGTGGATTGTGCTAATTTAAAAGGAGAGATAATTAAAGGGAACCTGCCCCTACACATTAGAAGCATGATAGAAAATAAATTGCCAATCAATGGGGAAGATAGGAAGCAAGAAGATATTATAAAGACAGGGAAAGAGTATAACAAATTTTGGGTTTTCAGAGTACAGATGGATTATGACTCAACCGGTACTTGTTCAAAAGACGTGCCTACACAGTTGGAATAATATTAAATTTCTTAATCTCCTAGTGGATTCCATACAGTAAGGACAGAACTGGACAGATGAGCAGCCAGGATCATCTGACTGTACAACTCCTTGCCCACAGTCACTAATTCTATCATGGCAGCTAATGTCCTCCAGCACCAGCCTGGATGCAGCCACAAGGGAGGGTTTGGTTAACGAGCCAGAGCAATTTACAATGTGTGAAACTCCAAGTACAAGTGAGTTGAAGGACCAGGAAATGGAAGATAGTCACCAGGAATTTTCTGAAGGGGACCTCCTGATCATTCATTACAAATTTGTTTAGGCATCTATCCAGTGTTTCTCCTGATCTCCTAGCAAAGTTGCAGCAGCTGATCAGGAGAACTCCTGAGGAAATTCTAAGTGAAACTGAGAATCAATTCCTTCTCAGATGGTGTAGGAATAGCCATCCTTTGTCAAGGAGCCTAGGCCATGTATCTGCAGCTTAGTCTTGAAAAAGACAATGTGTTGGTTTCATTGATCTCATGTTCAGGCAGTGGATTCCATATACGTCTTTGAGATGGTGGAAAAACGAAAGGAGTAAACTACATTCATCTGCAACCCAAGCAAGAAGGATGTCATGGCTTGCAGAACATCCTGGAGAAGGTGGCAGTCCAGGATATATATTGCAGGAAGAGATAATAAGGACAGTGGTGGCTCCTGAAATAATAGCTACCACAACTTCAATAGATGCTTTAAAGCAACAACTTCACTGGATTTCTATTTGACCACTTAGTCTCTTCTCACATTGTGTGTTTGTGCCTAACACCAATAGGCTGCAAGGACTGGTCATTCCACATATTCTCATTTTGCTATAGTTGGTGTTAATTGTTAGATCTGGGCCACTCTAACTTAGTGCATGGACTTTTGTGACCTCCTGCATCATGACTTTGGTGGCAGGGGAGCATTTAATCAGGTAGGAGGGTGGTGGATGGGGACACAGTCATCTTTCTGCCACCACCCCAATCAAGTCTGTGGCAAGGAGGCCTGTGGACAGCCTTCCTGCCCCACTGCCAGTTGAGGCCCTTAAAAGTGGGTAATTAATGTCCACTTAAGGCCTCATCCCACCACTATTGGTACTGACCCCATGGCAGGCTAGGGGGTTGCCATGTGGGGAGCATGACAAGCAGGCCCTGGCATGTTTGTTTGCCGGCTCCTGTGAGGGTCTATCGTTTAAAGGCACTCAGTGCCTGATCTAGAGACTCGGAATTGGGGAGCCCGCTGAGAACCACCCGTTACCCTTTCTGCTGACAATCGTGCCACACACCCCTACCCCATAACCCCCTTCCCATCATCACTCATGTGTACCTGGGTCCCTCCTCGATCCAAGGACTCGGCTGAGTGTACTAGTGACAGCAGCCACTCTTGTGATAGTGTGTTTGTTAATATGTAAAGTATATTCATTTAAATAAATGATTATGTAAATAGTCTTCACAGGAAGTGATGCAATGTCATCTCATGCAGCAACCACCTTAGTCAGTTAGTCTGCACAGTGAGCAGCAGTAAAAAGAAACTTCCATTAAAACTCTATGTTCAACCTCTATACCTGCCTTCAGCTTCATTTGTATTAATCAGAAAGAGGTAATGCAACATGGTGGCAGCAGTAGTGAGCCAGCAGCATTGAGCAGCAGCTGAAAAGCTACAATTTAGATTGGAAGCTCTACCTGGTGCTCTGCGGTTGGATCATCATTTTCAGATCAGAGAGCAACTGAGTAACGTAACCGTGCGCACTCCTCATTTTGTCCAAGCCGGCAAAGAAATGCAATGGCAGTTTCAGCTGCAGATTTTGGTCCAGCATTGTGTTTTGGTATGCAGTCCTTCCCGCTATTACCACCATTGCTCACCATTAGCCAGCCCCAACACCCATGACCCTCTCGCCTGCAAGCTAAAAGCAGCACAGTTCAAGCCGGGCTCCTTCTCAGCTCTGCAGCCATCACAGTTCACTGCAGCTCTTAAAGCAACAGTTGATCCTTCGTGGAAAAAAGAATAGAAGGCTGAGGCAATGGCAACAAGATTTCCAGAGATAAACCAGAAAGAATCGATGTTCCAGGAGAGTTCAGACTGTATAGGCAGAGGATTGAACTATACTTCCAAGACCACAAGGTTGTAGATGTGGAGAAGCAAGCTATAAAGATTAGGGTTCACCAACAGAAATGACATTTTATGTGGAATTAATGCCATTGGTCTATCTGAGGATGCCAGAATAATCCATAAAATCTATAGGCAACATTGGAAAGTCAGTTTAAGATTAAAGTGGAATTCATGCAGTACAGACAGAAATGCCTAGATGATTTTGTTAACAGATACAGGCAGAATGTGAAAGACCTGTGATTTCTCTGATGCTGAACTCTTGGAGTGAATTATGGAGTTTGTTATTGCCTCCTGTCATGCTCCAGTGTATTATGAACCTTCAGGCAATACTCTAAAATTTTGAACAAAAACAGACTGTTAAAATGGCTGCTACCATTCATGTGACTTTTGGTGATACCAGGCTTTAGACAGCCCTGAGACTCAAGCAAATATCTCATTACATGTGAGTATTCACAGCCATCTGGGAAATTCACACATCCCTTTGTTTAAGGATGGAATGACAACAAAAGGACTATAACATTCCAGGTGAGTCATCTTTCTGGCTCACCACAGACAAAAGACATATCAAAACTCAATGTGTATTAGATGAATGTGAAGGGGTCCCCATTAAACCTCCCATTATATTATGATAGTCACTCTTCCGAAACTAGACTGGGTAAATTGAAAAGTCTCAAAATGACAAACACAAAAAATGTTTATTGAACTGACAACCCACCTTGTTTAGAAAAAGGCTTTGGACTTGTAGCAGGTCACATAGGTGAGTTGGCCATGTTTGTACGATGTAAAACAGTAAGAATCAGCTTTGCAGAGGACAGAGAGACTATCAGGAAGCCATCAAACCAGCTGTGGTCAAATAAGTAGCCACGGTAACAAACAGTTTGCTCTGGGAAAGAGCAACAGCTATATCCAATGATTAGAGAGACAGGATCCACTGTTCTGGCAAGGACTAAGGTGAGAAGATTTGATTCAAGAGTGCAACCAACTTGAGCCATGACTGACATAAACCGAATGAAGTTACAATGCCAAGCAACCTAAATAATAAAAAAGCAGCAGATAATAAACAGAGCAAACAACAGCAGGTCTGAGCAAAGCACTTGTTAAGAGTGATGGACTAACAGGGGTAGGAAATTCACCTTTGTGGTGGGACTTCATTTGTAAGTACAAGAAATAAGGATGAAGTGTTTTCAGGCATCTTCAGACAGTAGCGCTGGGTGAGCAATCCTTCTTGGTCTGCTGCTGAGATCTCCATTATAAAGGATTCCTGCATCCGGTCAATTTAGTTCACTCCCCGTGACATGAAGAAGCTGAAGATGAATACACTAGACTCAACACCTTTCTATCTTTCTCACCACATAGAAATTGGTTCTTGTTTTCCTACAGGGAAAGGAGCTAGCTGTTTGGTGAGTATCTGGTAAGCGGGTAAGTTCTATTCTATCCCTAAGGCTTAAAATAGTACATAAAGTGGTGGTAAAGTTGATAAAATATATAAGAAAACAACATAAATAAATGATTAATATAATTAATTATTTTAAATACATTAAAGATGGCAGAACAGGTGATGTAAAAAAGCTGCAGCATGTGGGAACTCCTGGGTAGCATTGTAACCCAGGGCAAACAACATCTGCAATAAATGTTTGGGGTTTGAGGAACCTCTGCTCAGAGTCATTAAGCTGGAGGCTGAGCTGCAGACTCTGCGACACATCAGGGAGGGGGAAAGTTATATGGATACTTTATAACAGGAGGAAGTCACACCACTTAGGGTAGGATCTTCTGCTTTGATCAGTGGTCAGGGACAGGAGGGTGTGACTGTGAGTGAGGAAGGTAAGGGGACCCAGAGGGCAGGAATGTGACCTTCTGCAATCATCCAATATGTTTGAGGTTCTCTCAGCTTGTTTGGATGAACGGGGGCAGCAGGGTGGATAAGCAAACTGGCCATGCACCGTGATACAGGAAGCCATCCTATTGGGGGGAAGCAAAAAGGAATGTAATGGTAGTAGGAGACAGTATAATGAGAGGGATTGACACTATTCTCTGTTGCAAAAAGTGAAAGTCCAGACAGCTGTGTTGCCTACCTGGTGTCGGGACATCTGCTCAGGGTTGGAGAGGAAATTGCAGTGGGAGAGGGAGGATCCAGTGGTTGTGGTCCATGTTGGAACGAATCACATAGGCAGGATGAGGAAGGAGGCTCTGCATAGTCAGTATGAGGAGCTGGGCACCAAATTAAGAAGCAGAACTTCAAAGGTAATAATTTCTGGATTATTACCTCAGGCATTGGACAAATAAGATTGGAGAAATGGATGCGTGTTTCACAGACTATTGTGGGAGAAGTGGGTTCTGGTTCATGGGGCACTGACACCAGTATTGGGGAAAGTGGGATCTGTACCATTGGGATGGTCTACACCTGAACTGGGCTGGAGCTGGTGGCCTCGCGAGCCACATAACTAGGAAAATAGAGAGAGTTTTAAACTGAATAGTGGGAGCAAGGGATCAAATTTGGGAAGATGTGGTAAACCAAAGAGTAGAGACAAGGCAAGAGAGAAAGGTATTAATATGGGAAATGATAAACAGACCATGACAGGAAGGAACAAATAGTATAAATCTAAGAGTAAATCAATGGTAAGGCTAGATGCTACAAATATAATAAAAGGACCAAACCAAAGATTCTGTATCAAAACACACATATCATTCGAAATAAAACAGCACAACTAGAAATAAATAAGTACTTCCTGATAGCCATTACAGAGACGTGGCTGCAGGATGACATACATTGGGACCTGAATATTGAAAGGTATGTGACATTTATGAAGGACAGGGAGTTAGGAAAAGGTGAAGGGGTGCCTCTGTTAATTAATGATGGTATTAGCACATTAGAGAGGGACGTCCTAAGTTCAGGAAACCAGGATGTAGAAGTGATTTGGGTTGAGATGAGGAATGATAAAGGCAAGAAATCACTTGTGGGAGTGGCGTACAGGTCCCCTAACTCCATGGTAGAGCAGGGGATAAAGGAAGAGATAATGGAACTTATCAGAAAGGTAAAACAATAATCATAGGGGATTTTAATCTACATATATCATTCCAGCATAACCTGCTCTTATATTCTCTGCCTCAGCTAATAAAAGCAAGTATCCCATATGCCTTCTTAACCACCTCATCTATGGATGTGATTACATTGACCCAATGAAGTACAAAAATCTTCAAGGATTTCTTTTTTAATTCTATACATAAATATTTTTATAATCTTTAAATTAATTAAATGTTAATATTATAACTAATGTATCTATTTAGAAGGCAATCAAACAAAGTGACTTTTTAAAAATTCATCCTTGGGATGTGGGATGCCATAGCATACAAGGCTATGGGCCTCGAGCTGGAAAATGGGATTAGAATAGTTAGGTACATGTTTGGTCGGTGCAGACTCGATGGGCCGAAGGGCCTTTTTCTGTGCTGTAGACCTCTATGACTCTATATAGACTGGAAAAATCAGATGGACAAAGGTAGCATAATTGAGGAGTTCCTAGAGTGTTTTCGGGATAGTTTCTTAGAACAGCATGTTTTGGAGCCAACCAGAGAGCAGACTATTCTAGATCTGGTATTGAACAATGAGGAAGGATTCATTGATAAATAATTGTTAACCTCATTGCGAAGGCACCCCCTAGATAGCAGTGATCATAATGATTGCATTCTACGTTCATATTGAGGAAGAAATGAGTGCGTGTAAGATTCGTATTTTAAACTTAAATAGGCAAATTATGAGGGCATGAAAGCAGAGCTAGTTAAAGTGAACTGGAAAATGAGATTAAGGGATAGGTCAATAGAGGTTCAGTGGCAGACATTTAAAGGGATATTTCAGAATATACACATTCCAATGAGAAAGAAAAATTCCAAGGGTAGGGTACACCATCCATGGTTAACTGAAAAAGTTAATGATAGCATCAAACTTAAAGAAAAAGGATAAAATTAAGCAAAGATGGGTGGCAGGTCAGAAGATTGGAAAGAATATAAAGCAAAGAATGATAAAAAGATTAATAAGGAGGAAAAATTAAGAGTACGAGAGAAAGCTAGCTGCTAATATAAAGATGGATAGTAAGAGTTTCTATAGTTATTTAAATAAGAAAAGTTAACAAAGTGGGCGTTGGTCCTATAGAATCTGGGGAAATGATAATGGAAAGTAGGGAGATGGCCGATGAATTAAACAAGTATTTTGCTTCGGTTTTCACTATAGAGAACACAAGAAACATCTCGGAAATAGCTGTAAATCAGGAAATGGAAGGGAGGGAAAAACTCGAGAAAATTAAAATCACCAGGGAAGTGGTATTGGACAAATTTTTGGGGCTGCGGGCTGACAAATCCCCAGGTCCAAATGGACTTCATCCTAAGGTCTTGAAAGAAGTGGCTAGTGAGATAATTGATGCATTGGCTTTAATTTTCCAAAATTCCCTGGATTTTGGGAATGTTTAAATACATTGGGAAATAGCAAATGTAACTCCCTTATTCAAAAATGGAGGGAGACAGAAAGCAGGAAACTACAGGCCAGTTAGCTTAACATCTGTCACAGGGAAAATGTTAGAAGCTATTATTAAAATGTTATAATGGCATTTAGAAACATTCAAGGTAATCAGGCAGAGTCAAAATGGTTTTGTGAAAGGGAAATATGTTTATTCAATTTATTGGAGTTCTTTGAAGGAGTCACATGTGCTGTGGATAAAGGGGAACAGGTAGATGTACTGTACTTTGATTTCCAGAAGGCATTTGATAAAGGTTATTGTGGAAAATAAAAGCTCATGGTGAAGGGGATAACATATTGGCATGGATAGAAGATTGGCTAGCTAACAGGAAGCAGGGAGCTGGCATAAATGGGTCTTTTTCTGGTTGGCAGGATGAGATGAGTGGTGTGCCACAGGGATCAGTGCTGGGGCATCAACATTTTACAATTTTTATAAATGACTTGGATGAAAGGGCTGAAGGAATGATTGTGAAATTTGCTGACAACACAAAGATAGGAAAATAAATTGTGAACGGGGCAAAGGGAGGCTGTAAAGTGACATAAATAGGTTAAGTGAGTGGGCAAAGATCTGACGAATGGAGTATAATGTGGGCAAATATGAAATTGTTCATTTTAGAAAAAAGAATAAAAAGAAAGCATATTATTTAAATAGTGAGAGATTGCAGAACTCTGAGATTCAGAGGGATCTGGGTGTCCTAGTGCATGAATCAAAAAAGGCTAGTATGCAGGTATAGCAAGTAATTAGGAAAGCTAATAGAATGTTACTATTTATTGTGAGTGGAATTAATTACAAAAGTAGTGAGGTTATGCTTTAGTTATTCAGGGCACTGGTGAGACCGCATTTGGAGTACTGTATACAGTACTGGTTTCCCTTTTGAGGAAAGATGTAAATGAATTAGAAGCTGTTCAGAGAAGGCTTATTAGACTAATACCAGGAATGGGTGAATTGTCTTGTGAGGAAAGGTTGGACAGTTTAGGCTTGTATCCACTGAAGTTTAGAAGAGTAGGAGGTAACTTGTTTGAAACCTTTAAGATCCTGAAGGGTCTTGACAGGGTGGATGTGGAGAGGATGTTTCCTCCTGTGGGAGAACCTAGAACTAGAGCTCACTGTTTAAAAATAAGGGGTCGCTCATTTAAGATATTGATGAGGAGAATTTTCTTCTCCCAGAGGGTAGTGAGTCTTCGGAGAGCTCTTTCTGAAAAGGTGGTGGAAGCTGAGTCTTTGAATATTTTTAAGGCAGAGCTAGATCGATTCTAATTAACAAGGGGGTGAAAGGTTATTGGGGGTAGGCAGGACTGTGGGGTTGAGGTTACAGTCAGATCAGCCATGATCTTATAGAATGGCGGAGCAGGCTCAAGGGACCAAGTGGCCTCTTCCTGCCCCAAATTCATTTGTTCGTAATTTTTCAAGCAAAAGTGATGATGTTCTGGTTTGGGTGATAAAAATTTGGGGGGGGGGGGGTTGGTCAGCGAGGCTAGAGTTGCAGCTATTCCAAAATATATAGTGATAAAATTGGCTGCTCACAGGAGATCCCCAAACTCCCAAAATAGTGCATGTATGCAACTAACTAGAAAGAGAGAGACAAAACAACAGAGGGAGTTCTACCATTTACTTCAGAATTGCACCTGGCTGTGGCTATGTCATTCGAATCTTGCCTCTGAGTCAGAATGCCTTGAGCACAAAAAATATAGCTGACTCTTCGGTGAAGTACTGAGAAAGAGCTGCTTGGTGGGAGGTGCCACCTCTCAGAAGAAACATTGAACTGAGGATCTGCCTGCCCTCTCAGGTGGACACAAAAGATCCCATAGCACTATTTTAAAGATGAGGAGGGTATCATTCTTGGTGTACTGGCCAATACCTATCCCTCAATCAACAACTAAAAAAGTATTTTGTCTGATCGTTATCATATTGCTGTATCTGAGAGCTTCATATGTGTAAATTGGCTGTTGTGTTTTGTACATTACAACACGATTCAAATACTTATTTGGCTGAAAAGCACCTTAGGATGTCCTGTGGTCACAAAAAGCATTACATAATTGCAAGTCTTTCTTTCTTGGTGCCTCATTATGTCTGGTCCTACATCTGGCACACCCTGAGCCAAAGTTGGTCTCCCAGTTTGGAGGTGATTGATGTATGTGGGAGGTACCAGGTCATGAGTTTATAGATTGTGGTGATGGACAGGTCTGTTACTGTTATGGGCCCACAATTGGAATTCTCCATCTGTTCTTAGCCTGTCCACTTAGCACAGTGGTAGTAACATACTACACAAGAGAGTGTGTCCTTACTGTGAGAATGAAACAGTTTCTTCGTAAAGACTATGGGATAGTCATCACTATTAGATCCTATGGGGCTTTAGCACATTTATTACATTAGCTACATAACATAGCTGGTTGAAATCAAGTCAGCACAAGGACATTTGGACTCTGGTTGTAGGCAGAATTCTGTAATACTCTAAATTAGGGCCATTGCTGTTCATTAATGATTGAGAGTAAGTCTTAAATAGAACCACTCTTAAATGTGCAACAATAACAAAACTCTGCATGGTGTTTAGCAATCCAAATCAATTTAAAACAGATTCAGGGTTGATTTAGCATTTGTGAGCAAATGCAATCATGCACTTGGGCTTAAGAAATTCCAGGCAAGTTCACACCATGTGAGAGTACCTATTACATATAATGGAATAAGTAACAAGCCAGGCTGTCATGGGTAAGCACTCATCATAAAAGTTTAACTGGTGCTAGGTTGCAATAGGAAAAGGGTTATACTACTAGGACCACTGAGTAGAAGGGTAAACAAGGCTATATAAGGCTCATATACATTCACTGTTAGAGTAGTCCCATTTTAGTGCCTGCACCTGATGAAGGATGGTAAAGACTCTATTGGTATCAACAGTAATTGAGGTAGAGCAAAAGACAATTATGAGAAGAGTGCATTGGACTACTTTATCGTGCATATGTGGACAGGACTGTCCTACATCTAGATAGGTGCTTAAGCAAAGCTTTTGTTAATTAGTGCCAGCCTTAAAATTTTTCCTGTTTTTAATTGGGGTTCAGAATGTGACTCAGTATTTTCATCTCTCAATGCATGTGACCTCACATCCTCTTCTGCCTGTCTCTTGGTAATGGTTCTATGTATGATATTTTTGTGAATCAAAACATTTACAACTCCCTGATATCTTCAAGCATCGCTGTTTCATCATTTCACTGATGCTTCCACCATATTCCTGTGCTTCATTATATCGCTGTCAATTTTACTGTGTGGCTGTCTCAAGAGCCAGGCTGAAGAGGACATCCTTGGCCTTTAAGGCATCGCCTAGCCCTTTAGAGTGATGTAAATTAAAGGCATCATGACTGCATCAAGGTGGCAATTATTCACATGAATAATTCTAAGCTTATATTTACAAACCAGCAGCATAATAATGGAATAATGGAAATTCTTTTATCTTCTCAAAGATTATGGAATTGGAGTGAAGGGCCCTCTGACCACATCTAGACAATCAATAATTTGGGTAAACCTGCCACATCAAAAAGTGCAATGTTCTATCATGTTGTTGGCAGCTTTCCATAGGGAAAGTAATGAAGGAGTATTCCTTGGAAAACAAGGCATCTGTTACTTGCATTACACATCAGTGCATTTTTGATTGAAAATCTGCCATCTATGTCTTGGTGTTACTGAAAGGATTCAGTAGTGGGGTGAAATTTTCTGTGCCCACTGGCGTCGGGCATGTTTGGCAGTGTGAGCGGACAATATGGCGGGAAGGCCAAAAATTGGTTTCATGGTGTTGTGAAACCAGTTTGCAACTGTCCGCTTTGCCCATCAATGGCGGGCCACATTTTCCACCGGTGGACGTCGGGAACCTTATTGTAATATATCTGTATATCATTATAAGGCCAGCCGGCCGGAATCAGCCCCCCAAGCTGGATCATCTGCCCACATCAGCAGGAAAACATGCCGCTGCATGACCCATCTTGACAAGAGTGACGTGCAGAAATTGGGACTCACTGTCAAGGTCTTGATCACATCGCGGGCATCTGAGGAGCAGAAGATGCTGGAGCCCAACAGCAATGGGACCCTGGAGGAACGTCCACCGCATGTTGGATTCTGATGGGCATGGCTTCGCCGCAAAGCAGCTCACAGAAGGTGGAAAGTCACTGTTGAGGGTATTCTCACAACAGATGAGCGTCGAGGATGTGGAGAGTAATGTCCAGATGTGTTTGGGAGGGGAAGCTGTACCGGGGGATGGGAGAGGAAGCTCTAGGTTAGATTGGGAGAAGAAGGTGTGTTGGAGGGGTTGAGGTTGGGAGGGGGGAACAAAAGCGTCAAGGAGGGGGTGAGTTTGAGAGAGGAGAACAAAGGTTTTGGCTGGGGAGGGAGTATGGGTGGAGGACAATGTAATGGAAGAGAAGATTGCAACTGGGGAGGTAGGTTAAGGAGGTTGGAAGGTGTAGGGGAAGAAATCCAGAGGGGAAGGAGTCCAGGGAGAGGAAGGAGTCTGGGAGGAGCAAAGAGTCCAGAGAGGGGAAAAGAGTAAAGGTAGAGGAAGAATTAAGGGTGGAGGAAGGAGTTGGGAATGGGGAAGGATTAAGGGCAGGGGGGAGTCAGAGGGGGTGAAGGAGTTCCAAGGTGGGGAAAGGAGTTCCAGGGGCGGAAGGATTTCCAAGGGGGAGGGGAAAGGGTTCCAAGGGGAAGGTAGGGGCTCCAAGGGGAAGGAAGGGGTTCCAAGGGTGGAGGAGGACTTTCAAGTGGGGGAAGGACTTCCAAGGGGGGAAGGAGTTCCAAGATGGTAAGAAGTCCAGAGGGTGGGTGTCCAAGTGAACATTCAAGGGAGGGCTCTGTTGAGTCCATGACAGCCTCCTGGGGAACGTGCTGAGGGTGAGCATGGAGGAAATGATGAGAATGACCGAGGGCAGAGTGGGAGGGTGAGGGTGCGATAGCATTAGTAGAAGCGATGGCAACAGTGGTTGGTAGGGACTTGGAGGCAGACACGGGCCCTGGGGGTGGGAAGAAGGTGGTCAGGGAAGTTAATGTGGATGGGGATGGGATTATCAGGAAGGAAGTGAAAGTGCACATTCACCTGGACATCTCTGAAAGAAAAGGGTTGCGGCTGGTAGGTCAGAGGTGAAAGGTGATGCCAGGGGGTACGACAGTGATGAGGGGCAGGGGAAAGGACAGGGTACCTGAAGAAAAATGTTAGATGCACCATGATGCTAAATTGAAAGTGAAACAAGAGTTGTGGATGAGAACAGGTGCTGCATTGAAGTGTGATCAGTCAGTGGGTGGAGATGCAGGTCAGCTCAGATGGACAACTGAAAGAGAACCACAGCAGGCAGCACTGAAAATTCTCAGGACATTGAGGTGACTGTGATACATGAAGGATTTGCATGTGTGGGAGAGTGCTTGCACGAGTTTCTGAAAGGCCCTGCCACACATACACATTTCTTCCTCCTGAATCACTCGTGGGCCAGCTGCTCCCTCTGCAGTGACAAATGAGGGTTAGGGGGGGTCACAGGCAAAGGGGACTTGGAGGGATTCCTGAGTGGATGACCCAGGGATGTCTAACTGCCACTCCTCCTCCCTTTAGGTGCCTTTGGGCCCTGGCCTTGGCCTGACTCCTTGAGGGAAAGGAGCACCTTGGGGGACGTTGAGTTTCCCTTTTGCGCTGCTACTGTAAGAATTCACCCATGGCTATTGTGATGGAGTGCAGGCCTGCGAGCATCTCCACGTTCTGCTGGACCAGGGTCTCCATAGTGTTCGCCATCCTCCCCATGGAGACCTCCACACACACCCATGTGGGCACCACTTCATCTGAGAGCAAGCGGACACACTCCTCCGACTCATGTGCTACTCTGTTGAGGGATTTCAACAGCTCTGCTTGATGTTCACTCAGCTTCTATTGACCCTCCAAGATGAGTTGGAAGGTTGAATCCAGAGTCTCATCTTCTGACTCGGACCTCACAAATGCCTCTTCTTCAGCCGTCCTCCAAATGCCTTCGAGTTCGACTGAACCTGCCTCCTCCTGCTGTGGACATGAGTCTGTGCGGTGAGCACCAGATTGTGAACCCGAAGCTGCTCTAGATCTAGGTCCCACTGAGGTGTATGTCTCTGCACTGGTGCAGGGTGTGGGTAAGTACTGTGATGGGTCTACAAGGCTGCTTATTTCCAGCTGTTCAATGGAGAAGGTGTCCTCTTCGCTGGAGGTGAGGAGATGGATGGAGTTGAAGGACTGACTGGCTGAGAGTGTCGGTAACTTGGCAGAGCTCCCTGTGAACCAAAGTAGAGATAATTCTCTCAGTTCCTTCGCCTCCGTCGCATCTGTTCTGATGATGCCACTTTCAAAAACAGTTCCTCTGACATGTCTTCCTTCTTCCTTAACCAAGATTTTCCACCCACGGTGGTTGACAGGGCCCTCAACTGTGTCCGGCCCATCTCCCGTGCATCCACCCTCACACCTTCCTCTCCCTCCCAAAACCATGATAGGGTCCCCCTTGTCCTCACTTATCATCTCACCAGCCTCCGCATTCAAAGGATCATCCTCCGCCATTTCCGCCAACTCCAGCATGATGCCACCACCAAACGCATCTTCCCTTCACCCCCCGGTGGTATTCCGCAGGGATCGTTCCCTCCAGGAGACCCTGGTCCACTCTTCCATCACTCCCTACACCTCAACCCCCTCCCACGACACCTTCCCCTGCAACTGCATAAGATGCAACACCTGCCCCTTTACTTCCTCTTGCCTCACCGTCCAAGGGCCCAAACACTCCTTTCAAGTGAAACAGCATTTCACTTGTACTTCCCTCAATTTAGTCTACTGCATTCGTTGCTCCCAGTGCGGTTTCCTCTACATTGGAGAGACCAAACGCAGACTGGGTGACCGCTTTGTGGAACACCTTCGGTCTGTCCGCAAGCATGACCTAGACCTCCCTGTCACTTGCTGTTTCAACACACCACCCTGCTCTCATGCCCACATGTCCGTCCTTGGCCTGCTGCAATGTTCCAGTGAAGCTCAACGCAAACTAGAGGAACAGCACCTCATCTTCTGACTAGGCACTTTACAGCCTCCCAGACTGAATATTGAGTTCAACAACTTTAAATCATGAACTCTCTCCTCCATCCCCACCCCCTTTCTGATCCCCCTTTTTCCAATAATTTATATATATTTTTCTTTTCCCACCTATTCCCATTATTTTTAAATGTATTTCCATCCATTGTTTTATCTCTACCTTTTAGCCTATTTTGATCCCTTCCCCCCACCCCACCCCCACTAGGGCTATCTGTACCTTGCTCATCCTGCTTTCTACCCTTAATGTCACCATTAGCACATTTCTTAGCTAATATCACCACCGTCAACACCTCTTTTGTCTATGACATCTTTTGGCAATCTCCACCTATCACTGGCACTCTATCCAGCTCTACCTGTCCTACCCCCCCCTTAAACCAGTTTATATTTCACCTCTTTTCTATTTTCCTTAGTTCTGTTGAAGAGTCATACGGACTTGAAACGTTAACTGTGTTCCTCTCTGCAGTTGCTGTCAGGCCTGCTGAGTTTTTCCTGGTATTTTTGTTTTTGTTTTTGTGTTAGTGATAATTAGTGCATAGACTCAAAAGCAGGAAAGAGAGCACTGACAGTTGTGTTGATAGAGGGATGATCTGGTACAGGATCCTCATATGATTGTTCACCCCCAACCTCACCATCTCCGCAGGCAAAGTCCATGTCCTCACCAGTCAGCGTGATGGCACACTCCTCAAAGTGAGTGAGAGGCCTAACGTGGGCCACTCCACCCCAGTGTGGGACCTCCCTCTGCTCTTGCAAGCAAGCTTCTCCTGCATGAAAACAGATGGAGAGAGTGTGAGCAGGACACATGGCACTGTGCGGAATGTTTGTGTGGTGAGCGGAGCGATGGATTGGATGAGGACACGAGCTTGAGAGGATATGAGCCTGAGGAGATGTCTCTGAGATTTAGCCATGTTGTCCCTTGATGTGTGCGATGTGTGATGGGTTTGTGAGTGTGTGATTTGAGAGTGATGAGAAGAGTGATTTACCCTGGCAGAATGGATGAGACCATTCATCCTGTTATGGGACTGGGTGGCTGTCCTCTTTTGCGAGGCATTGGGGTAGACCACCACTGCCACTGCCTCCCATGCTGGATTGGTGACTTGGCTTGCTGGTCTTCACCCAGAACTGGGGTTGAGGGCATCACGGCGGGCATCCACTGCATCTAAAAGATACTCGAGGCACGCGTCATTAAACTGGGAGCCTGCAGTCTTCTTGCCTTTCGGGACCATGTCTTCCATGTGGCAGTTGTGGGCTGGAAGCACTTTAAATATGGCGCCTGGCATGATGAAGCAGCGAGGTGATGGTGTGGCGGGTGAATGAGAGATCACCCACCATCGAAACAGCATGCTTCCTGGGAATACGTAATTAATGAGGCAGGTTTGGGACGATATGGCGTGAAAAGCCACCATTGCGGCCAGCGGGTAAAATGTCCTTTCTCCTGTCTGCAGCTGCACTTAGTACAAAGCTGGGACAGTTCCACCTGTGAGAAAGATTGGACCATCAGTAGAGACGTCTGATAATCAAACTTGGCTGAAAGTTTATCTTGCAAACCAATCATGATTCTATGACTGAAGAAAGGTTGTTGACCTGAAATGTTATCTCTTTACCCGCTTATGCTTCCAGAGCTGCTGAGTATTTCCAGCATTTTCTTTTTTTTTGTTTCCGATTTCCGGCATCCGTAGTGATTTGCTTTCATTGTAATTCCATGACTGCCTTCCTGGTGAAGCATAGATGGTGAAAACAGATCTCATTAGAATTAATTAAGTAGCTGGGCTTTCGTCTACAGGCATCATATTTCTTTGGGTAAGGGTGGGTGCAGGCAGCGCACTTCAGGTGTAAGTGGACCTCCCCATCATTCATCCCTCTGATACTCTTTTCCCAGTTTAAAAAAAATCGGAAAAGCTATATCCAATGAGGAAAGTTGAACTATGGGTGAGCTCTTTATGCATTTCAGCTGCTACCAAGCCACAGATGGGAAACAAAAGCCTGTAAAGGAATTCAACAAAAACAAAAACTAGGACAAAAGGCAAAGTAGCAGCAAATATAATTACACAATAAATTCGAAAAGAAGACTGCAGCAAACAAACCTTTGCAGCTAATAATGGTATGGACTTTAAGAGTGCAATCTGCAAAACGGCTGTGTGTACATTAAATCAGTGCTTATTTTAAATGGGTGCGAAACAACTTCAGTGTATTTCTGGTTGAAAACAAGTCTACCAATTGCAGGTGACTGGTTATTTGTGGGGTAGATGTTACAAATTTACTCTTTGAGTTTCCTGTTCTGAGGATGCATGACAGGTATTTGGGTGGAGTTTGGGTTAATGATTACTCAAAGTTTTGCCTGTCCACGACAGGAAATGCTGCAGAACCTGCTGATCTCTTTGCCAGGACTTTTGATATGTGCTCTTGACACATAAATATATAAAACCTACCCTTACATGCATAGAATTTGAAGGTTTAATGAGGCTATTGTTTGAAATGAGTAAAATGCTTCAACACATGAAATAGATCCTGGATAGTTTGTACCCCGTGTATCAGGTGAGAAATGGGTCAAAGGCTTCCTTCAGACTCTAACCTTGAATTGCCCAATTGCGCAGATACTCTCCAATACCTGATTGGGGAATCAGCCCCATCAGAGGAATTCTGTTCTTTGGTGTTTGTTAGCGCTACTCTATAATCAACAATGAGAAGATGGTGCAGTATGACTTGTTCTTAAATTCTCAGCTACCTGCATGAAGAGACCCTGAGTTTAATTTTAACCCCACCCACTTGGATGGGTAGTTAAAAATGAGCAGATTACTTACCCAGTCCAACCTGACTGTCATATTAGCCTATAGATGGATAAGGTGCCTGCCTCAAGTATGTGGGAGCTTCATGAATATATATGAATTTGAGTCCTATATGTCAATTATACTCCAATGCAGCTTTAGGAGGGGCCTGCATGAGCCTGGTCAGAAGAGGCTCTTTGAGTTAATTAGTGCTTCTCCGGGCCCCACAAGGGAAGTCATGACCTTCCCTGTCCCAGGATCCTACGCCAATGCTGTCACTAGACCTTCCCCCAAAAATATCTTCCTGGAGGTTAGTGAGTGGCCAAGGGTTTGCTTGGTCTTCACCTGCCGGTAGCCACACTATACCCTCTGCACATGCATTCTGCTGGGAAGTGGCCTAGCAGCATTGACATGGGTGTTTGCTGTTAAATTCATCACAGGGTCCTGTTGCTTCTGCTGGATGGGCATCAACTTGCTGGAATGCTTTTCCATACCAAATTAAAAACAACTCCAAGGAGGAATCTTATCCTTAATGTGTGGAATCACAGTTGTAAACTCCATTTCTGCATTGGAACAATAGTGCAGTGCATCATCATACCAATTAGCAGGCCACATTTAAATATCAGAAAGATTATTAACCACTTTATATTGAATATTTTTTCCTAAGCATGGTATATCCATCTTTATTTGCTGCTGCTCCTTCCCCCAGACCACATGCTAATCAAGCAAGCAGGAAATTCTTTAGATCTATGATTAATATCTAGATTTTCAAACACACAAGTTTCATACTATTTTGGAAGGTGTATCAATTGTTTTTATAAAGACTGTCAATCTCAAATTGAATCTACAAAGCTTTGCATTTGTTCACCTCCATCAATATGCAGCAACTCAGAATGAATCCTGGCCTCATCTATTTGACTCTGGTCTAAGTGAGATGCACAATATGATGGAAGAGAACATGAGGCAATCATGCTAAAAGGAAAATACCTGTGGAACAAGATCAATACTGATCGCCACTGCAAAGCAAGTGAGACTAGAAACTGCTTGAGCTAAATGGAGGTACTGGGCTCATTTTCACCAGCACAATCTGTTTCACGCTGAGCATGGTAGTGTTAAATTTTCACATTCTGTGCCAGTGAAAACTATTAGACCTGTTCTTATCTGCTGTAATATGTGGCATATTTGTTGAATAGTAATGGGGCACAATGTACTCTTCCTTTTTTGAAAAAAAACTGCCTAAAAACATGGAAAGAATGAAGCAGCTATGCTTGAGAATGTCTCTTACATTATAAAGTTAGAGTCTTAATGCTACCTTAGCACAGAAAATGATTTGTCCATTCCCACCTAACCACAGAGTTTCACTGTAGTGACTCCCTCCTTCTATTACATCCTTATGCAGTAAATATAATTGACTGAGCTAACCAGCTGCTTTCTGTGCCACTCAATGCTGGAATCGCTCGTATAAACTCACATTCTACCAGGCTGCGGCCTGTTTCACAGCATCTATGTTCTCTGCCATTGGACAGCCACAGAAAGGATCTCTCTCTCTCTGCCAAATGTATCAGTTCCAGTTTATTCAGATGTAGTGCCTGACTGATCAAGAACAAAGGAGTGGAAAGTACAAACTGTGCAGCTTCATTGCAAACAAATACTAACTTGTGTTTTGTTTTTCTGTTCATATCTGCCAAAAATCAACTCCTTTATACTGAAAATGTGTGCCACAATTATAACATATTAAATTGGGCCCACTGTGTGCAATGCTGATGCCCCTATGAAGCTACCAATTTATTTCTTGTCTGGCACTTGTGTGCACATTATGTCATGGTAACAACACGCAAACAAACTGAGCAGCCAACTTCTGCACACAATAAAAGATCCAATCACTCCATACATCTCCCACTATGCTCAACACCTGGTGCATGAAGTCATCAAAATTGTATACTTCTTTCGTTAGTGACAGACTGGTACCATGGTTGACTGCTCCAGTCTGTTCTGATACATTTTATTTGTTGTATAAATGGTAGGTTTTGTATTGGCATTAGCCATGCATCAATCTACCTCCATTATATAGCCATGAAAGGACATTTCAGATAACCAATATACAAGCTTAACATGCATGAAAGAAGAAAAAGTTAGGATTTGTGCAGCAATAACCCACTACCAGCATATTCAATACCAGAACCAGTAGAACTCTTTTAAATGTGTGCCAGCCACTATACTGCTGAACAAAAACAGAATTACCTGGAAAAACTCAGCAGGTCTGGTATTGCTGATATCAGATAAGAGCATCGTGTGTGGCAAATCAATCAGTAAAGAAAACAGTTCCTTTGATCAACTCATATGTAATTTATTGAAGTAAACCTGTAGTAGACCTGTGGAAATTTCCTTAGTAAAGAAAAACTGATTGATGTTGGAAAGGCAGCTTATAATGACTTGTGTGTAAAGCTATAAAGTAGGTTTGTACCAAGTACCTTTAGTTATTGACAATGTAAAAGTAACAAAATACAACAATGAGTGTTTACAGTATTTCTTTGATAATTCAGGCTGTGTGGGTGACGAGGGTTAGTAGTCTTTGGAGAAACACAGCAGGCAGGACTAACAACAGTAGAGCAGAGGCTGTGGAATTTTACGGAGCTTATTTGGCATGCACAAGAAAAGGACCCACCAGGGACTTGGCACCATTCACTGTTTTGTGTCTAAAATCATTTAAGCGAACCAAAGATCATTAAATTGGAGGGCACAATTGCTAGAAATTGGCAAGGCGCAGCCCCCTGAAAGATTTGAGTTTCATCTCGATTTATGATATGGTAGAAGTTGTATTTACATGTCACCTTCTGAAGCTGTGACTCTGATCACGTTAACTAATTTATAACTCTAAGTGAAATAACCACTTATTGAATTGGAAACACAAGTTAGGTTTTTCTAACAATCATAATTAATGGTAGCATAAAAAGGATCCTTAAAATGCAAAACAAAAATAAAAATACTTGGAAAAATTCAGCAGGTCTGACAGCATCTGCGGAGAGGACACAGTTAACGTTTCGAGGCTGTATGACTCTTTAACAGAACTAAGTAAAAATAGAAAAGAGGTGAAATATAAGCTGGGGGATGGGACAGGTAGAGCTGGATAGAGGGCCATTGCATTGGATTTTCGTTAAGATGCACTTTGGTCTCAAAGTATGCAAAACTGTGTCAACAATCTGAAAACATTCCCCTGTTCTTGAGGGGGGTGTGGTGGGTGCGGGGTGGGGGGGTGGGGGGGAATGCAATAAAACTCATTAATGGCTCAAAATTACTACAAACAACCTTTAAATGCAAATAAGTAAAAAAGGCATATTATTTGCTAATTGACCTAATTATGACTCATTCACCTATAGACTCTTTCATATACACACAAAACAATGTGGGCAATTTGTGTATTTGCAGATTTAATGGTGGAATGTGTTGCTGAAAATCAGGCAAAATGAATTTGAGGTAAAGAAATCACATGAACCATGGAGCTACAGAAGAAAGACATGCAGTTTCTTTCAAACAGATAGTAACAACTGAAAATCCCCACTAATCAGCGGCCGCAGTAAAACTTTGGCTGTGAATTTTGGATGCCTAGCACTGTTACTACCGGCATTACAGAAGGCCGAAGTTCTAAGAACTGTGAGGCAGAATGCTTCCAGCCTCTTCTAGTGTGGCGTTGACTGTAAGGGTACTTACATGGACATGCCATGTGGGTGCCAGAAGCATGTACAGTGGGCAGATCAGGACATCAAACAGCATCTAGCACTAACTTGGCATATGACCTGCAGTTTTGGATCTTGCAGGTCCTGTTAACACCCTCTCCTAATCACTCCCAGCTGCACATGGGTCTGGCTGCGTGAGAAACTCCCATACAAGTGCTATTTAAATGGATCACCATAGGACTTCAAGGTGAAGTGCTTTTGACTTTCTTTTGCTGGTGCAGAATTAGTGAAAGTGCTGTGTTCAGTGTTATTAAAGGAGTTTGGAAAAGGTTTTTTGATTCACAAGGGAGTTCTGATGGACTCTGACAAAGAGGTCAGGGAAGTTTGAAGGCCTGGCATCAGAAAGCCAATTTTCATTAATAGGAGCATATTTGCAGGGTCACAGAGCACAGACAGTAGAGACGGGAAACTACATGCAGAGGTGGAGGGGAGAAGGGCTTTTAACACAAGTCTGTACCCACCAGGAGTTTTCTTTTACCTCCACCTTAGCCTGAAGCAGTGACTGAGGTGGCTTCTCTTCACCAAGGAGAATAAACTGTGCCACTGCCTACAACTGGAAATTTACAGCAGGGTAAAGACAGTGCTGCCATTGGCTCTGAAAATCACTGTGGTCCTGAATTTCTACACCAGTGAATCCCTCCAAGCTGGAGCAGGTCATATGTGTGGTATTTAATTGTGCATCACTGCATCTGGAAGATGATAGAGGCCCTGTATAAAAGGAAAGGGGACGTCATAGTCTCCACTCTTACCTGGGAGAAGCAGGAGGAGTAAGCACTTGGCTTTGCCAGGCGAGCGGGATTCATCTACTGCACCCATGTGGCTCTACATGCCACACTTGTTAAGAATGAGATGTACCAGAACAGCATGAACTGCCACTCAATCAATGCACAGCTGGCGTATAACCATCTCCATTAGTTGCTGTTGGTGGATGCCCACCAGATTGCCAGCAGCCACGATGCATTCATCCTATGCAAGCCAGTTGAAACTGCTATTTTTGTGCCACCATGAAGAACTGGTGGGGTGGGGAGGGGGGTGGGGGGGGGGGGGGAGTGGGGGTGGTGTGGTGACAAGCGATACCAGCTCATGATTCCCCACCAGCACCAGACCATACATGGACAGCCCGCCAACAATGAAAGCTAAGCTGCCATCAGGAATATCATGGAAGCAGACAATTGATGTTCTTAAACAACAGCTCCACTGCCTGGACCACGGGGCGAGAAATTCTTCATTATTCGCCAAGCAGCTCTCCAACTGCTGCATGCTCCACTAACTTGTTGTCTTGAAGGTGCATCCTTTGTCATTAGTCTTTTGGAAGATACCTCAGGAATAAGAGGAGGAAAAGGAATGGACAAGTATGCAGTATTGCTCAGGACTGGCTGTCTATGGGTGGGCTACTCAGACTCCAGTCCCCTTGAGATGTCAAAATTCTACCAAACTTGCTGCACAATTCTCCACCTTTTAATCCATTCACTATGAACTATCACAGTGTCCTCTTGATTAAAATCCACCAAAGAACTATACCATAATAACTTTATCCAACACCGGTTTCAATAATTGATACAAAACTGGACTATTCAACCATGTGTAATCCCTTATTTCCTGACTTCTGTATTTGCTAGTCCTGGTACTCCTATGCATCGCTACTGCAGTGGCTGCAGTTGTTGGAAGGCTGATGCTATTCATTGGGGAGGCCTCCAGATGACCTAGCACAATGACCACAGGCAACTCTGGGCCTTAAGGCCCAGTTTCAGATTGTAGCACCTTGACATGGGTGGCAGCAGTCTGGGCTGGCTGGCTGAGAGGCAACAGCAAGAGTAATGGCAGAGTGGCAGTGACTGTCCTTCTGGAGAACAGATTTCGAGACTGCAGTGAGACCCTGCAAGGCCCTTTGAGGATTGGTATCACAGCCTTGATGGTAGCAGTCTGAGAGGCACCAGGCCAGACTTGCAAGGCAATAAGCCTTGGATCTCATAAACTTAGTCTTGGGATGGCTTCTGCCTGTGCTGCAATGGAAGCTGAGACATTGGTCACTAGATGCTGCATCATTGATTGCTCCACACATGCTGTCATGGAGTTGGCCACCACTTCCTCATTGGAAAGGATTGGGTGCAAGATCCACTTGAAACCCTGTGCCAAGTTGGAGCTAGATCCCTTTGTACTCCTTGAGAGTGTGAGTAGAAGCTCCATGGAAGGCATGCCACCGCACCCAGCATGCTGAAGCAGTCCATGTCCAAATGCAGCAAGACCTAAACAATATCCAGGCTTGGGCTGACAAGTGGCAAGTAACATTTGCGCCACATAAATTTCAGGCAATGACCATCTCCAACAAGAGAGAATCTAACAATTGCCCCTTAACAATCAATGGCATTACCATCACTGAATCCCCCATTATCAACATCCTGGGGGTTACCATTGACCAGAAACTGAACTGGACTAGCCTTATAAATACTGTGGCTGCAAGAGCAGGTCAGAGGCTAGGAATCCTGCGGTGAGTAACTCCCCTCCTGACTCCCCAAAGCCTATCCACCATCTACAGGATATGAGTCAGGAGTGTGGTGGGATACTCCCTGTTTGCCTGGATGAGTGCAACTCCTACAACACTGAAGAAGCTTGATACTGTCCAGGACAAAGCAGTCCGCTTGATTAACATCACATCCACAAAGATTCACTCCCTCTACCACCGACGCACAGTAGCAGCAGTATGTACCATCTACAAGATGCACTGCAGGAATTCACCAAGGCTCCTTAGACAGCACCTTCCAAACGCGACCACTATCACCTAGAAGGACAAGGGCAGCAGATAGATGGGAACACCAGCACCTGGAAGTTCCCCTCCAAGTCACTCACCATCCTGACTTGGAAATATATCGCCGTTCCTTCACTGTCACTGGGTCAAAATCCTGGAACTCCCTTCCTAACAGCAATGTGGGTGTACCTACACCACATGGACTGCAGCAGTTCAAGAAGGCAGCTCACCACCACCTTCTCAAAGGCATTTAGGAATGGGCAATAAGTGTTAGCTTAGCCATTGATGCCCACATCCCATGAATGAATAAAAAACATACTCTTCAGTGTTCTCCTGTATGTCCAAAGTCCTCATGCGTCCCCAGTAATAAAATTCTTCTGTCACCTTACCCTCACATAAGCAGGCACATGTACTATCCATTCCCCCCACCTCTCCCACGCTCAGTCTGTCAGCAGCCCGCTTGTTCTGGTGACTGACCACATGCTGATCCTGAAATATATCACCTTCTAAAGTATTTGCAGTGTCAGTGTCTGAGCTTGTGACGGTGAGAGTCAGATTAAGTGACAGTGTTTTTTTTATCAGAGGTCAGATGTTGCTCTCACCCTTCATGGAGATGCTGCACTGACTAGCCATGTGACAGTTATTTGGTGCTTGAAAGCAAAAAAGCAGAAAGGGAAGGTTGGGGTGAGGTGGAAAGTAAGAGGTCCATGGTCACTCCATCTGACACTTGCACTTCACACCAGAAAGCAGGATGAGCAAGTGGGATTTGAGAAGTTGCATTAGGCAGAAGAAGTCACTCTGAATGTTCTTGATGGCACTGGATGCAATGGCCTCCAGTCATAGCCGGCCCCATGATGTGGAGCATCATCTCCTTTAGGGGCTCAGCAGATATCCCTCACTGCTTCTTTATTGTTCTCTGTGCTTATGTGTGACGTTGTCCTGTAAAAGAGGGAAGAATGTCAGTTCATGTGTTTGGATGATGTGCCTGCCAGGAGGAATGTGGAAGCTGTGAGAGGTAGGTGTGAGAGTGAGGTGGAATATCTGAATATTTGGCATGAGTCCTGATTGCTGATGGGTGAGTGATGGGACTCTGGTGTCTTGAGCAGAATGAGAGGTTGGAGGTGCGGTGGGTACGAGATGCAATTGGAAGATGCATCCCTGGCCTCGACTACCCATATAAGGTCATTGAGCTTTTTCTGGCAATGCAGCAAGGTCCTCAGGACCAGACTCTGGGAATTGCCCTCCCTGGCCTCTTGCATCCATTCCCTTCACAGAGTTAACCTTGAGGATCTCCTAGCACCCTCTGGAAACACAGCCTTTCTCCACCTTTTGACCTCCATCACTAAGGCTCCCAGCACATTCAAAAAACTAGGAGCACTCTCTTTGACCCGTTAATACATTATCAAGCCTCTTCCTTCCACAAAAGGTTTCCTGAGACTTATCCAGTAGCTGCTTTGGCTGAGTGCACCTCCCCTCTGAGAGAGGCAAATTGCCTTTAAGAAGCGTGGGCCAGCTATTCATCATGTTAGCCATGCATGCTCCTGAGCCCCCTGCTGAGTGTGCAATCAGTCATCAGCATGTTTTGTGTTGTGTTGCACACTTCAATCAAGTTAATGAGCAGGAAGCACACAGTTTGTGATTGTCAGCTTCAATGGGACCAGGCACAGGAGAATCGTGCAACACTGAGCCCAAATGAATTTTCCCCTCTTAACTTTAAAAATGGCTTCCAGTTTCATACGTTTCTTTTATTTCCCATAGATTGTGGCTTGTAAGTTGACGCCGTGTAACCTTGTAAATTGACCCATTCTTTTGGTGCTGAAATGTATATTTAGGCCTATATGTGGCATTTAAGTCTACCCCACCATTTTTCAACTAATAAATGCATGTTTATGGGTATACTTGCATTAGGAATTGGCCTCAGTTTTTCAGCTCAGAGATACATGTTTAGGGTTACACTCACCTTATAAGACAGTGCATGAGATCAAGCAGGTGATGTGGGCCGTATTGATAAGAAGATACGTGGGAGCTTAAAACACACCCACACAGAGCAGACCATGCGTGGCAACCGACAAACAGAAATGAGTTCTCGTGCACCAAGACCATCTGTTCACATTTTTTTACTCAGTGTATAAGTCAACCTCCAATCTTGGAAGGAATTTTTGAAGCTTCAAAGGTCGACATATGTGCCGCGATCTACGGTAACTTTAAATTTTCAAAGACCAGTTTAGCAGGAATTCTTTTGTTGCTAGAAAATGCATGCATTTGGGAAACTAATCAATAGTATAACGATCAAGGTTTCTGTCCAATATGGAGAACTAGTAAACCTAGTTATTGGTTTAAGATGTGCAAATGGTTAAAGAGGTTTCAAGATATTTTCCCTCAGTGGCCTAAATTGCCGCTTTGAAATATTCAGCATGGTGGTGGAATGTTTAAAATGAATCAAAAATGAAGGTTCAGGATGGGCTCTTGTGGATGGCACTGATGTGCTTTGCATTCCAACGTAAACAATGTGCCAGCCTGGAATGTGCACATTAGAAAATGTGTCAGGGTGCCACACTGTGCACAAGGTGCCATCCTGTTCTAAGCCTAAATTCCCTTGTGCTTTTGCTTAGTAAATCTAATCTTAAAGTAATCAGGCATTGTGCAAATGAAAAGCATCTAAAAACAAGTCCTGATCAAAATTAAATTTCAGCCAAAGGGCTTCTTAAAAAAAACAATTCGAAAAGCCATGAAATTCTTAGATACACACTCAAACCTCGATAATCTATCCATTCTTGTTTGATGATGGTGACGTTTTTGTTAACTCTAAGTAACTTCTCCCTTTCTCCTAGTTGTTTTTTTTTCTGTCTGGGTCAAACACTCCAATCCGAGCCTTGCTCCCACGTATTTGTCAATGTTTTCTGAAAATAGTCATGAGGAAATTTGCGTGAAAGTTATTGGTCTCTGCTTAGTGAGTCTCACAGCGATACCTCTGAAATTGTTGACTCTGCAACAGGATGACAGTGGGTGGGACCCATATCCGATTGATTGGGGTGCCGGCAAGGTGCTCACAATTTGCCTTGCTTCCTGACGATTAAAAACAGGATGTAGTTTAGGTAAACAGATTTATTGCTCTGCACAAAGGCTTAATTAAGAAATAACCATTGTATGTGCTTTTCTTATTTCTCCATTTTCAATAATCCTGGACTTCAATTTATGTCAAAAATATCACATTTTGTTATCAGTAATATCAACGTACGTCTTCCAGAAAGTTCTCTGAGATATTTTTGGCATAAGAAGTCTCTTTTGTGAAACTTTGGAGCAAGCTGCTTGATATATCAGGAAGCTCATACTTAGCATACTTTACATGAAATAATGTCATTTGTCATCAGTGGTGGATAGAGTGGGAGAAGAGATAAGAACCCTTGCTCAATACAGATAAGGTGTGTGTGGCATTGCTCATTCCTCCACTGCCTGATTCAACAGACTGTCAACCACTGACAGAATTCAGCTGCTTGAATCCAGAATTAGTAAAGCACTTTTGAATAAAGAATTTTGAAAAGAATATCTCTGATAAAATTTAAACACAGATTACAGAAGCTGTATTTAAAGTAACAGAAAACTGGAAGTACTTTGGAACTAAACTAAAAGATTGGTTATATTAATTATGCAAATACCCATAGACTCATTCAATCAAATTAATCTAATTTAATTTAATTAATGTGAAGAAAATGATTATTTTCACAGTTTCTTTGGAGACTTCTCTGGCTACCCCACTATACCTTCAGAATGAAAATGAATGTGAGGGTCAGATGATTTCATTTTTTTAATTCAAACTGGACTCTCCAGCTTTTTTCATAATATTTTCACTGAAACTTTTGAATTATGAAGTTATTTGTATCAAAGACAATCACTGATACATGCATTTTTCCCAAGGGATCACAACCGTTTGTCTAAATTCCAACTGTGTGACATAGTTGTGCTGGAGAAATTACAATCTTATAACCTGGCTCTTGTCTCTAACGCAGAACGATAACACTGCACCCATGGTTGTCATGATCCACATCAGCTCAAAATAAAGGAGGGAGAACTGGAAATCAATTACACTGCAGAACATAACTAATAAATCTAAAACCATGGAAATATAGATATACATATTTATATCAATAGACAAAAAAACCCAAAGAAGAGAAATTAATTAATAAACAAAAAAAAACACATACCACTTTTATATGCATTGGTCAGAATCCACAACGGTACAAGATAATTTAATACCACCATTAAATACCATAGCAACCACACCAAAATGAATAATAACATGGAAAAAAAAACACAAGATAACACAGTTATGTTTAGGTTCCCTTTACCCTTATTAGACTAGCTATTTTTGCCTTTTGTGTTTCAGACTGTTGTAGATGAGCCTTTGCTCCCATGGACCGGCCATATAAATACTGTGGCTACAAGAGCAGGTCATAGACAGGGAATTCTGAGGTGAGTAACTCACCCCCTAACTCCCCAAAGCCTGTCCACCATCTATAAGGCACAAGTCAAGAGTGTAATGGAATCCCCTCCACTTGCCCGGATGACTGCAGCTCCAAGAACACTCAGGAAGCTCAGCACCATCCAGGACAAAGCAGTTTGCTTGATTGGTACCCATCGCCAACTCAAACATTCACTCCTTCCACCACCAACGCATAGTAGCAGCATTGTGTACTACCTACAAGTTGCACTGCAGCAACTCACCAAGGCTCGGTCGATATTACCTTTCAAACCCGTGACCTCTACCATCTAGACAGACAAGAGCAGCAGATGCATGGGAAAGCAACCACCTGCAAGTTCACCTCCAAGTCACACACCACCCTGACTTTGAAAATATATCGCCGTTCCTTCACTGTCCCTGGATCAAAATTCTGGAACTCCTTCCCTAATGGCACTGTGGGCGTACCTACACCACATCGACTGCAGAGATGTAGTAGACAGCTCATTACCCCTTCTCGAGGGAAATTAGGGGTGGGCAATAAATTTAGCTTTACCAGTGGCGCCCACATCCCAAGAAATAATTTTTAAAAATCCTCAGGAGTATTTGCATTTGCACGATACCAGACAAGTTTAGAAGCACTTCCAGGATATTAAACAAAAACACTTCTTTGATTGCTTTCATTAATGATTCTATCCTATACTTATGAAGGATTTTCCATGTTTTTGTGAAGCCAGACAATGATAACACTTTAAATCTTGCTTAATTTTTTTGGGGAGAATTTGAACTCGTCCCACAGAACTCACTTGCTTTTGCCAATTGGGTTTCCAGATGCAGCTTACCTGTCAGGCCTGACCAATTCAGACTAACTCTCAACCTGAGCAAGCTGCAGATAAGTTCTGGGGTGTGTGAGGAAGGCACACTGGAGCACATTGTGACCAGACCAGCAGAAGTCTGCAGTATTTTAATGGATGCAGGATGAGGTCGACTGCGGCTTCACATAAATTAAACTATTAAAAAGTTCGCTTCCCTTTTCTGAGCGTCATCTCTGACCTCTCCTTTTTGTGGCTGGGAAACTGTACCCCAGAGAGAGTGAGGGTGTGTGGGACCTGTACCCCAGTGAGAGTCAGGGTGTGTGGGACCCATACCCCAGTTAGAGTCAGGGTGTGTGGAATCTGTATCCCAGTAAGAGTCAGTGTGAGGGACCCATACCCCAGTGAGAGTCAAGGTGTGTGGGACCCATACCCCAGTGAGAGTCAAGGTGTGTGGGACCCGTACCCCAGTGAGAGTCAGTGTGTGTGGAACCACTACCCCAGTGAGAGTCAGTGTGTTTGGGACCCATACCACAGTGAGAATCAGTGAGTGTGGGACCCGTACCCCAGTGAGAGTCAGTGTGTGTGGAATCCCTACCCCAGAGAGAATCAGTGTGTGTGGTACCTGTACTCCAGTGAGCGTCACTGTGTGTGGGACCTGTACCCTAGTGAGAGTCAGTGTGTGTGGAACCTGTACCCCAGTGAGAGTCATTGTGTGTGGAACCCATACCCAAGTGAGAGTCAGTGTGTGTGGAATGCCTACCCCAGTGAGAGTCAGTGTGTGTGGAACCCGTAGTCCAGTGAGAGTCAGTGTTTGGGATCCGTACCCCAGTGAAAGTCAGTGTGCAAGGATCCCGTACCCCAGAGAGAGTCAGTGTGTGTGGAGCCCCTATCCCAGTGAGAGTCAGTGTGTGTGGGATCCGTACCCTAGTGAGAGTCAGTATGTGTGGGACCCGTACCCCAGTGAGAGTCAGTGTGTATGGGACCCGTACCCCAGTGAGAGTCAGTGTATGTGGAACCCCTACCCCAGAGAGAGTCAGTGTGTGTGGTACCTGTAGTCCAGTGAGAGTCAGTGTGTGTGGAACCTGTACCCCAGTGAGAGCCATTGTGTGTGGAAACCGTACCCAAGTGAGAGTCAGTGTGTGTGGAATGCCTACCCCAGTTAGAGTCAGTGTGTGTGGAACCCATACCCTAGTGAGAGTCAATGTGTGTGGAACCCGTGCCCCAGTGAGAGTCAGTGTGTGTGGAACCCCTATCCCAGAGAGAGTCAGTGTGTGTGATACCTGTACTCCAGTGAGAGTCAGTTTGTGTGAAGCCTCTAACCCAGTGAGAGTCAGTGTGTGTGGAACCCCTATCCCAGAGAGAGTCAGTGTGTGTGATAACTGTACTCCAGTGAGAGTCAGTTTGTGTGAAGCCTCTAACCCAGTGAAAGTCAGTGTGTGTGGAACCTGTACCCCAGTGAGCGTCAGTGTGTGTGGGACCTGTACTCTAGTGAGAATCAGTGTGTGTGGAACCTGTATCCCAGTGAGAGTCAGTGTATGTGGAACCCCTAACCCAGTGAAAGTCAGTGTGTGTGGAACCTGTACCCCAGTGAGAGTCAGTGTGTGTGGAACTTGTACCCCAGTGAAAGTCAGTGTGTGTGGAACCTGTACCCCAGTGAGAGTCAGTGTGTGTGGAACTTGTACCCCAGTGAGAGTCAGTGTGTGTGGAACTTGTACCCCAGTGAGAGTCAGTGTATGTGGAACCCCTAACCCAGTGAAAGTCAGTGTGTGTGGTACCTGTACCCCAGTGAGAGTCAGTGTGTGTGGTACCTGTACCCCAGTGAGAGTCAGTGGCCAGGATAGTATTGTCGGCACAGGGGGGAGAGCCTAACAAGCTGACGTGTAAAATGGGACGAGATGGGCCTCATTTCAATCTTTTGCTCGGTGGGCGCCGCCAGAGGTGGCTGTGTGCCTGCTGAACTGTCAACGGCCTATTAAGGCTATTAAAATTAAGCAAGCTTATTGACAATGCTGCCTGTCCAATCTTACAGTTGGCGAAGAGCCCAAGTGGCCTTCGCATTTTGCAGGAAACCTCATCCACGGCGGGATGAGGTTTCCTGAAGGTTTTATAAAATAATTTAATAAATTTTGCAGCTCTCACAAACATGTCCTAGCTCATGTGACACTGCCACATGAGGGGACATGTTTAAATAATTTTTTATTTTATTTATAACAAACTTTTTTTATCAACTTAATCTCCCTGAAGCAGCTCCATGCCTTAATTGGCCCGCCCATGTAAAATGGCGACGCGCAGCTAATCGCGGGTGGCAATTGACTCCCCCGCCCAGCCCACTCAGCCTGCCCGACCCAGTAAGATTCAGCCCAATGTGTGTGGGATCTGTACCCCAGTGAGCGTCAGTGTGTGTGGAAACCATGGGAAACTTTCAATCCCTGGGAACAAGGGAGAGAAAAAGAGAGGTGGGGACACGTGAAGTTTAGTTCCACCTTCTTTTCTGCCTGGGGATTGCCTGGTTACCTTTGGGTGTGATGTAGAGTTTCCACTAGGTTGCACTGGATTTCCAGCACATATATGTACAGCAATGATACTATTAGATAGTTATGTATAGATATCAAAAATTATTCTCAGTTATTTAAAATAAAGTTACCCACAGGTGGTGGACTAGCTGCCTCTGTTAAAATTTTTGTGATCGACTCACTTTTAGTATTAATCAATCTGCAGCAGGTAATCTCTATTTATAAATATTCTTAATGCAAAGCAGAAAAAGAAGTAGACAATTCTGTTCTAAAACACTGCCCAACTGCACTGGTCCATGGGAAGATTTTACATTTATAATCATGCAAATGATTTAGACTGAAAACTTGAATCATAACTTGTACAATTTTGAGCACAATTTGCATGAAAATAGCTGATTGCACCCAAAGTGGCAACTCCAACCCTTTGTGTTTTTTGAGAAGGTTCAAGCATGCAAATCACATTTTAATGAGGCAAAAGGGGCCTAATTGTGTCACCCGCCTCAGATTCTCCTGAGAACAGTAGGTGGTTAAGCAACCCATTTGATTAAGCAACCAAAAAAGTAGACAGCAGACCTTTCTATTAAATCCTATTGAGATCAAAGGATCTGAGAGGGGCCCTTGGTGTACTAATGGCCAACCTGAAGGAAAGACTTTTTTTCTGCAGAGAAGGATGAGGATTGGTGTCGCAAGCCACGTGGCTGCTGTTTTTGGACAGAAGTTGGAACTGTCCAAAGCTGTGGCTGTTACCTGACAGACCATTTCCCCACTATTACCTTTAGAGCTATGGGCAGATTTCAGTCTTCTCCTGCTGGGCAGTAACCTGGGAGATCAGGACGCCTGAACCTATTGGAACTGGCCTGAAATCAATGTAATGAAAATCTATCCCATGCACCCAGAACTTAACATGAAGTCATGGCCAACATCAATCTGTTTACAGAATAATTATAGGTAAGCATGAGAGAGGGTGTCCGAACCTTTCTGATGACTATTACTCAATGCTCCAATAAGCATGTGCAGATCATGAGCAATTGATTTTCAGCAACAGCAACTTATATTTATATAGTGCCTTTAATGTAATGAAACATCACAAGATACTTTAATGAAACATTATAAAACAAAGTATGACACTGAGCCATAAAGTAGGACTTAGGTTAGATGCCCAAAAGCTTGGTCAAAGAGGCAGATTTTAAGAAATATCTTAAAGGGGAAAAGCGAGGTAGAGAGGTGGAGAGGCGTAGGGAGGGAATTCCAGATTTGGGGCCTGGGCAGCTGAAGGCATGGTCACCAGTGGGGGAGGCAACCAGGAGCCAATGTAGGTCAGCGAGCACAGGGGTGATAGGTAAACAGGACTTGCTGTGAATAAAAGCATGGGCAGAAGAGTTTTGGATGACCTTAAGCTGATGAAAGGTAAAATGTGGCAGACCAGCCAGGAGTGTGTTGGAGTAGTCAGGTCTAGAGATAATGAAGGCATGTTCCAGCAGCAGATGAAGTTTAATGATGATGCCGAGGTGGAGAAAGGAGCGCTATTCAAAATGATATGAATACAAAGTTGGAACCTCGTCTCAGGATCAAATATGACACCAAAGTTGCGAACAGACTCAAGAGTGTTGCCAGGGAGAGGGATGGAGTTGGTTGTTAGAAAACAGAATTTGAAGTGGGGCCTGAAAACAATGGCTTCAGTCTTCCCAATTGGAGGAAATTTCTGTTCTTCCAGTACTGGATGTCAGATAAGCAGTCTGATAAGTTACCAACAGTGAAGGAGTCAAGAGAGATGGTGATGAGGTAGAGCTCGGTGTCATCAGCGTCCATGTGAAAACTAATGCTGTGCCCCTGGATGATGTCACCAAGGAGCAGCATGTAGATGAGAAATATTAGTGGGCCAAGGATTGGGGCACGCCAAAAGTGGTGGGGCGGAATCAGAAAGAGAAGCCATGGCAAGTGATTCTCTGGCTACAAGGAGGTGGATAAGAATGGAACCACATGGGAGTAGTCCCACACACCTGAACGAAAGTAGAGAGGCAGTGAAAGAGGATGGTGTGGCTCCATGCCAAAGGCAGCAGATCGATTGAGAAGTACAAGGAGGGAAAGTTAATCTTTGTCCCAGTCACATACGATGGCATGAATGAGGTGGCACAGAAGCAGCAGAATCACATTCATCAACAGCAGTTCTGAGTCATTCCATAGCTCTTATAAGTGACAGTCAGCACTGCATATGAAAGCAATGAACCCTGAGCAATTCCATCACTGCAGCAGGTGCATTTGCTTTAGTCACAGATACAGAATGTGGCTTTTCTACATTTACAGTAGACCCACATATGGCTATGCAGTCAGCTGCTAGTGCTTTACCCTCACTGCAGGGCTATGTAGTAGAAAGACATGTGCAGAGGGTGGAAACATTAATTACACAGGGTGGTAAATGTGCCAGTAAAACATATTGAACATGTACACCAAAGGCACTGAAAAAGAAATTCGAGTGAATCTCTTGTAACATGGCAAACATAGGGCAGAATCACAGGCGGGATGAGGTTTCATGAAGGATTCATTAAATTAATAAATATTTATTAAACATTTGATAAACATGTCCCAGCTCATATGGGGACATGTGTAAATGATTTTAAACTTTTTTATTGCAAAGTTTCAAATTCAACTTAATCTCCCTAAGGCAGCTCCGTGCCTCAGGGAGATTTCTGTGCTCTTTCGCACGTGTGCGCAAAAAAGCGCAGGCTCTGACTCTCCCTCTTCCCCCCAACTCGCACAGGTAGTGTGAGTGCTCCCGGGCCGCGTCACGCTGGGTGGACTTTAGTTGGCTCGCCCAAGTAAAATGGCGGCGTGCAGCCGCTCATGGGGGGCTATCCACTCTGCAGCCTGCCCGCGCCCACTCCCAACCAGCTCGCCTGACAGGGAGAAAATTCTCCCCGTATAAAAGTTAAAAGAAATTGCACCCAGTTAAATATATTGAGTAAATATTCATTCATATCATTACAAAACTAAAGACAAAATTAAATAGTAAATAAATATCCGCTTAGCTCAGTTGGTAGGATTCTCACCTCTGAGTGGGAAGGTTGTGGGTTCATATCCCAGCCTATGGTGTCTAGGCTGAAACTTCAGTAAGATCCACTGTTAGTTATGCTCTTGGGCAGAAAATTCCTCATAATCATTCACTTTCAATTGCTGTAGTAATACAAACTTAGCTTTTCTGACAGCAAGTTTGACATGGAATATAATGCTTGTTTGCTCATTTGATATTGCAGCTTCTGAATGTTGTATGAACCTGTCGGTGATGATATTTAATAGACAAAAAATTGCTTTTCAAATTCATTTCATTAATTTTGTTAATCTCTTTTTGGAGGAGTGGAACTCCTCAGATCAGAGCTAAACACACACCAATTCGAGTATTTTCTCCCTTCTTATCTTTCTCTGAGATTGAAAATTAGTGGAGAAAAACTATGGCCTTTGGTGTCACTTGCTGGTTAAGTTTGTGCTGTGAACTTGGGATAAGGAATGGGGTTATGACTGCCCAACCTTATTTCACTTTTAGAACCCTTTCATCTGGCAGAAAGAAAAGACTTATGACATGCTAGCCAGTGATAGATTTAAGCTAACGTGCCAGAGTTGAATAAAAAGTGTGTTACCTCACTACAGTTTGTGGTCTGTCACTTACACGGTGATCAATTTAAAGAAGCCTTGTAAACAGTAATGTGTAGCTTGTGCACCATTCCTGACAATTATGCTATTTTCAAAGTATCAAGCAGCCTCCTAACTCTTCAGTATCCTGTGTGATAAACACTTTTACATTATGATCAATTCCATAAGCAAAGCAAATGATATTACCATGGCAATTTGCTTTCGGTGTGAGCAACATCTTTGATGGATGTGCTTGGTTCAAGCATGTTTACACAGCAATTATGTGAAGAATGCTAGTGGGAGAAAGGTACTGAAAGAAGGGATCATTCAATAGTAAAAGTAATGATGGTGCTGCTTCTCTCGAAAGTGGTCCAAGCAAAGGAAGATGCAAATACTGCACTTCCAGCAAGGAAAAGCTTGTGCTGATTTAAAAAGTGTCTGAAAGCCTGTGGTGATTCTTATCATCAGTTTATTATAATTAAAAGGCAGGGGTGGAGGTTGAGGTGAATGTGTAGCAAGTAAAACTATGTCAAAGGACAAAACCCATCCATAAATGTTTTCTTTTAAATTTCCCCTTCATGTGTATGATCAGTTGCAGATGTTACTTTGCTGAGTATCTCAGCACCTTATTTAAAGAGGCATTGCCATCAGTTTGCACTCAGCTCATAATTGGAATTTAACTGAATAAATGGATATTTATTTAGCCAGTTAAATCTTTTCGGCACTGCGGTTCACTGTGAGAACAAGGCTTTGGTCCGTTATCAAGCTGAAAGCTTTTTGCAGTACCTTGACACTGTCAAGATCTAGTCAAATTTATTTCCCTTGGCTGGAACAAAACCTCTTCTGCACTCCAGTGGAATTCCAGGCCTTATGAATATGTTTTTTGCATTTTCCATTTTTAAGGGTTCTCAAAACATGGAGTGAAATGTGTGATTTGGTATGACAATTTCAAAAGAAATTTGCATTCAGTGTTTCCATATACAAACATATTAGATTAGCCATATATGCTGCAAGCTCAAGAGCATATTGTTTATGCTGCCTTAGCTGTAGATTGAAGTAGTACTTGACACCCTTAAATGAAGCCCTGTTTCATGTTGGGTTTATCACCCCATACGAGGGATTCGAGGTGGAAGTGGGTTATGCAAAATATCCTCCCACACCATAGATATTTCCCCTGCCTTAATCATGGTTTTTGTTGAATGAGTCATACAGATTCATTGCAATCAGTATCATGGCAATGTTTAGAGTCTGCCCACTATTCACTTCTCAATCTACTGTTCTTCTGGATGGGAGCTATTAAAGAAAGGAAAGTAGCATAGAAATATTAATTTAAGCCAACTTTTATTAAAATAAATGCAGTAGGCTGCTGTAGCAGTTTACTAACAAGGGCAAGGGAAGAAAACCTTTAAACCTAAAACCCATATTTTTTGATCAGTTTCACTCCCTCCAACCCTATTGCCACCAGATCCTTCAATCCTTTCACTTTCTAGAATTGGAGTTATTGGATCCCACTAATGCTGCAGACAGCTTCCCTGGTAATGGATTCCAAGAATGCATCTTCCTTAAGAGTAAAAATAAGTTGCCTGATCTCCTTACTAAAGATCCAAATGAGCAGGTGTATCCATGAAGCTTTTGCAGTGCTGACAAATAGAATTGGAGAGAGTACGAGTTGTAAAACATAATGCTTCAAGCTTCAGAATCTGGATTACAATAGGAAGAGGTGGGCAAAGTAACAGTGTGGTCACACAGGAGATCTCCCACCTTACCCATTGGGTGTAAATATAAACGTGTATCCCATTGGCATATGAAGCTTTAACAACTATAAATAACTTGCCTGAACCAGCTTTGTCAGCTCTCCTCGTAATCTTGAAATCTTCAATTCAATCAGTTCAGAACCTCCTAACTTTGAAAGAAAACAAGCCCAGTTTGCATATTAGAAAATTTCCATTTAACATTTGTTCTGCTGATTCACTCCCCTTCAGTTGAATGTGATAAAGTTAGTATTTGCCATGAGGGTGCTCCCTTTAAGAAGATTCAATGTGTTCCATCACTTCAGAATGGATGATTCATATAGTCTATTTTGAATGATTAATTATGAGGAAAGAATGTTATATTCTGGGAGCATATTAAAGAGTGATGCCACATAACCTATTTTTCTTAGTTCTGTCAATATAGGGAGTCATTAATACATCATCATGTTCTAAATCAGGAATGTTATATTGCAAAACACATCCTGGAATCTATTGCAATGATCTGACATAGAGAGTAAACTTCATACAGTGAACCTGATTCTGTTTATTGTAGAACTGGGTTTCTGACATCATCTTCTGCACCCGTCACAGTGGCTCACTTAAGAGGCGCTCTTAGAGTTCTGCATACAAAAATGAATCATATTGATAAATGGCAGTTCTGCTTGAACTGATTTTAAAACTCAAGTTTGATGTTTTTTCAGTGAAACATTGTAGTTTTCAAAATTAGCCCAAAAATGAACAAATATAGTAGTTTCCTAACACCTTGATTTTGTTGTCAATAAATATCTCTCTCTGACCCTGGAATGGAATTAAATCATATGGTTTTCTTTTTATTGATTTCAACTGCACCACGGTATGGCACAGGAAGCCTTCACTTAGAATCTTTCATCTGTGAGGAGTAAGTTGACTTCATTCGTGGTGCCAATGGATTTACTACAATTGACCTCAACATCACCAGTTTAAAGAGCAGAAAGATCAGGTAAGGTTCCTTGGATTTGGTTGACATATGCTGGAATTTGCACCTATTGATATTGAGTGAGAGTAAGTTCAAACTGAATTATGAGCTTCCATGGTCAAAAAGCATCTTAATACTGTCATGACAGTGGATCACAGCCCGAATTATTTAGAGGCATATTGAACTTTTTTGAAAGCTGGCTGAAAATGTAAAGTAATCACTTGCTGGGAAATCCCTATGTGAATTGCACTTGACTGACTAGAGAGAATGGAACATCACACCTAAAAAGGTGTCAAGGCCTACTCAGACAGAGACACTTGAAAGGGAGATATGCAATGCGAAAGGCTGAACTCTAATCTCCTGTGGTTGCAAAGACAATGGAGACTGATTATCATCTCAGCAGGAGCAATCTCTTACACAACAAAAACAGAATTACCTGGAAAAACTCAGCAGGTCTGGCAGCATCGGCGGAGAAGAAAAGGTTGACGTTTCGAGTCCTCATGACCCTTCGACAGAACTTGAGTTCGAGTCCAAGAAAGAGTTGAAATATAAGCTGGTTTAAGGTGTGTGGGGGGGGGAGCGGAGAGAGAGAGAGAGAGAGAGAGAAAGTGGAGTGGGGGGGGGGGTGAGGTTGTAGGGACAAACAAGCAGTGATAGAAGCAGATCATCAAAAGATGTCAACAACAAAAGAACAAAAAAACACATAGTTGTTAAAGTTGGTGATATTATCTAAACGAATGTGCTAATTAAGAATGGATGGTAGGGCACTCAAGGTATAGCTCTAGTGGGGGTGGGGAGAGCATAAAAGATTTTAAGATATTTAAAAATAATGGAAATAGGTGGGAAAAGAAAAATCTATATAATTTATTGGAAAAAAAAGGAAGGGGGAAACAGAAAGGGGGTGGGGATGGGGGAAGGAGGTCACGACCTAAAGTTGTTGAATTCAATATTCAGTCCGGAAGGCTGTAAAGTGCCTAGTCGGAAGATGAGGTGTTGTTCCTCCAGTTTGCGTTGGGCTTCACTGGAACAATGCAGCAAGCCAAGGACAGACATGTGGGCAAGAGAGCAGGGTGGAGTGTTAAAATGGCAAGCGACAGGGAGGTTTGGGTCATTCTTACGGACAGACCGCAGGTGTTCTGCAAAGCGGTCGCCCAGTTTACGTTTGGTCTCTCCAATGTAGAGGAGACCACATTGGGAGCAACGAATGCAGTAGACTAAGTTAGGGGAAATGCAAGTGAAATGCTGCTTCACATGAAAGGAGTGTTTGGGCCCTTGGATGATGAGGAGAGAGGAAGTGAAGGGGCAGGTGTTACATCTTTTGCGTGGGCATGGGGTGGTGCCATAGGAGGGGGTTGAGGAGTAGGGGGTGATGGAGGAGTGGACCAGGGTCTCCCGGAGGGAACGATCCCTATGGAATGCCGATAGGGGGGGGTGAAGGGAAGATGTGTTTGGTGGTGGCATCATGCTGGAGTTGGCGGAAATGGCGGAGGATGATCCTTTGAATGCGGAGGCTGGTGGGGTGATAAGTGAGGACAAGGGGGACCCTATCATGTTTCTGGGAGGGAGGAGAAGGCGTGAGGGCGGATGCGCGGGAGATGGGCCGGACACGGCTGAGGGCCCTGTCAACAACCGTGGGTGGAAAACCTCGGTTAAGGGAGAAGGAGGACATGTCAGAGGAACTGTTTTTGAAGGTGGCATCATTGGAACAGATGCGACAGAGGCGAAGGAACTGAGAGAATGGGATGGAGTCCTTACAGGAAGCGGGGTGTGAGGAGCTGTAGTCGAGGTAGCTGTGGGAGTCGGTGGGTTTGTAATGGATATTGGTGGACAGTCTATCACCAGAGATTGAGACAGAGAGGTCAAGGAAGGGAAGGGAAGTGTCAGAGATGGACCATGTGAAAATGATGGAGGGGTGGAGATTGGAAGCAAAATTAATAAATTTTTCCAAGTCCCGACGAGAGCATCACCGAAGTAATCATCGATGTATCGGAGAAAGAGTTGTGGAAGTGGGCCGGAGTAGGACTGGAACAAGGAATGTTCCACATACCCCATAAAGAGACAGGCATAGCTGGGGCCCATGCGGGTACCCATAGCCACAACTTTTATTTGGAGGAAGTGAGAGGAGTTGAAGGAGAAATTGAAGGAGTTGAAGGAGGAGCAATCTCTTGTTGAGTTACATCTTAGAATGTGGAAATGGTCTCAGTTGAAAGGAAGCAGAGTCTGAGCAAAAATCATGTTTGATTTTCTTTTCCAGGAATACACAAGAAAAGGGGTTAAAAAGCCAGCTGCAAACTCATCTTTGTGTGCTAGTTCTGGTGTTCTAGTTCAGGTGTGCTAGTGTGTGCTGTGCTGATCACAGCTGAAGAGCATCAACTAGGCATCCCTGCAGCTTGCAAGTAAAAAAAAATCTTGCTCTGTTGCCGGAGGCAGGTCACAAGTCATCAAAGCCACAGTCAAAAAGGAAACAAGACAACTCCTTCAGCTAACCTGCAGAACCAAGTGTCTTCAAACCAGCTGTTGAACTGCCAAAGTCAGCTGTACCAGAGTCACCCAGCTTCACAGCTGCGATGTTTCATCATCTACTCCTCACAGATAAGCCAAAAACTGATTTGAATATTTTTAAACTTTTATTTTGGGCTCAGTTTCTCATTTCTAATCTATGTGTATGTGTGTTGCATTTCCATTATTTTTTCCTTGGGTTTTTATTAAATAATAAGCTTACTCTTTCTTTGACACAAGAATGCCTGGTTAAAATTGGCTCCTTCTAAAACATAAGTACATTTAAACTGGGAAAAGGTATACAAAAGGGAAGGGATCCTTTTTAAATTAACCTTATTGCGGCCAACTGAGGGGGTTGAATAAAGAAGGGGAGCCAGTTCATCCCTCCTCCCTCGGGAGCATAACAATTTGGGGTATCTCGTCCGTGATCATAAGAAACTGAGGGAACTTGCCCAGGGACCGGCCTTAACAATACTCACTTTGAAAGGTAATTATGTTCACTTGAAGAATGATCGCTTGGACAAAAAAGAACTGGAGAATTGCTAGCACCATAGAACCACACCCTATTAGGAGTCCAAAAGAAAACATCCTTAAAGCAAAGTGAAGATGCACGTTCACTTGAAAAGTGATGAGGCTGCTCCTTTGTCCATGGCTTTAACTGCAGAATGCAATCTATTTTGAAATCTCATGATTTTATTAGTGTTTTCTCACTGAAACATGTACTTATTTATTCCCACCTACGTGGCTATGCTGACAATACATGTAAATAACAATGTTCCTGTTAAAAAGCAATCAGTGTGCAAAAAGGAAGAACAATTTGATCACTTGAACTTGAATCTGATGCAGTATTTGACAGATTGACTGCTTCTTCATTCAGACTATTAAAACTCACACACTGGGTGTGATATTTATACATTTTCATGACCAGCTATGTATTTTAACTAAAAATTTAAAGCATCTTATATCCATTTTAAAAACCATTGTTGAAGATAGCTTGTAAATTCTATTATTGTGGGTTTACCTTGGGATTTGTTGGCTTCTTATTCTAGAGGACATCTTGCTAGAGACAATGGTCTTTTGTTCAAAACATTTATTTTCATACTATTTACAAATGTTAAATAAGACCATAACATAGCTAGAGCTGCTGATGCTCAGTCCAGCACCACGCTTGGTCCTGTCTTAAAAGGTGTCTGAAGGGTTCATTTAACTGTGCTAAGTGAAGCAAGAGTTTACCTAGTTGGTGGACCATGCCCATAAAACTTTGTAGCTCTGTTATATTTCTAGGTGGTGGGAATTCCTTTATTGCTTTTGTTTCCTGTGGGTCTGCGGTAATCCCAGTTGCTTGTATAATGTACCATAGGAACATTATTATGGGCCTAGAAGACTCACATTTCTCACTGAATATCAAGCCAGCCTCTTGCAGCATTGGTAGGACTCCCCTGGCCCTTTTGCCACATTCCTTTTTGTTGGCCCATGGATCAAGATGTCATCTATGTGGCATATGACGCCTTCCATTCCCTGCAGTTTACACATTGTCCTTTGGAATATTTCAGGGGCTGACGTGATGCCAAATGGCAGATGGTAAAAGCAGTACCGTCCAAAGGGCATAATGAAAATAGTTAGGAGTTTTGACTCCTGATCCAGTGGTAACTGCCAGAATGTGCTGTTGGTGTCAAATTTGCTTTTTGCAAGCTTGGCCAAGTTCTCATCTACCCATGCCATTGGATGTATTTCTCTTCCCACTGCCTTGTTGAGTTGTGTTAGATTAATGCAGAATTGGATCCCTTGTTGCAGAATTGCTTCTATATCATGCCTGACTCTTTTCAGAAGTGAGTGTATGACCGTCCTTAGTGTGAATCGACAAATGGGTTTAGCGTCTGTCTTGAGTGTAACACAGTCTCCAACTTACCTAAGCCTTGAAAAACTGTGGGGAATTGACCCCTAAATTCCTTATCTCATGTTTTTGCTTTGACTTCACCAACTTTTAGAAGCAGGTTCAGAGTTATGCAGGCTTTTCTGTTCAACAAAGAACATTCTTGATAATGTAAACTGATTCAGATATTTCTCTATCTTTCTATTTTAGTGTCATATCTAGCTGGCCCTGACCTCCCCCTCTGCCCCCGACCTCACAACCACCTCCAGACCTTGGAGTTGAATACAGGATGGTTGTAGTCAGATAACACTGAGACACCAGCTCCTGTGTCTAGCTTGAAATCGGTCGGATGCCGACTTACATCAATGTCAGCATCCTAATAATGGTTTTTATTTTCCTTTATTTGTCTTAGGAAGATGCTTTCATGATTGTTGAGGCCTTGAATTTTTTTGAATGGAGACTCCTTTAAGATTTCTCCTTCTGTTTATAAATAAAGATTTCCTGGAAAGGCAGACCACTTTACAATGGCTTAACTTTCCATACGCATGGCACTGCGCAACCGGGCAGGGTGTTCTTCCATTCTGTAGACCTTCCCACCATGGCGGGGAAATTGGAAAATGGCAGTTGGTGCCATTTCAGGGCATTTCCCTGGTTGCTGCCTTGCTATGCTTTCAGTTTTACAATCCACAAATTGAATGATTTCATCAGGCTGCTATTGGGAAATTCCCTTCGCACATCTGAAAAAAACCTTATTTCTGTTTCTACTCTTCCGCCTGTCTGGCCAGTTGTACAGCTTTGCTTAAATTTAAATCTTTCTGAGATTGTAAGAAGTCAGAGAGACTCTTATCTAAAACACCAATGAATATTCCAACTCTGATCAGGTCATCTTTTAGTGTTCCATTCTCACTATTTTTGGCTAAGTGGTAGAATTCATTGCTGAATGAGCCAATCCTTTCATCTTGTTTTTGACTGCACCAATTAAATTTCACCCTCTCTATGACAATACTTTTATAAGACTGAAGTATGTGTCCAATGACATCCTCGTTGGAGGCTGTCTCTTTGTTCGCCCTCTGCCTGGCCAGCACAACATCTGCTGTGCTCCCAACAACTCCCAACAAAGTGCTAGCTTGATCTTTGTTCTGTTTACTTGCATAACCTGAATCATTTTTGTACTAGATAAAATGTCTTCGCCAATTTTGCCATTGCTCAGCCTGTCTGGAACCCTCTATATCTTGAAAGGATTCTGGTAGGGCCAAAGTAGTAGCCATTTCTTATCCTAGGTTGATGTTGCCTTTTCCCACATTGCTCGTCTTGTTAGTTACTGGGCTGCTCTCATTGTTTTGTCATCTCCGGTGTGGTTGCTGAGCTGGCCTCAAAGTCCTTCACTCACTGCATGGCGAAAGCAGTGTTCTAACTACAAGAAGCCGAATCACTTTACACATAAGTGTTTGCCCAGGAAGAAGCAAAACAAGCCTCAACAGATGGTCAGTGGAGAGATATCAGCAGAAGAGTTTGACGAATCACTATACACCATACAACAGTTGGTACGTAAAGTCTATGTGTGATAAATGGTTTGTGACTGTCAGAATGATGACCACAGAAGGAGAGCATCAAGTGAACATGAAGTGTCAGATATACTCTGGTGTATCACGTAACATCATGATCTTCACATGCCTCTGTGAGGTGGCTTAACATGGGAATCCAAAAAATAAAGCCCTTGAAAGTAAGGTTGAAGCAAAATGATGGCATGATACTCATGCCAAGAGGGCAAATTAATCTAAGAGCCCAATGCAATGGCAAGAATGAAGATCTAGAGTTCCAGACCATAGATGGTAAGCAAAAGGCACTCATCTCAGCTGGAGCAAGTCTAAAGCTGGGACTGGCAACTCTAAATGTACAAAAAGAGATTTAGAACAAGTTGCAGCATACTAACCCATTGACTGCTGAACCGATCATAGAGGAGTGCAAAGATGCCTTTACAGGGTTCTTAATGAATATATCTTCCTGATAAATATCATCACAAAGTATCACTTACAGAGTGTAAGACTAATTCAGCATCTGCTGAGAAGAGTTCCAGCTGCCAGAGCGGGACTGAGAAGCAGCATCAAAGAAGCTGCGATTTTAAAGAGCAAGGGGAACCAGGCCTGAGACCAGAGCAGGACCAAAAGGAGTGGTGGCCTTAGTAAGATTTAAGAAGAGCTGGAACTGAGAGTCAGAGAGAGGATTTAAAAAGAGTCAGAGCTGGACTCGGGGCTGAAGGCGACGCGAGGACAGAGCTAGAGTTCGGAGGAGTTTCAGGGCTGAAAGCGGCGCAAGGACAGAGCAAGGGTTCTAGGGAGGCTCGGGGCTGACCGGAGAGGAGAGGCCAGCGAGAGCTGTATTAAAGGGCACAAAAAATAGAGGCTGAGACCAGAGAGAAGAGGCTTTCAGGACTTTCAGGCGGTGGAGTTCAAAGTGACATCACGATTCAAAAAGTGACGCGGGGAGGCAGCTGATTGGTAAGTAGGGTCAGGTGAGTACCTGTACTACTTTTTCTACTAATTAAACTGCTGCAGTCCCTTAGCTTAAACAAAATAAGGTGAGGGCTTTGGATAGTTCTGGGAGTGTTTGGAGTGGAATAAGGCCCCTAGTGTAGTTAGTATTCTTTAAAGAGAATAACTAACAAGCTTAATCTAAAGGGAAGTCATGGCAGCAGAGCCCATTCCTCCTGCACTATGCGGGCAGTGATGGACATTTCCAGTGTCCCTGGCAACCATGAGTGCAGGAAGTGTGTCCAGCTGCAGCTACTGGCTAACCACATTTCGGAGCTGAGCTGCGGGTGGATTCACTGAGGAGCATCCACAATTTTGAGATTATCATGGACAGTACGTTCAGTGAGGTGGTCACACCACGGGTAAAGACTGAACAGGCAGAAAAAGGATGGGTGACCACCAGGCAGAGCAGAAGAAGGCAGGTAGATGGCCCCTGTGGCTGTCCCCCTCTATAACAGATATACCATTTTGGATACTGTCAGGAGAGATGACTTCTCAGGGGAAAACAGCAGGAGCCAAGTCTATGGCATTGTGGGTGACTCTGGTATACAAGGGAGGAGGAAGAGTGACAGGGCTATAGTGATAAGAAATTAAATAGCAAGGAGAACAGACAAGTGTTTCTGCAGCCGCATACCACCGTGGTATGTTGCCTCCCTGGTGCCAGAGTCAAGGATGTCTCAGAGAGGCTGCAGGGCATTCTGAATGGGGAGGGTGAACAGCCAGTGGTTGTGGTACGTATTGGTACCAACAACATAGATTAAAAAAAGGGATGAGATCCTACAAGCTGAATATAGGGAGTTATGACATAAATTAAAAAGTAGGACCTCATAGGTAGTAATCTCAGGATTACTCCCAGTGCAACGTGCTAGCGAGAGAAGAAATAACAGTATATATCAGATGAATACGTGACTGAAGAAATGGTATAGGGGGGAGGGATTCAGATTCCTGGGACAATGGGACCAGTTCTGTGGAAGGCAGAACCAGTACAAACAATGCGGGTTGTATCTAGGCATGACCGGGACCAATGTCCTCGGGGTGGGGGGTGGGGGGGGGGGGGGGGGGGGGGTGGTGGGGGGGGGGTTGGGGGGGCCTGTGGGCAGGGTGTTTGCTAGTGTGGTTGGGGAGGGTTTAAACTAGAATGGGAGGGGGATAATAACCTGGCAGGGAGACAGAGGTGGGGGAAACAAGGATAGAAACAAAAGACAGAAAAGTAAGAAGCAAAAGTGAAAGGAAGAAAAAACATGGGCGAGAAACAAATGGGGTTATAGTGCAAAATAAAACTAAGATGACTAACACGGTTAAAAAGGCAAGTCTAAAGGCATTGTATCTTAATGCTTTGAGCATTCACAATAAGGTAGATGAGTTAACAGCACAAATAGATATAAACATTACGATATAGTTGCAATTACGAAGACATGGCTGCAGGGTGACCAAGGATGGGAACTGAACATCCAGGGGTATTCAATATTTAGGAAGGACAGACAAATAGGGAAAGGAGTTGGGTAGCATTGTTAGTCAAAGAGGAAATTAATGTAATAGCGAGGGAGGATATTGGCTCGGAAAATCATAATGTGGAATCTGTTTGAGAGATAAGGAAAACCAAGGGGCAGAAAATGTTGGCGGGGGTTATTTACAGGCTCCCAAACAATAATAGAGATGTAAGGGAAGGCGTTAAGCAGGAAATTGGAGACGCATGTAATAAGGGTACAACTGTAATCATGGGTGACTTAAATCTACATATGGATTGAACTAACTAAACCAGCAGTAATAATGTGGAGGAAGATTTCCTGGAGTGTGTACGTGATGGTTTTTTAGATCAATACATTGAGGAATCAACTAGAGAGCAGGCTATCCCAGACTGGGTATTGTGCAATGAGAAAGGATTAATTAACAATCTTGTTGTGCTGTACCCTTGGGGAAGAGCGACCATAAAATGATAGAATTGTTCATTAGGATGGAGAGTGAAGAAGTTCAATCCGAAACTGGGGTCCTGAATCTAAATAAAGGGAACTACAAGGGTATGAGTCAAGAGTTGGCAATGTTGGCTTGGGGAACCTCACTAAAAAGGTTGACAGTGGATAGGCAATGGCTAATATTTTAGGAATGTATGCATGAATTACAACAAGTATTCATCCCCGTCTGGCGCAAAAATAAAACATGAAAAGTGGCTTAACCATGGCTTATAAAAAAAAATTAGGGATAATATTAGATCCAAAGAGAGACATATAAAATTGCCAGAAAAAACAACAAGCCTGAGGATTGGGAGCAATTTAGAATTCAGCAAAAGTGGCCAAAAAGATTGGTCAAAAGGGGGAAAATGGAGTATGAGAGTAAACTTGCAAGGAACATAAAAACTGACTGTAAAGGCTTCTGTAAATATGTGAATAGAAAAAGATTAGTGAAGTCAAATGTAGGTCCCTTACAATCAGAAATGGGGGAAATTACAATGGGGAACAAAGAAATGGCAGAAGAATTTAACACATATTTTGGCTCTATCTTCACAATAGAGGACACAAATAATTTCCCAGAAATGTTAGGGGACCAAGGGTCCAGTAAGAGGGAGGAATTGAAGAAAATCACTATTTGTAAAAGAATGATGCTAGAGAAATTAATGGGGTTAAAGGCTGAAAAATCCCCAGTGCCTGATAATTTGCACAGAGTATTAAAGGAAGTGGCCCTGGAAATATTGGATGCATAGGTGGTCATCTTCCAAATTTCTACAGACTGTGGAGCAGTTCCTACAGGTTGAAGGGTGGCAAATATAGCCCCACTATTTTAAAAAGGAGGGAGAAAAAAACAGAGAATTACAGACCAGTTAGCCTAACATCGATAGTGGGGAAATGCTAGACTTTATTATAAATGAAGTGGTAACAGAACACTTGGAAAGCATTAACAGGATTAGAAAAAGTCAGCATGGGTTTATGAAAGGGAAGTCATGCTTAACTAATCTACTGCTGTTTTTTGAGGATGTAACTAGTAGAATAGATAAGGGAGAACCAGTGGATGTGGTGTATTTGGATTTCAAGAAGGCTTTTGATAAGGTCCCACATAAGAGGCTAGTGGGCAAAATTAAAGCACATGGGATTGGGGGGTGATATACTGGCATGGATTGAGAATTGGTTGACGGAATGGAAACAGAGAGTGGGAATAAATGGGTGGCAGGCGTTGACTATGGTGTACCGCAGGGATCAGTGCTTGGGCCCCAGGTATTCACAATATATATAAATGACTTGGTTGAGGGAACCAAATACAACGTTTCCAAGTATGCTGATCACACAAAACTGGGTGGGGTTGTGAGAGGGATGCAAGGAGGCTTCAGGGTGATTTAACAAGTTGTGTATGTGGGCAAACACAGCAGATGCAGTATAATGTGGATAAATGTGGAGTTATACGCTTTGGTGTGAAAAACAAAAAGGCAGGGTATTATTTAAATAGTGATATATTGGGAAATGTGGATTTGCAAAGGGATCTGGGTGTCCTTGTACACCCGTTAATGAAATCAAATAGGCATGTGCAGCAAGCAATTAGGAAGGCAAATGGTATGTTGGCCTTCATTGCTAGAGGATTTGAGTTCAGAATTAGGGATGTCTCACTTTAGTTAAACAGGGCCTTGGTGAGGCCACACCTGGAGTATTCTGTGCACTTTTGGTCTCACTACCTAAGAGAGAATATACGCCATAGAGGGAGTACAGTGAAGGTTCACTAGGCAGATACTGGGGATGGCAGGACTGCCGTGTAAGGAAAGATTGGTTCGACTGGGCCAGTATTCAGTGGAGTTTAGAAGAATGAGGGGGGATCTGATTGAAGCATATAAAATTCTAACAGGGCAAGACAGACTGCATGTAGGGAGGATGTTTCCCCTGGTTGGGGAGTTGAGAACCAGAGGCCACAGTCTCAGGATACAGCGCAGGCCAATTAGGTCTGAGATGAGGAAAAATGTCTTCATTCAGAGGGTGGTCAACTTGTGGAATTCTCTGCCACAGAAGGCTGTGGAGGTCATGTCACTGAGCATTTTCAAGAAAGAAATTGATAAATATTTGGATATTAGGGGCATCAAGGGGTATGGAGAGAAAGTGGAAATATGGCTTTGAGATAGAGGATCAGCCATGATCATATTGAATGGAGGTACAGGCATGAAGGGCTGAACGGCCTATTCCTGCTCCTAGTTTCTATGTATTCTATGTGTTCTATGTGTTCTGACCCAAGTCTAGCCTAAAAAACAAGATAGAGCTGGAAAATAATGTAGCAGTGAAACAACCAGGAAAGCTGCGAGTATGCTTAGACACAAAGGGTCTAAATAAAGTGTTGAAGAGAGCTCACTACCCCATTCCAACCATCGAAGGAATTTTACTACAGCTTGTCAAGGCAAAGATGTTCACTACCCTAGATGCAAAGGATGGTTACAGGCAAGTGAAGCTGGATGAAAGCAACAGTTTTCTAACTACATTCTGGATGCTTTTCAGGAGATGTAGAATGCCGTTTGACATTCCCATGGTTCCAAAAGAGTATCAATGCAGGCAACATGAGATAGTCAGTGATCATCCTGGAGAGGAAGCTATAATGCATGCATGTTTGTCTTTTGCTCATTATGGAAAAGGGCATGTTTGGGACTGAAATGTACCCATGTACTAAAGGTTCTACCTGGTTTGTCATAATCATGTGACCTCTGCCATGTGGCACAGACATGTTACATTCAGTTCTAATACGGACATTGTATTAGAAGCACTGTACTCTTTGAGCTAGTAATGCCAATGGCTGCCATTCTTTTTTTGGCAGTGATAGGAAATGGTAGTGGCAACAGAAGAAACGGCATTATACATGAGTACCAACAGGAAGACCTCCTTCTTCTTCTTAGGCAGTCCCTTGGGATCGAGGATGATTTGCTTCCACTCTGATTTGATGGGTTCTGAGGTGGCTGGTAAGTCTGCCGACTCTGCCACCCATGGGAAGGTGGCACTTGGACGGTTTGGTAGATGAGTTGCTCGAAGGTTTGTGCGCTCTCTCTAATACCTCAGCTTCACCTCTGTACATTTGGACAAAGTCTCTCGACATATTCAGTACCTTCCTGAATAACCTTCTCCATTTTGTTTAGTCACAGGCCAGGGATTCCCATGAGCCAGCAGGGTTGCCTGCTATCTTCATGGAGTTTTTGGAGAGATCTGTAAAGCATTTCCTTGGCTCTCCCGGGAGCCTCCTGCTGTAACCAAGTACTGAGTAGAACAGTTGCTTCGGGAGTCTGGTGTCAGGTATACGAACGACATGTCCCACTCAATGGAGTTGGTTTTTGAATGATTAGCAGTGACATCACAATGCTAGCGAACATGGAACTTTCTTCGTTCTGACCACTGATGCCACTGAGCTACAATTGAACCATGATTCAAAGGAGCATTGTTTGTGCAACTCAGTGGATCACAAGATTGATGGAGCTAAGACACCCTTAACATAAATATGAAGAGCTGGACATCCTAGAGACTGAAAGACCTAAACACAAATAAATCCCCCCAGGTAATTATATTTATGTCCGCGTGCTGAAGGAAACTCAATAATCTGTTGGGATGGCCCACAGCAAAGGATTATAGTCCTTTGTCCAGCAGGCGATAGTACTGTGTAAAGGGCCAGTAGCTGTGCTCATGCTTCAGCCCTATGGGCTAGGAAAATATATACATCTTCTGCATCATGCTTTCCATAGCGAAATAAGCAGGACATATGCAAAGCAGGATGACATGCTTTGAAATGTTGGCATATGCTAGAAACCTTTTTTTAATCAGTCCCCAGGCTCACAAGAGCTGGGAGACAGCATTGGTCTTGCACAGCCACTTTCTTCCAAACAGCTTGTGTTTAAGAGTGGGGGCAGGGAGGCTGCCGGGGGGCGGGGGTGGGGAGACGGTGTGGTGGGGGCAGGGTTTGTAGAGGGTGTTGGCCCATTGCCCTGAACAGAGTCACTCTCTTTAGCTGTACTTTCCTGAGCAAGACCTTCAAGATGTTGTCAGTCTGGGGCATGTTCCCCCTTCCACTCAATAGTTCCTCACCTGCCATTGACAGTCAAAAGATTTCTCTCCTTCAAGGGCTATTATCCTCCCTTTAAATGTAACCAGTTGGGCCACATCAGTGTTGAGTTGAGAAGCCAACTAGCTTGCAGAACTGCTTCCCTGAACATACTTTCCTTGGGCCAGTTTCCTCACCCAATTAAGGGATATGACATATAGCAGAAGACTGGACACATATCCCCTGTATTATTCAAATAACCTTGTAAACTCAAACTAAATTGGGAAGCATCATTGCAGCCATCCCCTTTGGATTAATACTAAAGGATGATAAAGGCTTTTAATTTTAATATTTTTGCGGTTACAAATCTTGTTTTGAGTTAAGGAGGAAAAAGTATATTATGGATAACTGAATTGTTGCATTTCAGGGTTGGTACTTTTTTGTGAGGCTGCATAGTCACCTCTGAAACTGTACAGTTAGAAAGTTGTGATTCATTATGTTTATTTCAGTCAATCGAGAAGTGTGATGCCAGACTGTGACATGAAATTGTGGCGATAGCATATGTTGTAGGAAGTGTGAAGGCAGAGTGTTATGGAATATGATCTGACATCAAAACACTTTTAATACAATAGGTTATAAAATAATAAATAAGTGATAATAACATGCTCCTATATCACAATGGAACCTACAAAACAAAAAAAAATTAAAAGCTCCACATCCACTTATTTTTACAATTGTCCCATGTATAGCTTTCCTGTCATTATCATAATCCATGCTATTTTATATTATTTTAAAACTGACTCATTCCTATCTTTGAAACACTTATAATTAAATTTGGGGCCTCATTATAGCCTCAATATTGGAAAACACCAAAACACTGACTTGGGAAATCTAAATTTAAAAATCTAAATCTTCAGACTCACTGTCAACATCTTGGGGGTTACCATTGACCAGAAACTGAACTGGACTAGCCAAGAGCAGGTCAGAGGCTAGGAATCCTGCAGCAAGTAACTCACCTTCTGACCCCTAAAAGTCTGTCCACCATCTACAAGGCACAGGTCAGGTGTGTGATGGAATACTCTCCACTTGCCTGGATGAATGCAACTCCCACAGCACTCAAGAAGCTGGACACCATCCAGGACAAAGCAGCCCACATGATTGGCACCACATCCACAAACATTCACCCACTCCATCACCGATGCAAAATAGCAGCAGTGCGTATCATCTACAAGATGGAACTATACTAAAGAAACTCACCAAGCCTTCTTAAACAGCACCTTCCAAACCCATGAACACTACCATCTAGAAGGACAAGGGTAGCAGATGCATGGGAACACCAGCAACTGGAAGTTTCCCTCCATGCCACTCACCATCCTGACTTAAGAATATATCATTGTTCCTTCACTGTCGCTGGGTCAAAAACCTGGAACTCCCTTCCTAACAAAACTATGGTGTACTTATACCACAGGGACTACAGCGGGTCAAGAAGGCAGCTCGCCACCACCTCCTCAAGGGCAATTAGGGATGGGCAATAAATGCAGGCCTAGCCAGCGATGCCCAAATCCCATGAATGAATAAAAACATAACTAGCATAGCTGACAGCGCCAACTAGCTGGTAGTTTCAAAGATTTTCAAATACATTTCATTATGATTCTGTCTAAACCTTCGGACCGTACAGATTCATCGGTAATATAGACAATCTATCAAGTACTCCAGCTGGTACTCCAGAGGGACAAGAATTATACTGTGTCATGCTCACAGGTGTCGCCACAAAAAATGATCACAGTCTTGCTGTGCAGTGAAGAAATTTATTTTGGAACAAGATGCTAATCATTTAAGAAATAATACCTTCCTAAAGAAGTAATCTCTACAGTTGTAAAACAGCCAAAATAAATATTGAATTTATTTTGTGCTAAGGTAAACAAGAAACAGAATGCTAATCTGCACGTAGCAGATTCAGTTCACTCTCATTAAAGCCAATCATTTCCTCCTTATTAATGTTCATGGCTTGAATGTACCTCTGTGCTGATTAAGCCTTTTCTCACAGGAAGACAATAATTAATTTATGTAAGCTATGCTTTACATAGCATTGCTATGCTATGCTAACTTAGGTTACTGTAAGAATTAAGTTTCAGGTATTTAAATTGAACATTTTAGGCAATCTTCGAAATGTGAAAATTTACTTTTATGTGATTTTGATTGTATTTATTTCTGCCATTTTTTTTCCACTGGCCATATAATCCTATTCATAGAATTTTTAAATAAGCTCCAAGAAAATTACTTCGATGCTACCAAAGCTGAATCGGAGGATATGCTAAAGTCTGAAATGTTGGGGGGAATTCTTGTGCCTTCCTCTGTGGTGGGTTTTGTGGTGGGGCCATTTAATAAGTTGGGAGGGTGGCAGGTGGGGACAATACCTCCTTTATGTCTCCACCCCAATTCAGTCTGTGGCGAAAAGGCCCGTGGACAGCCTTCCTGCCTGCTGCCAATTGAGGCACTTAATGCCATTTAATGCCCATTTAAGGGCCTCATCCCACCACTGCTGGTATTAACCCAGCAGGGGTCAGGGGGGTCAGCATGTGGCATGCAGGACAAGCAAAGCCTGGCATGTTTGCTTCTGGTTCCCCGGAGATAAATGAAGCAGGGGCTCCACCAGCTCTTGAGCCGGCGGCCAAGACCAACTTCAACGGCACAAGATTCTCCCATGATGGCTAGAGTGTGACAAGCAAGTGTGACATATAAGGAAGAGTTTCTTGGGATCTGCTGCCCCACCATGCCATCTACACCCACTGCTCACATATCCCAAACAGGGAGGGTCGGGTTTCTGATCCATTTCTCTCCCTGGGAGGGGAGGTCCAGGGTAGCTCCAGGAATGATCCCAAATAGAATGAAAAGAGGTGGAGGGCCAAGTAAATCATATCTCATCTGAAGGATTTGCCCTTGGTCAACTTCAGCCATCTCACTGGTGCAGTCTTCCAAAACCCAAGTTTCTTTAATTCAACCCGACCCAGAAAACTGGATTAGGGTCATGCTCTGCAAGGATGCCGGGGGAATATCCCAATTGTGACACTGTAGAGATGGGATTTGGGAAAAAAAACAACCCCTAATCTATCACCAGCAGATCTCCTGTGGCGAATGATGAACTGGGTAGATTACTTTTTTTCAATGGCAGAAATTATGATAGACTGCCACTTATACACTGGAGTGGAGAATTGGGTACGATGCCTAGTGGACAGCTGATCAGATAGTGCCAGTTTTATGCCATCACCAAAAATGAAAATCTACCTATTGTTTAATAATGATAGGGTTATTTATAGCATATATGGGATATATCAGGGCCAATGATTTAAAGCAACTGAATTTTCCTCATAATATGAAAGCTTTCATGTTGCCAATATTGTCAGTAACCTTTGGGAAAACATACTCTTTACCCTTGCTTATCTGGCTAGTTGTAAACTGACTGAGATCCCTTTGAAATCTAAGGAATCCTTTCATTTATCTAAAAATGCAAATTCCCTTCACACCTTACATGCTAAACCAGCATCCATGTTTACTCATTAGCATATCAAGCACCTAGCTTCTTTTAATCATTTAAAGCTTGCAGTCTACTTGACTCCAAATGTGATTAAATCACACACACAGACCTGATTAAACTTGCTTATCCCATAAACCTACTTCACAATAAACCACAAAAATATTATGAAAATTATTATATTTTCCTCACACGTGGGAATTAGATGCATGGGGGAAAGAGGTGTAGTATGCATAGGAATTATTAAGTCAGGAACAGGAGCAGCTGAGCAGAAATGGACCTGGGTGTAACCCTTACCTTCAGAGCTGAGTTTGAAAAAAAAAATCAAATAGTGAAAACCATGAATTCATTGATTGGTAAGAAACTTCTGTAAGGGACTTTCTTTAAATAGCATGTTATTTTTAAAGAAGTAGCTACTTGGAATTATGTAAGGTGCACTAGGGACAGAATCTTCGGCTTGGCAAGTGGGGGCAGGGCAGGATCGCTGAGGCATAAAATGATGCGCGGTGATGTCGGGTACAAAATGATGTAGTACAAAAGGACACTGGGCAATCCAGAGTAAGAATAATTAGCTGGGGGAGAGCCGACTTCAATGGGCCAACTATGGAGCTGGGCTGGATAGACTGCAACCAAAGGTTGGTGGGAAAAACTGTAGCTGAACAATGGGCTACCTTCAAAGGAGAAATGGTTTGGTTACAGCCAAGCTTTATTCCCTCAAAACGGAAAGGTAGGGCAAACAATTCCAGAGCTCCCTGGATGGAAAAAGAGAGAGAAAGTTAAGACAAATAAGAAAAAGTGTGCTTATGACAGGTGTCAGGTGGAAAATACAATTGAGAACCAATCTGAATAGAGAGGGTTCTGAGGAGAGATGAAGAAGCAAATAAGAGAAGAAAAGAGGGATTATGAGAAAAGACTGACAGCCAACACAAAGGGGATCCGAAAGTCTTCTTTAGGCACATAAATAGTAAGAGGGTGGTAAAAGGAGGAGTAGGGCTGATTAGGGACTGGAAAGGGGATTTACACAGGGGGCATGGCTGAGGTGTTAAATGAATACTTTGCTTCGGTCTTTACCAAGGAAGCAGATGTCACCCAGGCCGTGGTGACAGAGGGAGGTTCAAAATTGATAAGGAGGAAGTGTTGGATAAACTGTTGGTATTTAAAGTTGACAAGGCATCGGGACCGGATGAATCACAGAATCGTCACAGAATCTTTACAGTGCAGAAAGAGGCCATCCAGCCATTGAGTCTGCACTGGCTTGCTGAAAGAGCAATCTACCTAGTCCCACTGATCTGCCTTATCCCCGTAACCTTGCACGTTCTTTTTTTTTTAGATAGCAATCCAATTCCCTTTGGAATACCTCGATCGAACTTACCTCCACCACCCTTTCAGGAAGCTCGTTCCAGACTCCAATCACCCTCTGGGTGAAAAAAAAATCCTCACATCACTTCTACTCCTTTTGCCCATTATTTTGAATCTGTGTCCTCTAGTTCTTGATGTACTCTAGAGAGTGAACAGTTTCTCACTATTTACCCTGTTCATAGTCGTCAGGATCTTGAATACCTCCATCAAGTCTCCTCTCAAATGCATCCAAGGATATTGAAGGCAGTGAGAATGTAAATTGCAGAAGCACTGGCCATAATCTTTCAGTCTTCCCTAGACTCAGGAAGGTGCCAGAGGATTGGAGAATTGCAAACATTATGCCCTTGTTCCAAGAATGAGCCCAGCAATTACAGAGCAGTCAGTTTAAATTTGGCAGTGGGGAAGCTTCTGGAAACAATTATTTGGGATAGAAATAATAGTCACATGGAAAAATGTGGGTTGATTAGGAAGAGCCAGCTTAAGGGAAAATCATGTTTAACTAACTTGCTGGAATGTTTCAAAGAGGTAACAGGAAGGATTGATGAAGGTAATGCTGTTGATATGGTGCACATGGACTTCTAAAAGGCATTTGATACAGCGCTGCACAACAGGCTTGAGAGAAAAGTTATAGCTCTTGGAATAAAGGAAACAGTAGCAACATGGATACAAAATTGGCTGAGTAATAGTAAACAGTGAGTAATAATTAATGGATAATTTTCTGGCTGGAGGAAGGTTTGTAGTGGAGTTCCCATGGGTCGGTGCTGGGACCCTTGCTTTTCCTGATATATATTAATATTCTAGACTTTAGTGTGCAGGGGGCAATTTCAAATTTTGCGGATGATACGAAACTTGGAAGCATTGTAAACTGTGAGGAGGAGAGTGTAGAACTTCAAAAGGACATTGACAAGTTGGTGGAATGGGCAGATAGGTGACAGATGAAGCTCAATGCAGAGAAGTGTGAGGTGATTCATTTTGGTGGGAAGAACATGGAGAGACAATATAAATTAAGGAGTACAACTCTAAAGAGTGTGCAGGAGCAGAAGGACTTGGGCGTATATGTGCATAGATCATTGAAGGTTGTAGGACAGGTGGAGAGAACAGTTAATAAAGCATACTGTATCCTGAGATTTATTAATAGTGGCATTGAGTACAAGAGCAAGGAGGTTATGCTGAAGTTGTACAGGACACTAGCTAGACCTCAGTTGGAGTTTTGTGTACAGTTCTGGGCACCATACTTTAGGAAAGATGTGAACGCATTAGAGAGACTGCAGAAGAGGTTTACAAGAATGGTTCCAGGGGAGAGAAACTTCAGTTATGCGGAGAGATTGGAAAGGTTGGGACTGTTCTCCTTGGAGAGCAGAGGGCTAAGAGGAGATTTCATAAAGGTGTTCAAAATCATGAGGGGGCTGGACAGAGTAGATAGGGAGAAACTGCTCAGGCTTATAAAAGGATCGAGAATAGGAGGGCTCACGTTTGAAGTGATTTGCAAAAGAAGCAAATGCGATGTTAGAAACAATTTTTTCACACAATGGATTATATTATGGATTATATTGTAATCCACTCTGCAGTGCAAAGACACAGAGGGAAGTTTACAAAATCATTGGTCAAGAATGAAGGATCTGGGTTAAGACTTGCCTAATAGTTTCCTTTGGAAGGATTTAATCTACATTAACAATAAAAGCACCTGCTCAAGAAAGCAAATTTGCTGAATTTGACATTTCACTTCCCTTATAGACCAGCACAAGCCTCCATCTGAGTATTTGTCAAGCAGAGTGCACTCCTGTCGCGGAGTGGGAGGGATCAGGGGTGTGGGGTGTCCCTTGGAGGGGTGGTCATGGTTGTGGCGGTAGGTACTATGAGGTTGGCCTGGGTCTTTACAATAGTTATCCAGATGTTAGACGAGGTTTTAATTATAACCTTTTCTGCAATAACCCCAGTTCAACCATCCAAAGTCTGCAATTTAAACCACATTTTTGGATGGTTCCCAGCATAGTGCATTTGTCCAGAGGAAGTGTGCACTTCTGGGCAATTGCCATGCAAACCCTTACCTGGGAACTTCCGAGAGGGGTTCCCCAGCGCATCTTTGGGGTACCCCCCAATTCTGATGCTGGGGACCTTGGAAGTATGTTGTTTGGAACATGGTGAGAAAACACAAACTAGGCACAACTAGCAATATTTAGCTCTGAAAAAGGGTCATACGGACTTGAAATGTTAACTCTGTTTCGCTCTCCACAGATGCTGTCAGACCTGCTGAGCTTTTCCAGCATTTTCTATTTTTATTGTGGCAACACTTGCTGCTGAAGAAGTTGCAAAGTACAGAAAGACTTGCATCTATATGGTGCCTTTCATAACCATAAGATATCCCAAAGTCCTTTCCGGCCAATGAAGTGTTTCAAATCGCAGTCACTTTGTGATGTAGGAAACGCAGCAGCCAATTTGCACACAACATATTCCTATAAGCAGCAAAGCGATAATGACATGGTTTTTTTTTTAGCGATGTTGATTGAGGGATAAGTATTGCCCACAAGACAAGGGATGGCTCTCCTCCACTTCTTTGAAATAGTGTCATGGAATTTTCATGTCCACATGAGAGGGAAGACATCATATCTGAGAGACAACACCTCCAACAATACAGCATTTTTTCTGGAGTGCACACCTAGGTTTTTATGCTCAAGTCTTGGAATGGGTCTTGAACCCACATCCTTCTAACTCAAAGGCAAGTGTGCTACCAACTGAGCCACAGCAGAATGCAGCAGGAAGTTTTCCAGGATCCCCTTAATCAAATCCCCATTTCTACATGATCTCCCATGGCATTGCTCATTATAAATTGGAGGGTGGGATGGGGCTCACAGAAAATAATCTGGCCCACTGTTGTTTCTGGACTCCCACCCTCAGTGAAAGCAGTTTCTCCTATTCCCTGCAACTTAACTTGCTGTCAGCCATCTTGATCCAATCTTGAAACTTCAATCCGGCGAGCTGCATCCCTGTTAGATGCACTGTAGCTCGCCTGCCCAATTTAAATGATGGTGAGATTTCAATGCATTGGAGGCTTCTTCACTGCTGGAACACACTAGTGGTCACACACCAGCTGCACTTGAATGTAATAGAAGCCTTTTCTCTTTGCAAAAGATGGTAGGATTGGGACTGATTTGGCCATGAGCGCCATTAATAATAACCCAGGGATACAAATGTACGAATTAGGAGCAGGATTAGGCCACTCGGTCCCTCGGGTCTGCTCCGCCATTTAATAGGATCATGGCTAATCTGAATCTAATCTCAGCCCCACATTCCCACTTATTCCCTATAACCTTTCACCCCCATGCTTATCAAGAATCTATCTAGCTCTGCCTTATAAATATTCAAAGACTCTGCTTCTACTGCATTTTGAGGAAGAGAGTTCCAAAGGCTCATGACCCCCTGCGAGAAAAAATTCTTCTAATCTCTGTCTTAAATAGGAGCCCCCTTAGTTCTAGATTATTCCACAAGAGGAAACACTATTTCCACATCCATCTTCTTAAGGCCCCTCAGGATCTTAACTGTTTCAATTAAGGCACCTCTTACTCTTCTAAACTCCAGTGGATACAAGCCTAGCCTGTCTAACCTTTCCTTATAAGACAACCCATCCATTCCAAGTATTAATCTAGTAAACTTGCCCTGAACTGCTTCCAACGTATTTACATCCTTCCTTAAATAAAGAGACCAATACTGTACACAGTACTCCAGATGTGGTCTCACCAATGCCCTATATAACTGAAGCATAACCCTCCCTATTTATGTATTTAATTCCCTTTGCAATAAACAATAACATTTTATTAGCTTTCTTAAATACGTGCTGTACTACATACTAACCTTTTGTGATTCATACACTAGGACACCTAGATGCCTCTGTATCTCAGAGCTTTGCAATCTCTCATCATTTGGATAATGTGCTTCTTTTCTATTTGTGCTGCCAAAATAGACAATTTTGTATTTTCCCACATTATACTCCATTTGCTGAACCTTTGCCCACTCACTTAACCTATCACTATCCCTTTGTAGCCTTCTTATGTCCTCTTCATGTCTTACTTTCCTGCCTATCTTTGTGTCACCAGCAAATTTAGCAACCATTCCATTGGACTTTTCACCCAAGTAATTTATATAAATTGTAAAAGGTTGAGGCCCCGGCACTGATCTTTGTGGCATGCCAGTCATTGCACCTTGCCAACCAATGTGTTAATGTGTTTAATTAACTACGTTATTATATTATTCAATTATTTATTTTGCTTTTTTACATATATTTTATTGAGTTTACCACCAGTTTCTGTCCTATTATAAACCTTAGGGATAGAATGGACCTTAACACCTTAACAGATACTCACCAAGCAGCATAGTAGAGTGAGAACCAATTCCAAACTCCCAGGTAGACACCCACTTACTCATTTGCCTTGGAAGAATCATGCTATATGTATCTTCTGAAGACGGAACAAGAAAAGTTTTTTTTTCTGTGCTGTGGTTTGCTTTTTTCCCTTGTATCAAAATAATTGCAGGATCTGTGTGTAACTCAGAAACTGATCCGAACACCTGCGGTCTGTCCGCAAGAATGACCCAAACCTCCCTGTCGCTTGCCATTTTAACACTCCAACCTGCTCTCTTGCCCACATGTCTGTCCTTGGCTTGCTGCATTGTTCCAGTGAAGCCCAATGCAAACTGGAGGAACAGCACCTCATCTTCCGACTAGACACTTTACAGCCTTCCAGACTGAATATTGAATTCAACAACTTTAGGTGCTGAACTCCCTCCTACATCCCCACCCCCTTTCTGTTTCTTCCCCCTTCCTTTTGTTTTTTCCAATAAATTATATAGATTTTTCTTTTCCCACCTATTTCCACTATTTTAAAATATTTTTAAATCTTTTATGCTCCCCCCACCCCCACTAGAGCTATACCTTAATTCCCCAACCATCCATTCTTAATTAGCACATTCGTTTAGATATATATCACCAACTTCAACCTATGTGTTCTTTTGTTCTGTTGTCTGTGACAACTTTTGATGATCTGCTTCTATCACTGCTTGCTTGTCCCTACAACCACACCCCCCCCCCTCCACTTCTCTCCCCCCAACCCAAACCCCTCCCCCCCACACACACCTTAAACCAGCTTATATTTCACCCCTTCCTTGGATTCACCTAGTTCTGTTGAAGAGTCATGAGGACTCGAAACGTCAACTCTTCTTCTCCGCCGATGCTGCCAGACCTGCTGAGTTTTTCCAGGTAATTCTGTTTTTGTCCTGTCAAAGTTATGTCTTTTCTGGGTTAAAATTAACTTGACAGGCATTGAAATTTAATTGGCCCAGGATCTCAGTGGCTGAATTTTCCCCAATCTTATCTTTGCTGGGGATAGAGACTCTTAGCTATTTTGTGAATTCTACTTTGAGGTCACATATCATTATTATGAACTGTAGGGAAACATCTTGAATTGTACCAGTATCACTCTGCCAGTTTCGCTTACCTCCTGAATTTAGGATTAACTTGCTACAACATCAAGCTGAGGACGCCCAAATGTATTTTGCTGTCAGGAAGGGAGTGGCACATTCTATACTTTTGGACATGCTTATAATGGAAAACTTCCTTTCATTTAGTGGTTTGAAGACCAAATTGCAGCTGCAGGCCAAACAGACGGAGTTGCACTGCATTGCCATCAGGCAAATTCTGTGTAATAAACCTTTGACCTTATCACACTTTTTTAGAACTTGCAGTCTCTGCAAATAAACCGTGAACATTTATACGCTGTATGTACTTTTGTTAAGGCAGAGTGCTAAGTTTGATTATGTCCAGTACTAGTGATGCTTAAGGAATACATAATTATATGGTAGTGACATTAGCATCTACATCTAGATATTGGAGAGTCTTGCATTAGCTACAGTTCTTTTTTATTAACAGGACAGAAAGTTGCAGAAAACTAAGGCCAGGATTTTCTGTGCCTGATGGTATTGGGCGTGCTCGGTGGCATGAGTGGACAGTAGGGCACGATGAGTTTCAAAATGGCGTGAAACCAGTTCGCAATCGTCCGCTCAACTCACCAATGACAGGCTGTGTTTCCTGCCATCAGACATTGGGAAGCTCATTATAATACATCAGCATATCATTATTAGGCCAGCCCTCCGGAATCGTCCCCCCCATCCCCGCCGGTGTGTTTCACAGCAGCACATAAAAGGTGGCACTTGGTGGGCTGCACTCTGAGGGAAACGTGGAGGTGAGTACACAGCAGCGATGTGCAGCGCTTGCCAGGGTTGCCTGTTGAACTTCAAGCTTCAGGAGTGTTGTGGGGGAGGTCAAGGGCAGCCCTGCCATTGAGGTGACTTGTGGGGGGTGGAGGGCAAGGGCAGCCCTGCCATTGAATATAGCACAGAGGTATTCAGATTGGGGGGGTAGGGTGGGTGAGGGAAGTGGCCATGCATTAAGGAAACCTTGTATAAAGTGACCATTCCCCTGCAAACTGAGATGGTTCAGGCACAGTCACATTGATATGATTGGTGTTGGTCTTCTAGCTTATCTGTCCACTCAAGCAATGCAGAGGCATCAAAGTGCTACCAAGTGCTACAAAACTTTTCACCCCCCCCACCCCCGGCACAGACTGCAAAGTCATGAGCATTTCAGTGGACTGCAGAACAGACTATATATGTTGTATAACCTCCTTGCTAAATCTGGCCATGGATGAGTCACTGGTTGAGGCGCTCACAGTCCCTTGCTATGTCTTCATCCTGGTTTGGTTCAAGCTAACAGTGCAGCCTTGCTGTGGGAGTTAGGATAATGCCTACGCCTGAGCTGAGAGCACAACATGCAGTCCAATGGGCAAAGCTGCCACCAATCGGTTGGGTGGAATGGGGCGGAGGTGGGTGGGGTTTCGGGCAGCCATGCAGCGCAATAAACTCTGGCCATCCAAGTGGTGGCCAGCACTCTCCAGGAAGTGTTAACGGGCATTCACACTTAACCAGGGCAGGTTCTTAGAACGCCCATCTAACCACGTGTCTCTTTCATCCTGCAGGAGGAGTGCATCAGGAACATGGAATCTGGTGAACTAGCTGTATGCCTGATGGCCTACAGAGAGTGAAGAAGATGGAGGTGAGAACGATTGAGGCTCCTGGCTGTGCAGAGGGGGGAGCAGCAACCTGAGGAAGAAGGGGTGGCTGGGGCTCCCGCTCACGCTGCTGAAGAGCCACAGCGAGCCTTTGCTTGTCGGCACCTAGTGACACCCAGGGCCTATAGATATCGACTTTTATTCCTGCAGATGACCGAGAACCAGTGTCACTGAAGACTGCTCATGTCTAGGGAACTGGTTGGCCACATCTGCCAGCGACAGCAGGATTTGGTGCCAAGGGGACATGGAGTGCATCCAGTGCTGATGGCCGTGAAAGTGACTGTGGTGCTCAATTTCTAAGCCAGTGGCTCTTTCAGGGCTCCACAGGTGACCCCTGTGGGATCTCAGAAGCCTCCACCCACAAATGCACCCATGAGGTCACGGATGCCATCTTTGCAAGGGCACACAACTTGGAGCATTTCGTCCTGGGCCAGGAGAGCCAGGATGCAAGAGCGATTGGATTTGTCCAGGTCTCAGGTTTCCCACAGGTGCAGGGGGCGATTGACTGCACTCACATGGCGTTCAGATCACTATCGCAACACTCGGTGAACGACATCAACCACAAGGGGTTCCACTCGCTGAATGTGCAGCTGGTACACGAGCACCAGAAACGCATCCTGCAGGTCTGCACACAGTTTCCAGGGACTGTCCCCAACTCCTAAATCATCAGTAGGTCCACAGACCCTGAAGCCTTCCAGGATCCACAGAAGCTGCAAGGATGGCTCCTCAGGGACAAGGGCTACCCGCAGAGGATGTGGCTGATGACGCCTGTGCGGCGGCCTCAGACTGCAGCAGAGCGAAGGGATAACAAGGCTCATGCTGCAACTCGCAACTTGGTGGAGCAGACCATTGGGATGCTGAAAATGAGGTTCCTTTGCCTGGACCTGTCTTGTGGAGCCCTGCAATATAGTCCACAGAGGGTGTCACGCATCGTCATCTCCTGCTGCACGCTTTACAACCTGGTGCTGCAACAGGGAGAGGAGCTGGCTGAGGATGAGATGTAGGATCTGGAGGTCTCCTCCGATGAGCAGGATGCCGATGGATATGAGGGTGAGGGGGTCCTTGAAGGCAATGATGATGAGGATGGGGCCCTCGCACTGGCTAGACAAGGCAGGCATGCTCAGGAGGCCCTCATTGCTGCTAGACTTTGGAGAATGATGACAACATGCAGTGCGGTGACCCCCATAGATCCTTACAGCACATCTGTGAACGTTTGACTCCAGTCTGCCTCATGGAGGCACACATATCCTCTGTGAGAATGCTCCTGTCATGGAGACCCTAATAGTCACTCAATTGCAGGAGGATGATGATGACATGCAGTGAGGACTCTCCATAGATCTTCACATAGCCTCTGAGAATGTCTGACTCCTGTCTTGCTGAGGGCAGCTCTCTTGTGCTCTGTGATCAGGGTCATATCATAGGCACACAGCCATGAAACTTTAAATGCACCTGATCTTTTGTCAGCCTTCAGCACTTGAGCTCTTCAGGAGCACAGCATCATCGGTCACAGATGCTGAAGAGATGGGGGCCAGCCCTACCTTAAAGGTGCAGAGAGCACACAGACAGAATGATGGAACTCTGTGACACCTGCCCACGACATTCTGGCAGCAATGACAAACACCATCGAGGCGCAGGCATCAGTAATGTGTCCAGGGAGTGTGAAGCCAGGCCATCACTTTGGTTTGAAGGCTGCACAAAGCACAGGGAAGAGGACCTGGACTGAGGCGCCTGTCTTTATCTTGTGCAGAAAGATTTCACAACCGAGTGACAAGAGCACTGCTCATCAGAACAAGGAGCCATAGGCAGGGAGACATTCTTGGGAGTTTATTGACAATACTGAATGTTATGTACAAATGATTAACACCTGTACCCAAGCTGTGCAACTAATTCTCCTTAACTTTCAATGGACCAAGGTTTTCATGGCAGCTACCATTGTACCAGTGTTGAGCTTACTGCGTTGGTATGCTGGCGCTATCACATCAGAGTGAAGGTGGACGGACTCCTCCATCTTGCCTTGCAATCTGAGGAGTCCAGCGGACATCCTTCCCAATGTTCCTGAGCTTGCCTTTGCAGATCCAGTGGCATGACCGAGTCCACGACTGACTTGGACCCAGCAATGTTCTGGCCTCCAGCAGTCCTCTGAGTGCCGGATACCAGGGGAGTCCCTGCCGCCGCCTGCTGTGGAACAGAAAATGCAATGTGCTCACCAGATTGTGATCCCGAGGCTATGCTAAAGCTGGGTCCCACCGAGGCGTTGTCTCTGCATTGGTGGATGGTGTGGGTGAGCGCTGTGATGGGACTTCAAGGAGGGTACCTCTTCAGGAATTTCTTTGGGGCTTGATTGGAGGCCCTGTGCCGTGGACTCGGTCAGCTGTCTCTCAGGTGTGCCTGCGAAAGCAAGAAGAGACAATTTGTGCATGGCAGTGGCCTGTGAAACAGGACACATCACACACGGCATGGTTGTCTGATGGATGTTGCACTGCTGGACCCTCACGTGGTAGATCACTGCCGATCTCACCATTAGCACAGGACCGGTATATATTAGCGCTGGCCAGCTGGATGGTCCATGAGGACCTTGATTTCAGGCATTCCTCCATGGGTCTGCGACCTCTCACTCTTGTTGTGTGCTCGCTTCTCCTGCATGAATAGAGATGGAAAAATTATAAGCGGGATACCTTCCAGGCCCGATGATAAGTATGCCTGGCCTGTGTGGGCGGTGAGTGTTCCCATGGACAGGATGAGGACAATGAATGTGTGTGTGAGAAAGTGAATGGTGATGTCCCTTGAACTGGCAGTGAGTGAGGGCCCTGTGGATGTGTGCTGGATTTTTGAGTGTGTGAGTTGAGAGTAGATGAGAAGAGTAACTTACCCTGGCGGAACAAAGGAGATCATTCATCCTCTTATGGCATTGGATGGCTGTGCTCTTTTGAAGGGCGTTGGCACTGACCATTGCTGCCACCGTCGCCCAAGCCTGGTTGGTCATGCTGCTGCCCATCCTGCTGCCAGAGTGGGGGGGGTAGAGGACATCCCACAACATCAGAAAGTTGTTCCAGTGATGCGTCACTAAACCTGGGATCTTTTTTGCCTTTCATGGACATCTTCCCTGCAGCATTCATAGGCTGGAAGCACGGGGATGTGTGCATGCAACTGGACGTTAAATATGGTGCCTGGCGTGATGAAGCGGCGAGGTGATGGCGAGGGCAAATGACAGCTCGCCTGTCATGGAACTGGCGTGTTTCCTGGGAATGCAAAAAGAATGTGGCAGGTTTGGGTTGACATGGCATGAAAACCCGCCATCATGGCTGGCAGGTAAAATGTACTGTACTTATTGCAAATCTAGGGTGATTCCACCCGAGGCCTCTGAGGGGCTAAGGAAGACCTTCAGTTGCAATTTTAGGTCCTGCCATTGATAACTTGCCAGGAAATTTTGCTTGAATTGGGAACAGAGAGAAACTTTACAGAACATTTCCTCAGGAGGTGAAGTTCAAATAGATCAGATTGTATGTGGTCAGTGGAAGGGTTAGGCTTAGCTGCATTAAATGGCTTCTCCCTTTCTTATGCTTTCCTTATGTTCCTGCTAAATTGGAAAGTTTAACTGATTTAAAATAGACAATCACTACATCATCGTATTTCACATAGTTTACCTATATGGATGGCCAGTTGTTATTGAGGCTGAGGACATTGTTTTACCAAGAGACCCCTGTAGCCGCGAGGCAAAGACTGGAGAAGGGGGTATTCATAGACACCCTGATGTTCAGGTACAAATTATTTTTACTTTTAAATCTTGCTGGGAGTTTTTTCCCATCAATCAAACTTTGTGCTACTGAGTGACCCTGTAATTTCTATAATGTTTATTTACTGAGAGGTTAACATAAAGCCGGCTCCTCAGTCCATTACATTTTATACTGGATATACCTGCTGCCAATATGGATGGGGGTAATTTTACCTTTGGTATAAAGATGGTATAAAGTGGGCTGTATGAAATCAGCCACTATACATCACACCCAATTTGCATTTCCTTTGAATTCATGCTGAATCCTTCCAGTTCTTTATTTCTCGCCTCTGCAGCAAGAATGGGATACAGGGTCAGCCTCTGGTGACATGCTTCTTGGCCACCCAATCCACCTGCCCCTGCTCCTGTGTACTGGAACAAAGCGAATCCCCCAATGCAGACTTCCCTACTCGAAACTCTAGACTACGTAACTCTTGGAGCTGGTCCTTGCTTGGCTATTGTATGCCGCTTCTCCTTCCTGAAGGATGTCCTCCCCTCCTTTCATTCCTGCTGTGCCCTCTAGAGTTTCAGGATCTGAAAAGAAATACAGGGACAAGGGTTGCAAATTAGTGGCAAGGGTAAGTAGAGACAGAAAGTGGCTGCTGAACGTATCAATCTTTGTCATGCATGGTACGTGAGGAAGAGATTTCAACAAGAAGTGAAGGGGATCAGATGACGTTTCCTCCAGCCTCTCCAAAGCTATGTTACCAATGTACCCCCTGTCCACAGCATCCATGACAGTCTCTTCCAGAGGCTATAGGATGTGGGTGTAGGTGGTGAGCCCTCTCTTGTTACTCTCTGCCTCCTGTTGTTTGCATCTATCTCTATGGAATTGAACACATGTATGGGCTTTAAAAGGCTTTCTGCTTACCACACCTTTGAGCAATGTTGTATTGAATTTCCGTGCTGCATGTGAAGCCATACATTCCAAGGATTGGCTGATAGCATCAAACAGCATGTTCCCTTGGTTGTTTGCAACAGGTACCAGCCCATGCTTCCAAAACCCAAACTGCTGTTAGATATGATCCCCTAATTGGGCAGCACTTGCTCAACAACCATGAGTGCGCTAATAGCTATGCTAGCATTCAATTTAAGATAATCAATTAATCAATCAAATAGTCGCTTACAGTACAGAACTTGAGTGTTGCTGAAAATAGTGACATGTTGAATCTTTTCATCTTGCACTCATCAGGACACTTCACAAGAATACCAATATAAGGGGAAAACAGCAATTTTGACTGTATGTGAAGTGAGTGCTGATTGATTAGCAAGTGGACTCTGATTGGTAGAAGTGTTGCCATGGAGAATGCACCCGTGATGGTGACTAACAGTTAACTGCCAAGCATTGTTTGAATTTAAACCTAAGATAAAACCAAAATATTGTAGCTGCTGGAAACCTGAAACAAAAACAGAAAATGCTGGAAAAACTCAGCAGGTCTGACAGCATTTGTGGAGAGAAAAACAGAGTTAGTGTTTTGAGCTAAAGAGAAGTAAAAATGTGATTAAGTTTATACTGTTTAAGGAGGGTGGAGCAGGTGAAGCTGGATAGAGGGCCAGTGATAGGTGGAAGCAAAGGAGAGATTAACAAAGATGTTATGAACAAAAGGACAAAGGAGTGTTAATGATTGTGGCACTGGCTAAAGGAGGTGCTGATGGTGGTATTAAGGTCAGAAAGCAGAATGTGGTAATAGCAGGACAATGGTAAGTACTCTGGAAAGAAAAACATGAACAAGTGACAGATGGCCCTTGTGGGGGTGGGGTGGGGGGAGGGGATCATGGTGGGGAAAACAGATCGAAAATAGGATAAAAGATGTATACATATCCTTTCCGGTATATGCACATGCACCACACGGCTAGCCCAACTGACAATCTTAAATTGGTTGTCAGCGTAAATCTTAGCACACTGAGGATTATTTAGCAAATGTCCAACTGTGGAATCATATCTAATGCAAGTACGGGCTGGTTGGGTACGGTCCCTGGGACATGCTGTTTGATATGATCTGCCAGTCTTTGGGACATACGGTCTACATACCTAGCATCACACTGGCACTGAAATTCATATACCACATGGCTCATTTGTGTGATAGGCAGAACACCTTTTTGGCTTGACGGTAGCATCCTGTTAGTGGTGAATATCGCTTGTGTTGCTACTGCACAGTAGCAGCATGAAACAGCTAGCTTCACCTGTTGCTCAAATTTTTGAGGTGCCTTGCCCTTCCAGGGTAATCTGAGGTAGACTGGGCACTTTTCAGGGCCGAAAGTGATGGCCTCAGGCCTGTTCACGAGTTTGTGTGAAATTCAGAGCAAAATGATCTGGTCAGGGTCCTGCAGGATGTCTTTGATGTGCCCTATTTCAGCATCAAGTTTGCATGGTGAGCAAATGGCTCAAGCCCTTTTTACAAGATTGCCAATAAGATCGATCTTATAGTGTATGGAACTGTAAGAATCCCATTGCATATATTGACCAGGCTTGCGGTAGACTATGGTAGAGAACCCCCTGGCAGATTTCTCAATTAGCATTTCAAGGAAGGGGAATTCATTTGAATGCTCCATTTCAAAGGTGAATTTAAGTGCAGGATGGAACCCATAAAGACTTTTAAGGAAATTATTACTTTCAGCTACGTGTTTAAATATAGCAAACATATTGTCCACACATTAGAAATCTGCGAGGGATAAGAAATTAAATGTCATTCGATTAGAGACACTTTTTTCTCATGGAAACAAACAAAGATGTTTGCGAAAGCAGGGCCCAGAGTGGATCTCATGGCAACACCATCCCTTTGAGCATACACGGTGTCTTTAAAACTGAACTCAGCTACGTGAGTGTATGGCCATGATATGCTGCTATGGGTTCCTTAAGTGGAACATTGGTGAATAGGCTAGCAATGCCAAATGAGCACTTGGGCACAGCACAGGATGTAAATGCGTTGGAAGCAGTTCAGAGAAGGTTCACCAGACTAATACCTGGAATGGGTTGTCTTATGATAAAGGTTAGACAGACTAGGCCTGTAGCTGCTAGAGTTTAGGAGAATACAAGGCGACTTTATTGAAACATATAAGAACTTGAGGGGACTTGACAGGGTGGATGTGGAGAGTATGTTTCCTCCTGTGGGAGAATCTGGAACTAGAGGGTCACAGTTTAAAAATAAGGGGTTGCCCATTTAAAATAGAGATGAGGAGAAATTTTCTTCACTCAGAGGGTCATAAGTCTTTGGAATTCTTTTCCTGGAAAGGTGGTGGAAGCAGAGCCTTTGAATATTTTTAAGGCAGAGGTGGATAGATTCTTGGTAAGTAAGGGGGTGATAGGTTATTGGGGATAGGTAGGATGCAGATTTCAGGTTACTGTCAGATCAGCCATGACCTTATTAAATGGCAGAGCAGGCTCGAGGGGCTGAATGCCTACTCCTGCACCTTGTTCATATTTTTATATTGCTATCGATATGCCAGTCCCAGGTCCAGTATTCTGAATGCAGCCCGCAAAACGTTTTGTTGATCGTTGCCCACATGCAGGGTTGCCAGTTGGAAGCTGTTAAACATGTTGGTCAAAACCTCCTGGAAATTTTGTTACATGATCGGAATGGCATGTTTCATACTGTCTCTTAACGTTGTATTTTTTGGAACTGATATCACCTCATTGCAAATTAAGCAAAATGGCCTCCCTTTCTGTTCAGTAACAAAATAATCCAGCTCCCAACTCTGCGCTCATCAGTGATTTTCCTCTTTTTGGCTACTTCTTCTTCCTCTGTTCTTTTTGATTTTGCACTTGATTCTCCTTCTTTATCACGCCACTTTCACACAGGGGCAAATTAAATTACCTGCAAAAGTAACATAAAACAGCACAACCTCCCATGTCCTAACCAAGATGGTCTCCCAAGATTCCACTTAAGGAACCCATAGATATTTGTGTGCAGCATTATATCATGGTGATCTAGACCCACCACCATTGCATGAATCAGCATTCATCGAATCCATGAACTCGGCACCTTGCGCAGTTGAGTTCAGCTTTAATGACACAATGTATGCCCAAATAGATTGAGTTGCCATGGGATCCCCTCCAGACCCAGCTCTCACAAACATCTTTGTTGGGTTCCACGAGAAAGGTGTCTTCGATGAAATGACACCTAACCTCTTAACGTTACTCACATACTTCCGACATGTGGATGAATGGTTTGCTATATTTAAATCCGCAGCTACATGTAATAATTTCCTTGCATGTCTTAATGGGCTCCAGTCTGTACTGGTTTCTGTAATTTTTTCCTACTCGTGTTGCTGAAGTGATACACACTCAAAGCAAGGGCATGTGAAGAGAGGTGCATGCTGATAGAACATAACATTGACTCCCTCTGCATCCAATCAAAGCACTGCTATGGTTCAATCAGCATGCCCCGCAAATCTAGGTACGCAAATGCAATTAGCAAAATTACCTTATCACGGGAGACTGTCTTGGTTACGACACCAGTGAACGTGGGAGATTACGCATTTTTATATTACTTTTGCCGGTAATTTAATTTGCCCCAAATTATATAATGTATCACTTTATGTTGAAGTGGTGTGATAAAGAAAGAGAATCATGTGCAAAATCAAAAAGTACAGAGGAAGAAAAATTGGTAATGAGGGCAGAATGGCAAAGAGAGTTGGGAGCTGGATTATTTTGTCATTTTGCAACGAGGTGATATCAGTTCCAAGAATAAACAAAGTTAGGAGACATTATGAAACATGCCATTCCTCACACGTAACAAAATTTCCAGTAGTTTCTGCCCAACATGCTCGACAGCTTCAAAATTTGAAGCAAGCCATGGAAACATTTTATATAATGTGTTATGAAAAATTCAGCATATATTAAATACAATTAATCTTATTCATGGGGCCATTGTTAGTGCATATGTCGGATTTCAATCTTGCGGCCCACTGAGATGAAGGAGGGCCACTCACGCAGCCCGCTCACTAGCCTAGGTTGCCGATCACTCTTTTGGATATTTGGGATTTTTAAAAAAAAAGTTCTTAAGTTCACCTTAGAATGTAAACAAGCATGAATTTCCAAGAAATCACCTGACCAACATGCCACTTGAGGGGGGAAAGCTGTTTGCTTATTGAACTACAATTACTGTAGTTGATGGAAAATAAAGGAAATGGTCTGGTGATTTACTGGAAATCACCTGATGGAGGAGCATTATGTTTTGAACTTGTTGCTTTGGACTCAGGAATGAACTGAGAAAGTGAAGCTGCCTAGCTCACACTCTCCTTGCCTTGCCTGAAATAGAATGGCTATCAGCATCCAGCTAGGAATCCTCATCACAGTGGAATTTGTCTGTCTTTGGAAACCCTAGAGGCTGGGGTGAGAAGGATTGATCGGACCCTAATTTCCTCCATGCCGAAGCTCCAATAGTGAGAACCTCCGTGCATCTACTAGGACTAGTGACCTATCTTCACAAGAGGGAGCTCCAGGTCAACAGCATTGAAACCCTGTGAATTTTGTCCTTTGTTTTATAAAGCCTTTTCTTCAACTGCCCATTTCTACGGATGCCCGATCTGTTTGTTGTTTGTGTGTGTGTGTGTGTGTGTGTGTGTGTGTGTGTGTGTTGGGGAACTTGAAGATAGATAGATTGTTACATTTCCAGGTTACAAATTATGTGTTAACCAGATCTTGCAACTTGCTTTAAAAAGTTTCATTTTATAATAAATAAATCATTCTGAGTTTATTGAAAGAAGCCTGGTTAAATTCTGTTTTATTCTGGATCTAACAGTAACAAAAGTAAATCATTAGTCATTCTGGTGAGTGAATTAAAGTTTTAAACTAATGGTGTGACCTGTGGATTAGTGGGGCTAGATAAACTGTGCATTTCTCCCATCCTGGTTTTGATAGAAGCAGCATATTTCATACACAGGGCACCTCTCTCTGCAAACTAAAGGAATACGTTCAAGCCTTACAATTTTTTAAATTACCTGGGAGCTTGGGGAGCCTATAGTTCCCCTTTGCTTTCTCCGTGGCAAAGCCTTGGCCAATCAGAGTCAACCTGACATCCAATCAACATCCTTTTCTCATATAGTATAAATTGATGCGATCGTTTGAAATTTGGCATTCTAGCACTTGTCTTGATGAGTGTAAGACGACATGTTGGCAACATGTCTCTCTTTTCAGCAGAAAGGGCTTTACTTCCATGCAGCATCAAGGAATTAATAGATTGCATTTTACTATTTTTCACTGTCCATATATGGTGCAAAAGCTTGACCAAGTCCTTCTACTGAATCGTGTTATATTTGAAGAAAAATGCCATTTGAAGGTAATATTCAAGTTCTGTTTTGAAGGTTTCCAAGGCTGAAAATAAATCACCTTTTGAAAAGTAGGGAGCAGCTTAAGTGGCCTTGTAAGCAGCGCTAACATACAAAATGTACAAAAATTAAGTACAAATTTAGTTGTAATATAATATACCACTGGTGAAATTCACAGTGGGACAATGTGTTCATGCACACCGTGCATTTGATTCCCATAATGGTGATTTGCCAGTCTTACCTGGGTTGACAATGAAGGTCTAAATGTACCCAGAGCTCTACACAACAATGATTTATTTTTTATTCATTTATGGGATGTGGGCTTCGCTGGCTGGGCCAGCATTTATTGCCCATCTCCAGTTGTCCTTGAGAAGGTGGTGGTGAGCTGCCTCCTTGAACCACTGCAGTCCATGTGGTGTAGGTACACCCACCGTGCTGTTATGGAGGGAGTTCCAGGATTTTGACCGAGTGACAGTGAAGGAACAGCAATATATTTCCAAGTCAGGATGTTGAGTGACTTGGAGGGGAACTTCTAGGTGGTGGTGTTCCCATCTATCTGCTGCCCTTGTCCTTCTAGATGGTAGTAGTCGAGGGCTTGGAAGGTGCTGTCTAAGGAGTCTTGATGAATTCCTGCGGCGCATCTTGTAGATGGTACATACTGCTGCTACTGTGCGCCGGTGGTGGAGGGAGTGAATGTTTGTGAATGTGATGTCAATCAAGCGGGCTGCTTTGTCCTGGATAGTGTCCAGTTTCTTCAGTATTGTGGGAGCTGCACTCATCCAGGCAAGTGAGGAGTATTACATCACATTCCTCACTTGTGCCTTGTAGAAGGTGGACAACCTTTGGGAAGTCAGGGGGTGAGTTACTCATCGCATGATTCCTAGCCTCTGACCTGCTCTTGTAGCCACAGTATTTATATGGCTAGTCCAGTTCAGTTTCTGGTCAATGGTAACCCCCAGGATGTTGATAGTTGGGGATTCAGTGATGGTAATGCCATTGAACATCAAGGGGTGATGTTTGGGTTCTCTCTTGCTGGAGACGGTCATTGCCTGATGCCTGTGTGGCGTCAGCCCAAGCATGGATATTGTCCAGGTCTTGCTGCATTTGGACATGAGCTGCTTCAGTATCTGAGGAGTTGCGAACTGTGCTGAATATTGCAAAATCATCAGCGAACATCCCCACTTCTGACCTTATGATGGAAGGAAGGTCATTGATGAAGCAACTGAAGATGGTTGGGCCTAGGACACTACCCTGACAAACTCCTGCAGTGATGTCCTGGTACTGAGATGACTGACCTCCAACAACCACAACCATCTTCCTTCGTGCTAGGTATGACTCCAACCAGCAGAGTTTGTTCCCCCGATTCCCATTGACTCCAGTTGTGCTAGGGCTCCTTGAAGACACACTTGGCCAAATGTGGCCTTGATGTCAAGGGCAGTCATTCTCACGTCACCTTGGGAGTTCAGCTCTTTTGTCCATCTTTGAACCAAGGCTGTAATGAGGTCAGGAGCTGAGTGGCCCTGGTCAAACCCAATCTGGGCATCAGTGAGCAGGTTGTTGCTAAGAAAGTGCTGCTTGATAGCACTGTTGATGATCCCTTCCATTACTTTACTGATGATCGAGAGTAGGTTGATGGGGCGGTAATTGGTCAGGTTGGATTTGCCCTGCTTTTTGTGTACAGGACACACCTAGGCAATTTTCCGCATAGCCGGGTAGATGCCAGTGTTGTAGCTGTACTGGAACTTGCCACGCCTCCAACTGTACTTGGCTAGAGGCATGGCAAGTTCTGGAGCACAAGTCTTCAGTACTATTGCTGGAATCCAGTACCTTCAACTGTTTCCTGATAACAAGTGGAATGAATCGAATTTGCTGAAGACTGGTACCTGTGATGTTGGGGACCTCCGGAGGAGGCTGAGATGGATCATTCACTCGGCACTTCTGGCTGAAGATTGTTGCGAATGCTTCGGCCTTACCTTTTGCACAGTTCTGGTGGGTTCCCCCATCATAGAGGATGGGGATATTTGTGGAGCTTCCTTCTCCAGTGAATTGTTTAATTGTCCATCACCATTCACAACTGGATGTGGCAGGACTGCAGAGCTTAGATCTGATCCAATGGTTGTGGGATCGCTTAGCTCTCTCTATCACTTAATGCATTGCTCTGTTTGGCACACAAGTAGTCCTGTGTTATAGCTTCACCAGATTGACACCTCATTTTTAGTTATGCCTGGTACTGCTCCTGGCATATCCTCCTGCACTCTTCATTGAGGGTTGAATCCCTGTCGTGATGGTAATGGTAGAGTGAGGGATATACCAGGCCATGAGGCTACAGATTGTTTCCGAGTACAATTCTGCTGCTGCTGATGGCCCACAGCACCTCGGGGATGCCCAGTCTTGAGTTGCTAGATCTATTCAAAATCTATCCCATTTAGCATGGTGGTAGTAGCACACAACACGATGGAGGGCATCCTCAATGTGAAGGCGGCACTTCATCTCCACATTGACTGTGCGGTGGTCACTCCTACCGATACTGTCATGGGCAGATGCATCTGCAGCAGGCAGGTTGGAGAGGATGAGGTCAAGTATGTTTATCCCTGTTGTTGGTTCCCTCACCACCTGCCACAGGTCCAGTCTAGCAGCAATGTCAGTTAGGACAAAAATAAAAATACCTGGAAAAACTCAGCAGGTCTGGCAGCATCTGCGGAGAGGAACACAGTTAATGTTTCGAGTCCATATGACTCTTTGAAGTTGAAGAACATTGAAGTCCCCCATCCAGAGTACATTTTGCACCCTTGACACCCTCAGTGCTTCCCCCAAGTGATGTACAACATGAAGGAGCACTGATTCTTCAGCTGAGGGAGGGCGATACATGGTCATCAGCAGGAAGCTTCCTTGCCCATCTTTGACCTGATGCTATGAGACTTCATGGGGTCCGGAGTTGATGTTGAGGACTCCCAGGGTAACTCCCTCCCAAGTGTATACCACAGTGCCCACACCTCTGCTTGGTGTATCCTGCCAGGGACAGACCCAGGGATGGTGATGGTGGAGTCTGGAATGTTATCTTTAAGGTATGATTCTGTGAGGATGACTATGTCAGGCTGTTGCTTGACTATTCTGTGAACAGCTCTCCCAATTTTGGCACTTGCTCCCAGATGTTAGTAAGGAGGACAGTGCAGGGTTGACAGGGCTGCAATTGCCTTTGTCATCACCTAACTTTACCTGAGCCCTACTTTACCTGGAGACACAAACTAAAATTCTACATGCTACATCACGAATATGGCTTGATTACAAGATTGCCTTATGGTGTGTGGCACACATTTGCCACTGAAGATGTGTGCTGGCTCCAGCTGCGATAAGCAAGAGAATATAACCCGAATCCAACAATATAACAACTTTCTGCAGCTTTGCCAGAAAACAATGGAGGGGCCCATTTTTCCTGGAAGCAATTTGCTGTGGTGTTATATTAATAATTTGTTGTACAATTATTTCCAGTAGCAATGTAACTTTAGTACATAGTGGTAATATAGCAGAAGGAACTTTTTTTATTGAATGGCAGTATAGCACAATTGTAATGGCTGTAATAAGGAACAGTTGTGAACATATTGGAACCCCCTTAGGATGGACTTGCGTATGTTATATACAATATCTGAGTAGATTGATAATAAAAGTATGACACCTACTCATTTAACTACCGAGGATTCAGCTTCATACAGGCGTCAAACAGCAGTGGTTGACAAATGGAACCAATCCAGGCATCTTTTCTGAAAAGCTTAGTTTTAATTATTTAACAGAAAGTTTTGTGACAGTCATTCATTATTTTAATTGACAGTAGTGTTAGCTTCTGTCGTGTGGTTATATGCCCATTACAAGGTTTGTAGTCAACTATGATGACACTTACCCCAAATCATTTGGGCTGGAATCCATAACAAAATTTTTACTTTGCCATAAATGTCTGATGTAAAACATCTCAATCCTTCTTCCCAAATGCTGTGGATTCTCCATTGACTAAATAGCATGTTGTTATAAAGTGCCCAGCCCTTCTGCTGCTTGTGATAAAGGGTTAAAGCAATCTGAATTTCTGTCACTGGGTATTGGTAGCTAATTGTTTAATTAATAATCTACTAGGGACATTCAAAATGCATCAAAGAGATATCTAATAGATAAATGATTATCATTGAACTCTGAAAAAGTTAAATTACTGTTTGAACTGGAGGTTTGACATTGTTATATTTAACCTTTAGCAGGGTGGATTTTTCTCTTTGGTGCCAATAAGAAAATAGGAAGGGGAGTAGGTCATTCAAGCCCCTCAAGACTGTTCCCTGCACTTCAATTGGATCATTGTAGTCTCTACCTCAACTTTATTGGCACCCTTCACATTGCTTCATAATGCTTGATTTATCTACAAAAATCTATTGATATCAGTCGTGAATATTTCAATTGACATATCATTGATCTTTTGGGAGAGAGAGCTCCATATTTCCACTTCCCTTTGTGTGAAAAAAGTGCTTCTTGATTCACTCCTAAATGGCTTACCTCCAATTTTAAGAGCATGACCTTTGTTCCGGATTCCCAATGGTTATTCTGTATCTACCCTATCATTTTAAACACATCAATTAAATCATTCCTCAACCTTCTAAACTCCAGGGAATACAAACCAATTCTGAGTAACCCATCCTCATAATTTAATCTTTTAAGTGCTTTGTTATTTTGGTGAATCTTGTATTGTACCCACCCACAAAGGCCAGTACACCTTTCTTGAGGTTCCATGCCCAAAGCTGAGTGCAATACTCAAGACAAGAATTTGACCGAGCAACGTTTTAGCACATAAACTAACATAGAATGAGTATATAATCATCAAGTAAGGCCTTGTAAGGTGATACTCCAAATTTGTGATCAGAGGCTGGAGCAGTGGTGAAGGTAAAAGATAAACCTAACGTGATGATGGATTTAAAAAAATATATTTTTGAGAATATGGTGGTATTCTGTAAAGAAGGCTGTGTGTGTGTGTGTGTGTCCGTGATTAATTAAACTGGGCGAGGTTAATAAAGACAGCTTGTCTGTGAGAACTGACAGATAAAAAGGTAGAGGTGTTAGGCTCATGCATTTGTAATGAGAGGTTATGGTGAGGTTGGATTTAAACTAAATAGGTTGGATTTAAAATTTACATTGTGAGATAATTGGAGACTTGGTTTTTTAGCTGTTGATTTTCAAATGGGAGTTTATAAGTGACAAGGACTGTCTATAGCTTACAAAGATTTCGTAGGTAAACAGGGGAAGGTCTTTTATTAACCCGCAAGTTGAGGCAATAGGAGAACATAAAAGATTTTTATATTTGGAGAAGTTGAGTTCAAAGGGGTGTTGAGGACAATGGAATTTGAGATGAAATGGAAAAAACAATATTTAAGGGAAGATGTTCAGCCGAGTGTGTGGCTATGGGGGAGAACCCGCTGAAGACAGTTTCTGTGTGCTGGAGTGCTAAAAATCTGTGAAGGATTTGAATTGAAGAAAGCTATCCAGTTTCAAGCTAGAAAAGTCTTTGTTTTCAGAAAGCCATCTGGTTCTGAGCCTTTCTTTTGGATTTCCACATCTGAGTGGAAATATTTGAGGATTCATGTGGTATACTGTTATTAAAGTGACAACAATTTTTTGCCTTGGGTAATATTGCTGGGCTTTTAGAGTTAGAATTTGTAAGTAGTTGTTGCCAAGAAGGTAGTTTGTTTGTGTGTTTTGGCCAAGTGGGTTTTTGGCGGGGTTTGTTCTGTAAGACTGTTTTAACTGTGTAACTTTAACGTTGTGTGCTTAAGCTTTTTTCTTTTGAATAAATCACTTAATGTTCAAAATCTGAAAGATGTTACTGGAGTTCTATGTTTTTGGGGTCAGTAGCTTTTCCTTCTCATTTTCAAAATACAAAAAAATAGGTTTATCATCAGCAAGACAGGTTTTTCTCTGGGATCTGGCTTGCTCAGCAAATAACATCTGCTGTGGTCATAACACTAGGCTTAGATTTTCATTCCTGGTTCAGGTGCACAGAGACGAGAGAATTCCTGGCTCCGCAAACCCAACCTTTAAAAATGGCTGCCGTAACTTCCAACTTTCAGCCTGGGGCAGGCTAGAATAGGAGTTGGTATGGACGGCCCCCGGAATAGTGATGGGTAGGAGGCGGGCTCGGCATGCGTTGGACAACTCGGGCAAAGATATAAAATGGGCCCTCAGAAACGGCCCATTTGAGAGGCAGATCATAAATGCTAAAGTCCCTCTGCCCCGGAAGAGAGGTGGGTATCTGTCACAGAGTTGATCTTCAGGCAACTTTTCTTAGTGGAAACATTTAACTTTACTTACGAAACAGTAGCAGCAACTACACGTGTGCATCAAACTCCTTAACTAAAGAAGAACTCCCTCTAGAGGTTCCCCGTACTGTTAACACATTGGTTTACACAAATCATGTGATCTTACAACATAGGATTATTCTAAAAGCTACAATCCTACATTTCCCAAAACTATAATTACTACATTCCTCTTGCTTTAACTTTTCTGTACATTTTGCATTTACAAGGATAATTACCTCATGACATTACAATATTTACACAAGTCAAGAAAATACAAATTCTGTCTTTCATATGGTTTCCTGATCCGTGTGGAATTTCACAGCTCCACAACTTCAGATGATTTTGTAGGAAACACATTCGCTGGAACTGCAGTAACATTAGATACCTCATTAGGCTCTTGTAGTTCTGTGTCTTCCACTCCAACAGGAACATCGGGCATGCCTGTCCTTCATTGAGCAACTTCAACAGGAACCACTGGTTACAGGTCATGTTGTTGGGGTATCTCTCTTCTTCTTAAATGCTCCAAATATTTACTGGTGATCTAGCCTCCACTTCCATGTGGTATGACAATGGTGCAGTCACAGAAATTACTTTACAGGTAACCACTTTGGTCCTCCACTGAAATTCTTTACATATACTGTTTCTCCAACAGTAAATTGTCGCTAACGACTATGTAAATCATGAATCGCTTTTTGGTTCCCTTGACTTTTCGCCACCTTCCCCTGCAAGTTGGGAAGTATTAGGCTTAGCCTTGTATGAAGGCAGCACCTTGATGAAAAGGTAGAGGCGTATTTGGAATTCCTGGGTAAGCAAATAGTGAGAACTGGCACAGAAACAAAAATAGTTGGAAAAACTCAGCAGATCTGACAGCATTGCAGAGAGGAACACAGATAACGTTTTGAGTCCGTATGACTCTTCATCAGAACTAAGGAAATATAGAAATGAGGTGAAATATAAGCTGGTTGAGGGGGGTAGGAAAGGTAGAGCTGGATAGAGGACCAGTGATAGGTGGAGGCAAAGAAGAGGTGTTATAGACAAAAGGTGAGCAAAAGATGAACTAGTGTGAACTGGCACTTGTTTTGTTGAATTGGTTTGTGTTTGACCAGCATTCTTGTATGATAATTCTGGTAGGTCCAAGAGAACAAATGGCACAGTCATTGGTTGCCTCTGATCCATTGTTCTAGGATCATTCACAAAATCAGGATGTTGAGCAATGCTGAATCCCACACAGTATGGTTATTTTTTGAAAGTCGGTGCCTTATCAGTAACTCTGCATCCTCTTCCTACATGTCTTCTTCTTTTTACCACACGAATTTAGTCTCGGCCTTCTTTTAGACTTCATTGTAGGCCAGACTTCTCTCAGATGCAATCTCAACTTATCTTAGTTCTGTAGTTGGGTTATCCATGACTTCATTATCTACTCGCATCTTGGAAAGGTCTTCGATTTTTACTTTCAAAGCCTCTTTAGCTTCATTCAGCTGATTCTTCAGCTCCTCTGTTTCCTTCTTATATCTGCCGGCTTCCTCCTGGAAACTTGAACATTGCCGCATCTTCTCCACCAACTGGTTCTTCATTTTGTTCTGAAAGGTGTTAAATTCTTCCAGTTTCTCTTTGTAATTTTTTAGACGCACAAACTTTGACCGGAGGGATCCTTGTAGTGTGTGAATACCTTTCAACAGGTTTTTCTTTGCAAAGTTTGCTCAAGTCATCTTGAACTCTCATTCAGCAGAGTCTCTTTGGGTTTCTTCTGCTGTTCTTCCATGTCTCTGTTTAAGACAGTATTCATTTCTTCAGGTTGATGAATGTCTACACATTCCAGTTGTGGTCCTTGGTTTCTCCAGGCTCTTTCTGAAGTACCTTGCCTTGTTTGTTTTTCAAGACAGGAACTCTTCCTGCTTCCTTTTGAAATCTCATTGGCCAATCAAGGTTTATTTCCCTCAACCAATTTCGGCCTAGAAGGCTTTGTCTTCTGCCTTCTAATACCATCACTGGTAGCTTAGCCGATTGGTGTCTATAATGAACAGTTGCTCTGGTGATACCTTTTACTTGGATTTTTTCACCTGTGTACGTTTTCAACCTGGCAGATATTTATTCCAAATTTAATTATTGATCACCTTTCTTTAAATACCTGAAAGTGTGTTCTCCTATTATGGTGGTAGAAGCACCAGTGTCTACTTCCATTTTTAATGGCTTACCATTCCTCTGCACTGTAACAAATATTGGCTCTGTCTTCCCAACTTTCATGTTGAATAATGAATAAATGTCAGTATTGGTTGTTTCAGTCTCTCCTACACTATAAACTTCATTGGACTTCTTTTATTGTTTGGGGGCCCCTTTAAATCTCCCCTTTGCACTGTCTCATTTTGTGTCCACTTCTATGGCAAAAATAACATTCTACTTTTAAAATGGCCAATCGCTAGAAGACTGATTGTTTCCACATCGATGAAAGTTATTTTTTCAATTTAGTTGCTAAGCTGTTTCCTCTCATTTTCCAGTTAGCGGATTCTGTTTATCGCATTGTGGCAGAGTCCTGCTTTTTTGTGCCACTTTCGGCTAGCTGTTTCCACCTGACTAGGAGAACAGTGCCATTTTGCGTCCCTTGAATTGCTTGTGAATTCCTCACAGTGCTTTCCATCACCAGTGCTATTTCTAACGCTTTCTTAAAATCAAGATTCACTTCAGCCAGCCATCTTCGTTGAATAGTGCCTTCCTGCAGGCCACATACTAAATGATCTCTGAGCATGATATTCAGAGTTTCTCCGAAATCACAATATCTCATTAGTTGTTTAAATTTCACAATGTAGGTAACAATTGTCTCCCCTGGGGCTCTTTTCTGTGAGTTGAACCTGAACCTCTGCATTATGACTGAGGGCTTGAGTTGAAAAAGCCCCTTAATGAAGTCTACTAATTCACTGAAAGTCTTCAAATCTGGGGCACTGGGGGCAGTCAAGCTTTGAATTAAACTGTAGGTCTTGTTCCCACAAACAATCAGGAGAATCGCTCTCTTCTTTTCTTCCCCTGTGATTTTGTTTGCTTGAAAGAAGAATGCAAGATGTTCTATATATTGAGGCCAATTGTCTGTGGCCAGCACAAGGGATCAATTCTGCCAAACTGGCATTTCGGATGAGCATATCTTCTTTTATTTTTAATGAACTTAGATACTCCCAATCACTGGGCAAGGTACAGCACCGAATCTGATTAATGCTCATTGTCAGTTTGTTATAGAGTTGATCTTCAGTCATCTTTTCTTAGTGGAAATATTTAACTTTATTCACAAGACAACAGCTGCAACTACACCTGTACATCAAACTTCATAACTAAAGAAGAACTCCCTCTAGAAGTTCGCCGCGCTTTTAACACATTGGTTTACACAGATTATGTGATCTTACAACATAGGATTATTCTTAAATCTACTGTTCTACATTTCTCAAAACTATAATTACTACAGTATCAAAGCTGTAAATGTGTTCCAACTGTTAGCTGACCCTGGAATTCTGGAATTCCATTAATGGTTAGCTCATCTTGGGCTTTCCCAATGGGAGAATTGTCATTGTTGTTGCCTAATTAAAGTTCACTCTACTGAACCACTGAAAGCATGGAATTGATTCTTGAGGCACAGGCATGGAGATGGCATTGTCTTGCTAACGCTATCTGGTACAGATATTATGCAGTCATGTTGTTAGCTGCCAAGACTTAATGGGTGGTTAAATGAGGCACAGTGCCATGCTCATTAACACATCCACTTGCCCTATCAGGATGTGCCTACACTGTTAACCCATGACCAGATCCCTCACAGCTGTACACTGTCACAGCACTACAGTGTGACGAAGAGGGAGTAAACCAGCAGAACTGCCACATAGGACAGCACGCTACCCTAAAGTCACAGCCGCAACACACATGGCACCAAACATTTTCACAGAGCCATTTTCTTCACCAAACCTCCCCTGTAATCACTCATGTTATGTTGAAAATGGTTAGCACGTGTAAGCACAGAAATATGAATGAGAGAATTGTAATCTGAATGGTTCACCACCATTTACACCTTACATTTTTAATCTTTTAATGTCACTTGGAGGAGACGTGGGAGAAGGGATAGGTCCGGCTGCCTCATGCTTTCCTCACCAAGGCCTTCACATTTTGGTGGAAGAGGTCCAGCAGAGGAGACCAGCCTCTGCCCTACTAGTCACCATGATGCCCCTTCAGCAGCAAGAAGGCCCGGATTCAAATAGTGGCTGTGGTGAGCGCAGCAGAAGACCTTCAGCACTTATGGACTTAGTACAGGAAAAGGTTCAATGACCTGCTGCACTCCAGCAAAGGTGAGAGTAGCTTGGCTCATCTACACAGGTCCAAGGAAAGGGCCATATCTGCATGCTGCAGCTAAGATGCAAGACCTGGCACTTACCTCTGCCTCAGCATTGAGGCGCGTATGTGTACACAGCTCATGTAGGTGCGCACAGAACAGATGTGAATGAGCAGATGATGCACAGACGCAGTGAAAAGCAATATCCCTCCATGCCCTATATATCAGGCTAACATAAATTCATGTTGTTGTTGCAAACTAAAAGGGTGAAGAACACCAGGGAGATGGCGCAGACTGGGGGTGGGTAAGCCTGGGTGAAATGCATCTGTCGGTTGGAACAGATGGTCATGGAGATTGCCAGGGTGCCTGAACAGCGTTCTATTGGTGATGATGAGTTGAGGGTGATAAAAGCGGTTTAATGGTAGAGGTCATGATGTCAGTTCACTGAGCAAAAGGGCATGTTGGCATGAGAGGGCGTGCAACAATGGGACTGCATCATAGGGGCAGTGCAAGCATGGTTAAGGCAATGATGTACATCAGAGAGTGCTTTCACTATGAGAGGGCTATACGTGGATAACTCTTTTTGTCTTTCATACAGATCCCAGCTCTGCCCCTTCACTCCACTGGGCCAGATCATCCCTCAGGCACCAAGAGGAGGAAGAGAAACTGAGGTCACAGAGTCACATCTTACTAGCCCACACTCAGCCAACCCAGATACAAGCACATTGTAGGGGTGTAGCGCACATGTAGAGTCGGTGGCACAGGGTGAAAATCGTCGCACCAGAGTGTAGGAGGAGGTGTCAGAGTCAGAGATATCTGTGCACAGTCCCCCTTGGAGGTGGAAGGGAAATAGCAAATCATAATTATGCCGCTGGGCAAGAACATGGAGCCTTGAGAGTCATCTTTTGGGGCTGAGTATTTAGATAATCAACAGCAGATGAGTTTACATCTGACAGAGTTCCCCAAGGTAGTGGGAGCTCTAGGACTGTGAATAGAGGAGTCCATCGCTATCATAAGCTCCACATTGTTCTAAGGGTTCAACTGCGTTTTAAGGTTACGCATCTCCTCATGTATCCCATGGACGTCAGCACTCATACTCTGAGTGGACTGATCCAGATTCTTACCACAAGAGATTAGCCTCTCATGAGACACACGCAGTAGCACTCGGAGTGGATGCAAGAGCAGCATCTTGGCCAGGAAAGGGTGCAAGCCTCCCTCAGTGCCCTGGATCAGTCCGCTCAGAGTATAAGCTCTGACATCCACAGAATAAATGAGGAACAGAGTGGTCACACTGTTGATACAGCAGTTGCTGGAATGGATGACGGCTATGAACCAGCAGCCAGCCCCATCAACCCCACCTGAAGGCCAACCTAGGGCTATTCAGGTCGCTGAGGAGGGTGAAGGCATCGAGTGCTCCTCAGCACCCTCATCTTCGTCCACCTCCCCAGCCACTCTGCCAGATCCTTGGCTGCTCCACATGTACCAGTGACCAAGGCTGCCCATGTAGAGATGCAGAGGCTGCAGTCTGAAGGAAGAACCCAAAGGGTGCCTGCAGAATGCAGCAGGCTACCACTGCCTTTTGTACAAAGAAACAGAGAAGTGAGCAACCTGCCTCCACCTCATCCGGGGAAAAGGGGTATGGGGGGCAGTGGTGGTGGCACTTTGTAGGAGTATACGAGGACAAAGGCCACCATCACCTAGGGCAGTAATGGATTCATCAGGTTACACTTTTTACATTGTAGATAGCACAATTTGAGCACTTCTTGAATATATTTACTCACACTTGTACATGACTCAGTGTGTGTTTGTACATTAGAGAGCTCAAAAAGAATGATAAAAATATGAAGGTGGATCATACCAGTAATAATGAGGGCAGCATGCTGAGGCCCATCTCAACATGCCATCAAGACGTTCAAAGTCGTCGGCTGATTTGTGATGCTTTGGAGGGTTTCTTCCCTCTCTGCTGTATCAAATAAAATTCCAAACAATCAAGTGCTGAGATATTCCTTTTATCTTTCATTGTCCATCCAAACTTTCCTCCATGAAGAGATAGGCAGCTGGTGCATCTCCACCATGAGTGCTGGGTGCAAGGCATTCATCAGCACTGCAGTGTTACACATTGGCCTTGTTGTAGGTATGAAAATTGGAAGTGCCATGTTTGGGGGCAGGACTTAGGATTTTCAGGCAGTACCATTATTTTCACCATGATGGAGAGGTTGTCCATCATGGCGGAATACTGGGCCTCGAGTCTACTTAAGAGTCACGCAAAATTTTAAATTCTTTGGCCGTGCTCATTGTCAGGCTATCTGTAATAGAGTTTGCCAATATATTTAGTTTTTTCATTTAGCCTGGATAAAATCAGCACTTATTTTTGATTCAATATATATAAAAATTCAGAATAGTTATATTGTTATGGCCACAGCTGGTGTTAATAACTCTGCAAACCAAATCCCAGAGGGAAACTTGGCTTACCTTTAATTTCATATTCTGAAACTGAGAATAAGATGTACTGATATCAACAGTAAGAGGTCCAGTAACACTTTTAGGATTTTAAAAATAAAAATTTAAAAATTTAAAATTTTAATAAAAATAAAAAGAAAACTTAAGCACACAAGATTACAGTTACACAATTAAGGTTAATCTTACAAAACATTCCCCCCAAAACTCTCCACTTGGTCAAACTCACAAGTAAACACTTTCCAGGCAACACTCCCTAATCAATGGCTAAATATGAAATCCAGTAATATTACAAAAGGCAAACTGCTGTAGCTTCAGTAAAGGTGTACCACATGATCTTTACTCTCTTTCACTCTGCAGTGGAATTCACTTCTTGCTGCAGCCCAAGACTTTTCTGGCTTGACTGGATGGGTGATTCAAACTGCATCCTCTTTCAATGCATCACTCCAACTATCTCAACAGCTCAAAATAGCTCCAACTATCTCGAACCATCGCTAGCCTAACAGTTATACAAAGTTACTCTAATATACATTTTTTCCCTTTCATCTCTGTCCCATTGTTCTCATACGCCTTTGAAACTCAAACCATTCCAAATATAAGATCTTTCATGTGTCCAACTGGTTTTTGCTTTTGAGTCAATACAATATCATATCCCCACTAATGTTCACTTATGGAACTCCATTTTTACTTTTCAAAAATTGCTAAGCCCACGACTGAAAACATAAAGGGGTAGAAATTTCTCTCACATGGTGGTGCATAACTGGTACTATTGGACTGGCCACCCATTACCCACAGCACCTGAGATTTAATTCCACTGACTGCAAAGGAATTGAATATCGGGTGCTGAGTACAAAGGATGGCTAATTCAATACCACCCATTTTGTGCCATTACCCAAGATGAATTTCTGTTCCAATCTTTGTGTGTCGTGGGGGGGATTTCAAATCCCACAAGATGAGTGGGTTTGAGTGGATTGGGAACTAAAAATGTTAAAAAAGCCCCAAACCTGAACCCAAATCCACCCAAAGTTGCCCTCTTATTGTTTTAACAGGATGGCAAGGCTGGATGTGGTGGAGCAAACAAAGGGCAACCAATCCGGCCCTAGGAGGTGGATTCCTCATTTAAGTATTTTAATCAGGCTGCCTGCCTCAGAATGTTTCTCTGTTGCAGCTATATTTGGAGTGGACTGGGTTTTCTGGGAAACCCGGCAACTAAAGGGAAGTGAGAATGCTGCAGAGAAAGTGTAAATGATTTTTCAGAGCAGCTTGTGGACCAGGAGGAGCAGGAATGTTACTCCCACCAGCACCAACCGATAACCTCCACAGCCATTGAGACATTCTAGCTGCAGACTCACTCCTGATGAACTCCATAGCCTGCAATTTTCTTTCCTGTCTCTCTTATCAATGTCTGCCACTCACACCGATTCTCAATCTTGCTGCCCCTCCCATCGATATCCCTTGTCTGCCAATCACAGGGCCTTCCTTTCAATGTCCCTCTCAACCCATAATCTCTCCTGCACATATTCCCACCCTTATGCCATCCGTTGCCACATACCACCCAACCCCCCATCGATACCTCCTCTGTAACCCCCAATTTCTCCATCCCTTCTCTCCATCCTTTGGTTACAACCTGGTGCCAAGGCCTGCCCACCCAACAGCCAACCAGCCTCTCTCTCAAAACAAAAACAGAATTACCTGGAAAAACTCAGCAGGTCTGGCAGCATCGGCGGAGAAGAAAAGAGTTGACGTTTCAAGTCCTCATGACCCTTCGACAGAACTTGAGTTCGAGTCCAAGAAAGAGTTGAAATATAAGCTGGTTTAAGGTGTGTGTGTGGGGGGCGGAGAGATAGAGAGAGAGAGAGGTGGGGGGGCGGTGTGGTTGTAGGGACAAACAAGCAGTGATAGAAGCAGATCATCAAAAGATGTCAACGACAATAGTACAATAGAACACATAGGTGTTAAAGTTAAAGTTGGTGATATTATCTAAACAAATGTGCTAATTAAGAATGGATGGTAGGGCATTCAAGGTATAGCTCTAGTGGGGTTTTTTTTTATATAATGGAAATAGGTGGGAAAAGGAAAATCTTTATAATTTATTGGAAAAAAAAGGAAGGGGGAAACAGAAAGGGGGTGGGGATGGGGGAGGGAGCTCACGACCTAAAGTTGTTGAATTCAATATTCAGTCCGGAAGGCTGTAAAGTCCCTAGTCGGAAGATGAGGTGTTGTTCCTCCAGTTTATGTTGGGCTTCACTGGAACAATGCAGCAAGCCAAGGACAGACATGTGGGCAAGAGAGCAGGTTGGAGTGTTAAAATGGCAAGCGACAGGGAGGTTTGGGTCATTCTTGCGGACAGACCGCAGGTGTTCTGCAAAGCGGTCGCCCAGTTTACGTTTGGTCTCTCCAATGTAGAGGAGACCACATTGGGAGCAACGAATGCAATAGACTAAGTTAGGGGAAATGCAAGTGAAATGCTGCTTCACTTGAAAGGAGTGTTTGGGTCCTTGGACGGTGAGGAGAGAGGAAGTGAAGGGGCAGGTGTTGCATCTTTTGCGTGGGCATGGGGTGGTGCCATAGGAGGGGGTTGAGGAGTAGGGGGTGATGGAGGAGTGGACCAGGGTGTCCCGGAGGGAGCGATCCCTACGGAATGCCGATAAGGGGGGTGAAGGGAAGATGTGTTTGGTGGTGGCATCATGCTGGAGTTAACGGAAATGGCGGAGGATGATCCTTTGAATGCGGAGGCTGGTGGGGTGATAAGTGAGGACAAGGGGGACCCTATCATGTTTCTGGGAGGGAGGAGAAGGCGTGAGGGCAGATGCGCGGGAGATGGGCCGGACACGGTTGAGGGCCCTGTCAACGAACGTGGGTGGAAAACCTCGGTTAAGGAAGAAGGAGGACATGTCAGAGGAACTGTTTTTGAATGTAGCATCATCGGAACAGATGCAACGGAGGCGAAGGAACTGAGAGAATGGGATGGAGTCCTTACAGGAAGTGGGGTGTGAGGAGCTGTAGTCGAGAAAGCTGTGGGAGTCGGTGGGTTTGTAATGGATATTGGTGGACAGTCTATCACCAGGGATTGAGACAGAGAGGTCAAGGAAGGGAAGGGAAGTGTCAGAGATGGACCACGTGAAAATGATGGAGGGGTGGAGATTGGAAGCAAAATTAATAAATTTTTCCAAGTCCCGACGAGAGCATAAAGCGGCACCGAAGTAATCATCGATGTACCGGAGAAAGAGTTGTGGAAGGGGGCCGGAGTAGGACTGGAACAAGGCATGTTCCACATACCCCATAAAGAGACAGGCATAGCTGGGGCCCATGCGGGTACCCATAGCCACACCTTTTATTTGGAGGAAGTGAGAAGAGTTGAAGGAGAAATTGTTCAGCGTGAGAACAAGTTCAGCCAGACGGAGGAGAGTAGTTGTGGATGGGGATTGTTTGGGCCTCTGTTCGAGGAAGAAGCTAAGGGCCCTCAGACCATCCTGGTGGGGGATGGAGGGGTAGAGGGATTGGACGTCCATGGTGAAGAGGAAGCGGTTGGGGCCAGGGATGCTGCCAGGCCTGCTGAGTTTTTCCAGGTAATTCTGTTTTTGTTTTGGATTTCCAGCATCCGCAGTTTTTTTGTTTTTATCTCCGTGTTTAATTGACTGCCACTGCTCTTCAAGAAATGCCTACCTCCTTGAAGAAGTTCTGTTCCTCTCTGCGACAAGATTTCCGTATATCTCTGTTGTCTTGCTCACCTTCCTTGCTTTCCATTTCCCTCCTAGTGTTTGACAAGGTGTTTACTAAAACCCGCTTTCACAGCCATATCTCCTTTCTCAGTGACTGTCTCCGTCTTCGACTTACCCCACGTGGATTTCAACTGAAATTCCACCCCTCATGTTTCGAACCCACCCAGGATTACAGGTATCTCCGGGACATAAAACGTTTCTCGGACTGCTGTTCCCGTCACATTCTGAAATCCACACTTAGTGCCATGCGCCGCCATATGAACACACTCGACCTCTCCCTCCAGCAGCACCGCCGTACCCTTTCTCAAAGCTGCGCGTGCCCCCAGTTTCATTTTATCCTTCGGCTCATCCGATGCCTCAACAAGAAACTTTTTCTCTTTCTCTCAAGTGCTAAGGAACGCAAGATACAACAACTCATCGACACCAACACCCACCTAGGACCCTCCACCCCTGCCTGTCCCTCCGTCCCCACCCTTTCTTCCAATCCCAACCCCAGCCGTGTATTCACTATACCCCCTGACCTTCCCCTCTCCGATGCTGAACGTTCAGTGCTCAGCAAAGGATTTAGTTTCATACCCTTACACCCTCACCTCAATGAATTTCGGGCTCGGCATGATACTGAACTCTTCTTCCGCCGTCTTCGTCTCCGGGCTCACTTCTTTGGGCAGGAGTCCTCTCCCAGTTCAACGGATCCTTTTACCCATCTCCAATATTCTCCCTCCACTTGGACCCCTCCCTCTGGATTCTTACCTTCTCTCGATCTTTTCATTGAGAACTGTCGGCGCGACATTAGTCGTCTCAATTTCTCTGCTCCTCTCACCCATTCTAACCTGTCTCTCTCTGAACTTACTGCACTCCATTCTCTCAGGTCCAACCCTGACATTGTCATCAAATCCGCTGACAAGGGTGGTGCTGTTGTTGTCTGGCGCACTGACCTCTACCTTGCGGAGGCTGAGCGTCAACTCGCAGACACTTCCTCCTACCTCTCCCTGGACCATGACCCCACCACTGAACATCAAGCCATTGTTTCCAGGACTGTCACTGACCTCATCTCCTCTGGGGATCTCCCTCCCACAGCTTCCAACCTGATAGTCGTCCAACCTCGGACGGCCCGCTTCTATCTCCTACCCAAAATCCACAAACAGAACTGCCTCGGTAGACCGATCGTCTCAGCTTGCTCCTGCCCCACAGAACTCATTTCTCGTTATCTTGACTCCCTTCTCTCTCCCCTTGTCCAGTCCCTTCCCAACTACATCCGTGATTCCTCTGACACCTTACGTCACATCAACAATTTCCAGGTCCCTGGCCCCAACCGCTTCCTCTTCACCATGGACGTCCAATCCCTCTACACCTCTATCCCCCACCAGGATGGTCTGAGGGCCCTTAGCTTCTTCCTCGAACAGAGGCCCGAACAATCCCCATCCACCACTACTCTCCTCCGTCTGGCTGAACTCGTTCCCACGCTGAACAATTTCTCCTTCAACTCCTCTCACTTCCTCCAAATAAAAGGTGTGGCTATGGGCACCCGCATGGGCCCCAGCTATGCCTGTCTCTTTATGGGGTATGTGGAACATGCCTTGTTGCAGTCCTACTCCGGCCCCCTTCCACAACTCTTTCTCCGGTACATCGATGATTACTTCGGTGCCGCTTTATGCTCTCGTCGGGACTTGGAAAAATTTATTAATTTTGCTTCCAATCTCCACCCCTCCATCATTTTCACATGGTCCATCTCTGACACTTCCCTTCCCTTCCTTGACCTCTCTGTCTCAATCCCTGGTGATAGACTGTCCACCAATATCCATTACAAACCCACCGACTCCCACAGCTATCTCGACTACAGCTCCTCACACCCCGCTTCCTGTAAGGACTCCATCCCATTCTCTCAGTTCCTTCGCCTCCGTTGCATCTGTTCCGATGATGCTACATTCAAAAACAGTTCCTCTGACATGTCCTCCTTCTTCCTTAACCGAGGTTTTCCACCCACGGTCGTTGACAGGGCCCTCAACCGTGTCCGGCCCATCTCCCGCGCATCCGCCCTCACGCCTTCTCCTCCCTCCCAGAAACATGATAGGGTCCCCCTTGTCCTCACTTATCACCCCACCAGCCTCCGCATTCAAAGGATCATCCTCCGCCATTTCCGCCAACTCCAGCATGATGCCACCACCAAACACATTTTCCCTTCACCCCCCTTATCGGCATTCCATAGGGATCGCTCCCTCTGGGACACCCTGGTCCACTCCTCCATCACCCCCTACTCCTCAACCCCCTCCTATGACACCACCCCATGCCCACGCAAAAGATGCAACACCTGCCCCTTCACTTCCTCTCTCCTCACCGTCCAAGGACCCAAACACTCCTTTCAAGTGAAGCAGCATTTCACTTGCATTTCCCCCAACTTAGTCTATTGCATTCGTTGCTCCCAATGTGGTCTCCTCTACATTGGAGAGACCAAACGTAAACTGGGCGACCGCTTTGCAGAACACCTGCGGTCTGTCCGCAAGAATGACCCAAACCTCCCTGTCGCTTGCCATTTTAACACTCCACCCTGCTCTCTTGCCCACATGTCTGTCCTTGGCTTGCTGCATTGTTCCAGTGAAGCCCAACGTAAACTGGAGGAACAACACCTCATCTTCCGACTAGGCACTTTACAGCCTTCCGGACTGAATATTGAATTCAACAACTTTAGGTCGTGAGCTCCCTCCCCCATCCCCACCCCCTTTCTGTTTCCCCCTTCCTTTTTTTTCCAATAAATTATAAAGATTTTCCTTTTCCCACCTATTTCCATTATATAAAAAAAAAACCCCACTAGAGCTATACCTTGAATGCCCTACCATCCATTCTTAATTAGCACATTCGTTTAGATAATATCACCAACTTTAACTTTAACACCTATGTGTTCTATTGTACTATTGTCGTTGACATCTTTTGATGATCTGCTTGAAGGGTCATGAGGACTCGAAACGTCAACTCTTTTCTTCTCCGCCGATGCTGCCAGACCTGCTGAGTTTTTCCAGGTAATTCTGTTTTTGTTTTGGATTTCCAGCATCCGCAGTTTTTTTGTTTTTATATTTGCTTCTATCATTGCTTGTTTGTCCCTACAACCACACACCCCCCCCCCCAACCTCTCTCTCTATCTCTCCGCCCCCCACACACACACCTTAAACCAGCTTATATTTCAACTCTTTCTTGGACTCGAACTCAAGTTCTGTCGAAGGGTCATGAGGACTCGAAACGTCAACTCTTTTCTTTTCCGCCGATGCTGCCAGACCTGCTGAGTTTTTCCAGGTAATTCTGTTTTTGTTTTGGATTTCCAGCATCCGCAGTTTTTTTGTTTTTAGCCTCTCTCTCAATCTGCCAAGTCCAAATCTGTAATCTGATCCTGCCTTTACACTAGGCAGGACCTGAGAATGATCTCTTCTTGCAGGTTACCCAACCGCAAAAGTGGCCCACTGATCCTTCCTTGCCTCCGTGTTAATGGTGGGCTTTTAGTTTCCCCAGCTATGCAATTAAACTGAGGCACCATTGTGTATAGCTGCAGCTTCAGTGATAACAATTTCATTTTCATCTCAGAGCCATGGTAGCACGGTGATAATGTCCCTGGACCACCAACCCATAGGCCCCAGCTAATGTGTATGGGTTTAAATCCCACCACAGCAGCTAGTGGAATTTAAATACAATTAATTAATAAATTATATTAATTAATAAAAAATCTGAATTGAAAGCTAGTCAATAATGGTGCCATGAAACTAACACTGATTATTGTAAAAATCCATCTGGCTGACTAATGTCCTTTAGGGAAGGAAATCTCTTGTTCTTACCCAGTTTGGACTGCTTGTAATGTGGGTTCACTCTTAACTGCCCCCTGAAATGACCAAGCAAGCCACTTAGATCAAGGACATTTACGGATGGACAACAAATGCTGGCCCTGTCCCAATAATGAATTTTAAAACTTCTACGTTCTCATTGTAGCTAAGCATTTTTGTGTCCCATATGTGATGCCATTAGATTTTAGATTTCACAGAAAAAAATGAAGCAAATTGCAAATTGTGAACCTAAAGCACCAATAACAAACCTGAAGTTCAGTGCAACAAAATATTATTCAATTACCTTGAAATAGCAGCCTTGGTCATAGGCAATGCTGAAGCTAAATTTGGTTGACCGGAGGTGAGGGTTAAACTTGAGATTTGGCTAATATGGTAGGAAGTTGACTGAGCTGGGAACTGGGGAATGTCGACATACTTAGTTGCAAACGTCAAGGTGTGGATCATGATACATTGCAGGCCAAACCAGAAGGTCATAGACAGCTGACGGAGATTCCCGTGAATGAGAGATGACTCTCCGAAGCCATATTGTCCAACCTCAAAAATGATTGAAGGGGGTTATGACTTCTCTTGACCACCCCCTCCCTCCCATTGGCTCTGCCACTGCTTATTGGCATTTATTAGGGACTATTTTTTAGTTTTTCTCTTGCCAGCTTTTTTGGAGGCTGTGTTAGATTTGTTCATTGTTATAGATTGGCTTGTATGGTGTCATGAGAAAGTGATGAATGTGCACATTGTACTTGAGGTGTCTTTGGATGTGCAGGTGACGTACGGTCATACAGTGGTCCTTAACCATCCAGATCATGAATTAGCATTAGAGTTTACATCAGGATTAGACTTTCCTGTGAAATCAGGTTGGAGGATGGGGAAATAAGGCAAAACTCAGCAGAAGCCTTGTGCCACATTCCCATGCTGCACTTAATTTCCTTTCCTCCATCAGAATGGCCCTGAGTTGCCCAGCCTAAAGAAAAGTGTTGATGTATTCTTTGAGCTTCAATTTGAATAACTAAATCAGCCTGTCAGTGATTTCACGTGGTGTCCTGGGTGACTAAAAGCTACTGGATTCGCTTTCATTTGAGATGCTTCTCGGGGACATTTATGCATGAGAGATCACAACTCAATTTTGTGTCCCATTTTCTCCTCTTTGACTCTTGCAGAGCAGGCACACCAATCTTTAATTTCGCCCCAGTATTTCTTAACAAAGGTGGTGGCCAAAAGTATGCTGCTGTCCAGGCAACGCCTCAGTTTGGTCCTGAAAGATTCAGGAAAACTTGATTAATGGGCAAATGTTTTCCAGGCAAACAACATATTTACATGGATCATTTCTGCCAAACAGGTCAGCCATGAAAACGTTACACCTCATTTACCTGTGGGTAAGTTACAACATGGTGTCTAATGGAACCATAAGTGAGAGGAATTTTGATATCTCTCACCATGCATCTGTCACTTGGCTTCTGAGGGTGGTGTGCCTGACCACAGGTTGCCTATTAGTTCACATGGACTGTGTATTTACTGTGAACATTAGAGTACAAGATAGCTTTTGTAACTTGTGTTGTCCTTGCAAATCCGTAAATATCTGTAAAGGTATAGTTGTGGGTGAAGGAGTTTTGCAATATAGTTCAGCTTCTCTTGTTTAATAAATGTTTTATTTTTTTGTTAAACGTTCATCAGCTGACTCCTGTGACTCTGTTCAATAGCCACTCTCCATGTAGCTAAACAAAATATAAAAGTTAGGTGCTATCAAACTGGATTCCACCCTGGAATCCTCCTTGTCCAGTGGTAACATCAGCAGGCATCAAAACATTTGTCATCATTTCATTTTGTTTCATTTGTGATATGATAGGTGAATGCCCAGGGATGAGTATCTATGAAAAGAAGGACTTAAGAAGAAGGAAATGAAAAGAATGGAGTAAGTTACATTCATATAACACATTTTACAACCTCAGCATATTCCAAAGTCTTTCACCAGTCAATGTTGTGCTTTTGACATCACTGTTGTTCTATCAGGAAATGCGACGGCCAATATGCACACAGCAAGGTCTCACAAATAGCAATGAGATAAATGACCAGTTAATCTGTTTCAGTTGTGTTAATTGTGGTATTGAAGATGCCAGAAAGGAAGATACAGGCAAACGAAAGCAAAATACTGTGTGTGCTAGAACTCTGGAATAAAAAAAACAAATTCTGGGTAAGTCACATCTGTGGAGAGAGAAACAAAGTTAACAGCTTGGATTTTGACTGACAGACATGGCTTTTAGTTGGACGGGGAAGAGTTTGGTGAAGGACTCTGGAAAAGATAAGTCTGCACTGGGCTGAGGTGGAGGGGTTGACAAACAAGGATTGAATAGTGATGGGGTCCATATATTCTTAACAGAATTGCCTAATTTTTAATGTGTTTGTTATGTAATAAATGTAACTATTTGGGTAAATAGTGCAATGGGACTAAAAGTAACATGTTTTGCCAAAATGACATTGGATTTATTTGTGATGGATCTGATTGGTTGACTTATTGATTTGCAGAAAGTACTTTTTAAAACATGGCTAGTTTGGCTTTGTTTTGATTGTTGATTGGTAGCTTTTCCATGAGGAGAATTTTCCCCTGTCGAGGGGGTTGTGCAGGGGCAGGCGGGGATGGGCGCGGACCTGATCAGCGCCCCCAATTGGGTCTGTGCCACCATTTTACGTGGTTGGGCCAATTAAGGCCCGCCCAGTGTGACGTGTGCCTGGAAGTGCTGAGCGTTCCCTGTGCAGACGGGGGATGTGTTCCCTGAGTCAGGGCCTGTGCTCTTTCACACATGCGCGCAAAATAACAGGTGCCTCAGGGAGATTAGTTTAAGTTTTAAAAAGCTAAATAAAGAAAAGTTAAAAAATTAAGACATGTCCCCTCATGTGACAGTGTCACATGAGCTGGGACATGTCAATGAGTTTTTATAAACATTTTTATTCAATTTACAAACACTTCATGAAACCTCATCCTGCTCGTGGATGAGGTTCCATGAAAAATGCGAAGGCCGCCTGGGCTCTTTGCCTGCCCGCTAACCTTAAGATTGGAATGGCAGCTCAGTTTATTGGTTTAATTAGTTTTTAAATGGCCTTGATAGGCCTTTGACAGTTTGGCTGTGCGTCAGCCGAACTGAAAATCTAAATGACGCGTGGTGACGTTGGGATGCCCGCCCGATGTCACTGCACTTCATTTTACACGTCGGCAAGTGGGCCCCGCCCCCGCTCACCGAGCCGAAACTGCTGGCCCATCTTATCTAATCAATGGTTACCATTTGGACAATGCAATATTTGAACTAAATTGTTTGATCAACTTAAACAATAGTAGTCAATTTGAACTAATCAAGATCTTTTGTACTTGTAGTTATTACACCATGAAGTGCGATTTATTTGCCGTCTCTCACTAGTTCAGATGGGGTATTATAAAGACATGCTCAGTGCAAGACTTTTAATTAATGAGCTATTATCTGCTGGGAATTTTAAAAGTTAGAATTGAATATGCTGCAACAACTGGTGCTCTTGATCTGGTTTGTTGATAAAATTAATTCCGAGTTTTGTCCATTTGCCCAGGACTTGATCAGAATTAAACTTAAGTTATAATTTCAGTTACAACTTGTTTTGTTAGTTAACCTTTCAGTTTTTGGTGTAATGTATGCTTTCTGTTGGTTTCAGTTTTCACATCCACGATCTCAAACACTCACTTCTTCAGGTGGCCAAAGGCAGCATCAGCAGATTTCAGGTGATGCTGGATTTTGTCGTCAATGTCAGCCTTCTGTGAAAGATAACTTCCAAGATAATGGAATTGTTCCACGTTTCCCAGGCGCTCATCATGAATCCTAATCAATAGGGCTGGGGCATGTGCATTTGTAGTTTGCTGATGGAGGACTTTGATCTTTTGAGTGTTGAGTGTAAGTCCCATCCTCTTTTATGCCTCAGTAAATACATTGACGATTCTTGTGCTGCCTACGGAAGATCTTGCATGTTAAATGGGAGGACAGATGCACCAAAATCAGTGTTCTCTCACAAGGAGGCACCAAAAGCATCAAGGTTATGATCGTCCGCCATCAGCTTCATTGGACTGGCCATATCGTTTGGATGTCAGTTACCAGACCCCCAAAGCAGGTCAGCTTCTCCCAGCCCAGTCAGGGAAGAAACACCAGAGGAGAACGGAAGAAGCCCTTCAAGGATGTGCTGAAAGCCAATATGAAGAATTATAACATTGACATTAACTCCTTGTAGACCATCACCTTGGATCAAACCAGATGGTGGCAGTGGCAGTATATGTGGGAAGGATCGCAGCATTTTCAGACCCAAAGATGCCAAAATGAAGAGGAAAAGTGAGAGCAGCGAAAAGAACACACCGTGACCTGAACTGATAATACACGACCAGATGCCCCATATGACAACAAATGCCCTATGTAAATCGGCCTCATCAGCCATGTGGACTTATGGGGGACAATCAGCTTCACTAGTAAGAGATAGCTAATAATAATAATAGTTTTCTGTGTTTATCTGAAAATATAACTATCGGGAACAGAGAAGAGCGTTAAATTTAGTGATGAGAAATGAACCAGAATTAGTTAACAATCTGACAGTATGGGAACATCCTACAATAATGATCGTTATTTGCTTGAATATTAGGTTTAAGAGAGAGGAGGGAGAGTCATGAAGCCAGGTTTTAAATTTAAGTAAGGAATGAGAAATAAATTGATTACAGTAAACTGAACTGAATTGTTAATAGGTAAACTTAAGGACATTGTGAAGTATTTAAAGGAGTATTTGGTGTGATAGATTACCCTAGAAAGCAAAGGTTCCACTTATATAGTCGTTGAGTGAGCTAAGAGACAGTGTCAAGCTGAAGAAATGACAAACACAAGCAGGGAAACATGTCAACTCAGCACACCAGGAGAACTATAAAAATATAAGCAGAATGGTCCCAGAATTGCACTAAGTGCAATAACGGGCGTGAAAAAAGACATTTTATCTGCTTGCTGCAATGGTGGGCTTTTGCACCATATCATCCCCTTCCTGCCTCATTAATTATGCAGTCACAGGAAACACACCCGTCTCTCTGATGACCGGCCTCCGATTAGCCCACAATGCCGTTACCTCACGGCATCCTCATGCCGGGTGCTATATTTAAAATGTAGCTGCGCAGTTCTCAATGCTTGCAGGACAGCGCTAGTGACAAAATGGCCCCAAAAGCCAAGAAGAGTGCAATCCGCCGATTAGTGATACATCCCTAAGATGCCTTCTGGACACTGTTCTGGACCGCCGTGATGTCCTCTACCCCAGGTCTGGCCGCAGGAGGCCCATCAGTTTCACCACTCCTGCTTGGGAGGCATCGGCAGAGGTGGTCAGTGCCAACACGGCACACAAGAGATCAGCCATCCAGTGCAGAAAATGGATGAATTAGTTCATCTGTGCTGTCAGGGTAAGTCAACCATCTCATCATTCTCAACTCACCCACTCACAAGCCCATCATAAATTCATTGGCATCTCACTCACTGCCAGCTCAAGGGACATCATCACTCACTCTCTCACACACACCCTTGCACCTCCCTCTGGCCTCATCCCCTCTGGAGACTGCCTCCTCATCCCGTCCATGGCTTCACTCAGCACACATGCATGCCTGGCATCCTTCTCACTTGGTCTGGCATGTGCCTTGCTCACAATCTCTCCACCTGTCTTTACGAAGGACAAGATTGTGCAAAATCAACGGGAGAGATCCCAGACCAAGGGTGGAGTGCCAGATTTCAATATTCTCACTCTGTTCGAGAGTCGCACATTGGAGCTGGCCAGAGATGATGTCAACTGTTCCTGTAGCGATGGTGAGGTCGGCGGTAAACAGCCAAGTGAGGATCCTGCACCATATGATCTCTCTCTCAATGCTACTCTGCAGCTACTGTTCTGTGTTCAATGTGGCTGCCAAGCACTAATAATCTCCATTTCGTGTCCTAGGCACATCTGACACATCACCCTCACATTGACCCCGACTCCAGCGCCGAGAGCACCTTGGATGAGGACCTTGAGGGCAGCGCCACTGAAGGCCATCATGGCGCTCACCCACACCCTCCACCAGTACAGCGACACACACCTCGGTGGGATCTAGATCTAGAGTAGCCTCGATAACAACCTGATAAGCACATCACACAATCTGTTCCACATCAGGCAGAGGCAGAGATACCTGAGGTTGCTAGCACTTGGAAGACTGCTGGAGGCAAGGAATCTGCTGAGTCCGAGTCAGATGATGAGCCTCTGGGCTCGGTCGTCAATCGGTTGTTGGAGCTGCAAAGACAATCATGGAAATATCAGGAAATGATGTCTGGTGTACTCCTTAGATTGCAAGGGACGATGGAGGAGTCCGTCTACCTTCAGTCTCAGATGATAGTGCTGGCATGCCAATGCATTGAGGTCAACACTGGCAAGATGGTGGCTGCCATGCGGACCCTGGTCCAGGACATTGGTCCTGAACTGCTGCGTGGGCTGAACTACATTGCTGATGCCATGGTTGGCCTCCAACAGTGTCAATGCGAGAAGGGTTCAGGGCAGCTCAATCTCACTCCAGCTACTCCTTCTCCTCAAAGACTCAGCCAGGGGCCATTGGGCACCCATAAAAAGGAGGCCCAGCATTTCAATACCCTGGGGCCATCCACCCAGTTGGCTCCGGGAATGTCCGGCTCATCCAAATCCTTTCTTCCTGTGTCCACTGCAGTTCCAGCTTCACAGGCTGAGGAGGGTGCAGCTGGCCCACAGCAGGGCACCGAAAGCAGGCCAGGGCACTCCAGGTCTCTGCCCTCCAAAGGACGCATGCCAACGTCATCACAGACAGGGCATTACAGTCAGCAGGCTGCCTCCACCTCCACTGTGGACGTCGGAGGAGCACCAACACGTAGCGGCAGGGTTAGGAAGGTTAAGAATATGTAGTTGCATAGCTTGGGGATGGTGTTAATCACTTGTACTTAATGTTTACCATTGTAAATAAACTCCCAAGCATATCTCCTTGCAAATGGCTCCTTGTTCTGATGAGCAGTGTTTGTGTCCCTCAGATGTGAAGCCTTGGTTCCTGCACAAGTTAAAGGCAGGTGTCTTAGTCCAGAGCCTCTTCCCTGTGCAGTGTGTAACCTTCAGACCAAAGCGATGGTCTAACTTCACACTCACTGGACACATTACTGATGTCTGCACCTCGATGGTGCTTGTCACTGCTGCCAGAATGCCGTGGGCAGGTGTCATCATTCTCTCTGTGTGCTCTCAGCACCTTTGAGGTGGGGCTGGCCCCCATCTCTTCAGCATCTGTGACCAGTGGCGCTATAGTCCAGAAGGGGTCACTGGCTGAAGGTGGACAAAGGATCAGATGCTTTTAAAGCTTCGCGGCTGCGTCTCCGTGATATGACATCAATGGCAGAGCACAAGCAAGTTGCCCTCAGCCAGACAGGAGTCAGACATTCACAGGAGCTGTGTGAAAATCTATGGAGAGTCCTCACTGCATGTTGTCATCATCTTCCTGGAATCTAGCGACTATTAAGGCCTCCGCTGCATCTCCATGGCATGACTTTGAGCACTGAGGGTTTGTGTGCTGCCAGCAGCCATACAGAAGTCAAATCTATATAGATGCAAGGTGAGGATGTCAGGACTGTCCTCACTACATCTCGTCATCATTCTCCATAAATCTTGTGGCAATGAGTGCCTGACTCGTCTGGCCATTGTGATGTCCTCATTGCTGGCATCCTTGCCTTTGAAGACCTCATCATCATCATCCTCTTTAACAATATCTTCATTGGAGGATATATGCAGCCCCTTCATCTCCTCCTCAGCCAGGTCCTCCCACCGTTGCAGTTCCAGGTTGTGTAGCGCGCAGCAAGTTATGATGATGCGCGACACTTTCTGGGGACTGTATTGCAGTGCTCCCCCAGACCAATCGAGGATCCGGAACCTCATTTTCAATATGCCTTTCGTTTGCTGCACCAGAGTTGGATTGCGGCATAAGCCTTGTTATACTGTCACTCTGCTGCAGTCTGAGGCTGCTGCACGGGTGTCATCAGCCACATCCTCTGTGGGTAGCCCTTGTCCCCAAGGAACCAACCCTGCAGCCTCTCTGGACTCTGGAAGATGTCAGGGATCTGAGACCTGCTAAGGATGCAGGATTCACAGACACCCCCTGGAAATCCTGTGCAAAACTGTAGGATGTGTTTGTGGTGGTCACAGACCAGCTGAACATTCATTGAGCAGAAGTCCTTGCTTCTGGTTTGGTTGACTGCTTGTTTTCATGGAGATCTAAGTACCATGTGAGTGCAGTCGATGGCACGCTGCACCTATGGGAAACCTGAGCTGCAAATCCCAGCGCTCTCCCTTCCTGGCTCCCTGATCCCAGGCGAAATGCACAAAGTTCTGTATTTTTGCAAAGATGGCGTCCATGACCTCCTGAATACACTTGGAGGCTTGCCAGATTCCATACAGGTCACATGTGGAGCCCTGGAATGAGCCACTGCTGTAAAAATTGAGCTCCACGGTCACTTTCACTGCCACTGGCAATGGATGCCCTTCAAGTCCCTGTGATGCCAAACCCTGCAGCGGGTGGCATATGTGACTGACCAGTTCCCTGGCATGCAGAGTCTTCAGCGACACTGATTCTCAGTCATCTGTAGGAATGACAGGTGCCGTCTGTCAACCCTGGGTCTAGCGAGGTGCCTAAGAGTGATGGCTTGCTGTAGATCTTCAGCTGTGTACGCAGCAGGCCTTGCTTCCCCTTCATCTTGAGGGAGGTGCTCCTCCCTTTGCCAAGCCTGGCGCCTCCGCTGCTCTCTTCTTCTTCTCTGCTCCCTGTAGGCCATGAGGCATACCGCTAAATCACCAGGCTCCATGATCTTGATGATCTCCTCCTACAGGATCAAAAAGAGAGATGCATGGGTTAGCATATGTGTCCTAAGAACCTCTCTTGGTTAAGTCTGAAGGTCCCTTCATACATGCAGGAGAGTGCTGGCCACCACTTGGATGGCCAATGTGTAGTGCGCTCAAAGGCTGTCCAAAACCACAATCACTTCCACCCCACCTCACTTGACCGATTGGCGACAGCTTCCACCACTGGACTGCATGCTGTACTCTCCTAACCCACAATGCAAGACTGTGCTGTTAGCTTAAACCATAATGGATACTGGTCAAACCTGAATAGAGACATTTCAAGGGGCTGTGAGCACCTCCACCGGTGACTGCACCATGCACACCTTTCACAAGGGCTTTCTACATCTTACCCAGTCGGCCAATTGTTCTTCAGCCCTCTAAAACGCACATTAATTTGCAGTCTGTGCCTGAGGATGAAAAGTTCTGGAGCATTTGGTGGTGCTTTCATGCTTTTGTGTTGCTTGAGTGGGAAGAGGCCCGACTCCAAGCATGTCAATGTAGCTGCTGAATGGTAACAAGGTTTTCCAAGTGCGTGGCCGCTTCCTTCACACCCCATCCCCCCGTCCCCCCATCACCCCTGGCATATGCTTTTGTACTCCCTTCAATCTGTGCTGCCTTGCCCCTCACTATCCACCACCCCCCAACCCCGATCTGACCAGCACTGGAGCTCTTGGCCTGGTGCAGCACTGTGATTGCATGGGAAGGTGCTAGGATGAGGTGTTGGGGTTATGGAGGAGTGAACAGGGAGTCACGGAGGGAACGGTGCCTAAGGAATGCTGATGGGGGCGGCGGGGGGGAGATGGGTTGGGCGGCAGGGTGGTGACGGGAAGATGTGTTTGGTGGTGGCATCATGCTGGAGTTGGCAGAAATGGCAGAGGATGATCCTTCGAATGGGGAGGCTGACAGGGTGAAAAGTGCGGACAAGGGAGACCCTATCATGGTTCTGCGAGGGAGAGGAAGGTGTGAGGGCGGATGTGTGGGAGATGGATTGGATATGGTAGAGGTCCCTGTCAACCACAGTAAGGGGAGTTCTTGGTTCAGGAAAGGGAAGACATGTCAGAAGCACTGTTTGGAAGGCTGCATCATCTGAACAGATGCGACAGAGGCGGAGAAACTGGGAGAAAGGGATGGAGTCCTTACAGGAAGCAGGGTGTGAGGATCTGTAGTTGAGGTACTATGGGAGTCAGTGGACTTGTAATGAATATTAGTAGACAGTCTTTCACCAGAAATGGAGACAGAGAGGTAGAGGAAGGGAAGGGAAGTGTCAGAGATGGACCATGTGAAGGTGAGAAAGGGATGGAAATTGGAAGCAAAACCGCTAAATGTTTTCTGGGTCCAGACAAGAGCATGAAGCAGCACCAATACAGTCATTGATGTACCAGAAAAAGAGTTGTTAAGGGGGGGCGGTCTGAGTAAGACTGGAGTGAGGAATGTTCCACGTATCCCACAAAATGACAGGCATAACTGGGGCCCTTGCGGGTACCTATAGCCACACCAATACGGTCTCCTCTGTTTTTACCACTGTTGTTTTTATTGTGCTTGAAAATTTTTTTTATTACTTCTATGCTAAACTGTTTTCAGAGTTCTAAATGGGACTAAAGAACGCAAAAAGCCAATGTTAATGTGTTCTAACTATAAACATTATTACATTCATTTTAGCTGGAATAAATTCATCATTCACTGTGTAAAGTGTGTTTCATTTTGGCTGAAGTGCTGCATGCCATCTATAATTGAAGAAGTAATTCAAATTATATGTACAATAACATTTGTGCATTTCATAAATTCCTCCCTCTATCCTCCCTCTGAAATGTACTGATGATATATGGGGAACACTGGCACTACATCATAGTTAAGGGCTACAAGCGTTGAATATCAGACAAACAAGCACCAGCTGAGATTAACAGGGCACCAGTTTATGAACCAGATGTTGCATCGATTCTCTGGTTGTTATTAAATAAGATTAGTTCATATGAGTATGGTAATTATACCTCTATTGGCACAATCCACAGTATCTGGAAAACAGAGCTTGTTCAACATTAAGCAACATGCATATTTATTACTCTCTCTGCCTCTCTACCTCACTTTCTTCCTTTAAGACACTTATAAAAATCTACCTCTTTGACCAAGCTTTTGGTCAGCTTGCCTAATAACTCCCAATGTGTCTTGGGTGTCATACTTCGTTTTATAATTCTCCTGTGAAGCGCCTTGGGATGCTTCATTACATTAAATGTGCCATATAAATGCAAGCTGTTGTTGGGGGTAGTTTCTGGCTATTCTGTTACAATGGCTGTGAAAATTGGCTGGCTTTTATCCTGGTAATTATGCCAGAATTGTGCCCTCATCAAAGAGTAGCACCACTTATGAACATGAGAACATGGAAGCAGGCGTAGACCATTTAACGTCTTGAGCCTGTTCTGTCATTCAGTGAGATCATGGCTGGTTTGTGACCTGTTGTGTACTGCACTGAGATAAACCCACCATGTGGATTCACAGTGGGCAGCCATTATTGAACTAACTTTATTTACACCTCTTCAATAGTGAGAGCAGCAGAGAGGGTAATGTAACAAAATGCTCAGGTCATGCAATATACTATGCTCCCTCCCTGCTTAAAAAAATTAGACTTTGAAATTTAAATGGTAAATGTACATAATCTCTCAGAATACAATATGATTAAACCAAATCGTCAATTTCTGAAATTTAACAGGTTGGGTTACATATTTGTTGTTATCGTAATCACAACTAAAACATATATGACCAACATTTCCAGAGTAATTTATGTTAAAAGAAATGTTTCCTTAACACCAGTACGTCTTTCACAAAAATATCATTATTTGACAAGAAATAATGAAAAGAACAACTTCTTTCTTCTTCCTTTCTATTAACCTTTCTGGCTTCTTTGTTTTTCCATCTGGGTATCTCCTCCCATTTCCATTAGCTTGACTTTGCTTTCTTAACGTCTCTGCCTGTGTCAAACTTGAATTTTGATTTTGACTAACATCTCCACCAATTGTTTGGGACTGTTACATTGATTGATTTGTCTTAATCAAAGACCCTGACTCACTTTGTTCTATGGGTGGATTCTGTGACACTGGCAAACATTCAGTTTCATTTTGACTTTCATTTTCTTTCTGACTTTCACTGTGTGCTGTAGAAGAAACTTGGATTATAGGAGATTTCTCATGCTCTTCTTTTATCAGATTTCCTCTTTCAAGCAAATGACTTGGATGACACAGATGTGGTCTCTCTCCAGTCTTCCCTAGATATATAAATGCACCTGGTATCTTTATAACAACTCCAACTCCATACTTCTCCTTAACATGCCCATGATTTGTCACCATGACCTTCTGACCAGCACTAAACTCTTTAAGTTTCATGTCTGGTGTAAAATGACTCATTTTCACTTTGTCTTGCTTTTACCTTACTTTGCTCTTGACGTCAGGCTGAAGCAAACCAAACCTTGTCCAGGGAGTGTGTTTAAATACTAAATTGTAAGGTGAGAAGCCAGTTATAGATTATGCGGTCATTCTGTAGGACAACTGAAACTTGTCTAGCCTGTGTAGAAGTGAAACATGGAAATTACTGTCTAGTTTTTCACGTAGTAAATATTTCTGCAAAGACCTCTTCACAGCCTGTAGACTTCTTTCTGCAGCACCATTTGATGCTGGATGATATGATGGTACGAAAATGTATTTGATTCCATTCTTACTCAGAAATATTTCAATTCTTCTGACATAAACTGTGGACTATCATTTGACATTGACAACCCTGGCAATCCCTTGCACTTCAAAGAAATCAACGTACTTGTTCCCACTGTTTTCTTGTGTTTAACAATGGAATGAAGGGAACCCTGGTTGGATTATTTCTCATTCTGAAACACACCAAACTTTTCATCAACTCTTCAATATCTCCATCTACTTTTGGATACCAAAAATAGCTTCTTGCTACTACTTTCACACAATCCCTGTCTTCTCTTGATGAATTTCCTTTCACAATCTCTCTCTAAACCTTGGTGAAATAATGATTCTTAAACCCCATAGGAGACAGCCTTGATCTAGAGTTCATTAGAACATGTGAAATATGCCTGTAATTTCTCATCATCACACACTTTAGGCCAGCCCAAACTTCCTCACAATTAACTTTAGGAGTTCTAAAGATGTGTCACAATGTTCCTCAGTCCTTCATTTCTCAAATGAAATGTAAAAAAGAATTCTACTCTCATCGCTGTCTTTCTGTTGTGTATTGCACTGAGAAAAACCCACCATGTGGACTCACAGCAGGCAGCCATCATTGAGCTAACTTTACTTACACCTCCCTGATAGAGAGGACAATATAACAAAATATTCAGACCTTGCAGTATATTGTATGACCTAACTGCATATACCTCCCCTTTGCCCCATATCCCTTAATACCTTTAGTAAACAAAAATCTATCAATCCCAGGTACAAAATTACCAGCACAAGATACACAGAAGTTTTTAAAATTAATTCATGGGAATTGGGTGTCACTGGAGGGGCAGCATTGATTGCCAATCTGAGAAGATGATGATGAGCTGCCTTCTTGAATACAACTGAATGGTTTGAGTGGTCAGATCTGGGACAGCTAAGAATTAACTATATTATTGTGGGTGTGGAGGCACATTATAAGCTAGATCAGGTGAGGACAGAAGATATCCTTAACCTAAAGGAAATTAGTGAACCAATTGTGTTGTTACGTCAACCAAGTATTTTCATGATTGTCTGTACCAATATCAGCTTGTTTTTAATTCCAGGTTTTATTCATTTAATTGAACTTAAATTCTTCAGCTTCTGTGGTGCGATTTGAACTCATGTCGCTATGTTACTAGTCCAGTTATATTCCAGAAAGCCAAATAATGAATGGAGATCCTGGAGTTACCCTTTAATCAGTCTTATATTTATTTACAATCTTAAGGGGTGGGATTTACTGTATTTCTCTCCAGGAAACAGAGAATCATGGCCCTTGTATGAACAGGTAGATTTTTAAAACTCTTCAACAGTCATTGGAGATCCAGGTCCAAACTCTTGTCTGGACCTGCTAGGTGGGATCGACTGGCTGCCTTTAAGAGGTCTGTCTGCCTCATTGCCCTGGTCAGCTAAGCCCCAGACTTATGCTCAATGTCAACAATGCTGAGGCAGTATGAATTTGCAGTGTAGGGTGCTTGTGCCCATCTGGCTGCATCATCTAGTGTCATGGATCATGTTTGATTCACTGGAAATCACCTGCACTCAGGCATTTCCTGGATTAGTGCAGGGAGGATGGCAGAAGGCCTGTACATTTTCAGAGCATGTTGTCTCTGGATGATACAGTGGTTATAGAGAAAATAGTGACTATGATCTATAGTCATACAGCAGGAAATGCATCAGTAATCTACATTGGTATATTACAGGGAGTTTCAGTCAATGAGCTATACTGTAACGACTGATACATTAAGAATCCATAATATAGATGGGGCTGTACCATGATGTATAGGGCTGGATTTTACATTAAGAACAACAGTGAGGATAGCAGCACTCAGTGTCAGCCATGGTTCAGTTGGTAACATTCCCACCTCTAAGTTAAAAGAATCTGAGTTCAAATTCCACTCAAAATTCACAGCACAAAAAGCAAGCCAGTGCAGAGAGAATACTGTACTGTAGGAGGCGCTGTCTTTTGGATGAGATGTTAAACTGAAGCCCCCATCTTCTTGCTCAGGTGGATATAAAAGATCCCATGACACTATTTTGAAGAGCAGGGGAGTTATCCCTGCTGGTCTGATCGATATTTATCTATCAATCAACATCACAAAAAACAGATTATCTGATAGGACTGAATTTTCCCTATTGTGTGAGGGGGCTGGCCTCATACGTCTGTGCCTAAACTGATGAGCAGTGATGTCGGGCAAGCGTCCCGATGTCATCATGCGCCATCACAATATTTCGCTGGGCCCACTGCCCTACCCTCCAGCCTTGCCTCCTATGCTGGCCTACCCTCCGGACTGGCCTGCTCACCAGAAGCCCTCTGGTGAGCCCCTCCTTTTGACACTGTGAGCAGCCTTGCAAAGGCTGCCAGTGCTTCTGATAAACAGGCCACCGGGTCGCCATTGGACCCGGCAGACAATGCACTCCTGCCACCGCCCACCCACTCCCGCTATCCCCGGGAGTTGGGCATTATGCTGCGTGGGCCTTAATTGGCCCTCCTGCGTAAAATGGCGGCGTGGACCTGATTGCGGGTGGCGATTGGGTCCGTGCCCACCTGCGCCTGCTCCTGCTCTGTCCCCCCCAGCGAAACAGAAAATTCAGCCCATAATCTGTGTAAGTTTGTTGTGCACAAATTACCTGCCACGTTTCCTATATCACAATAGTGATACACTCCAAAAATGCTTTTTTGGCTGTAAAGCTCTTTGAAACATCTGGGGTTGTGAAGAACACTATATAAATGCAAGTCTTTTGCTCTTTAAGTTTAATTTGGACTGCAACTGCCAGCAAATACATTCACTCAGTTAAACAGTGTTTCAGAAGTTGCCATGCAAGCCTCACTATAACAATATCTCACTGAGAGACTTGGCATTGAATTATATGGAGCAACACCAAATTGCTGTACTGACCTGATATATATGTATTGAACTCACCAGGAAAAGTTAGGTATTTTCCATTCAAGTATAAGCATCCTTTTAGTGGTGTAATAAGTCTTCATATCACCAAAAAATTTTGCTGACAATGAAAATTAACTTTTACTAGAGCAGAGTTTTACTCCTTTAGGTTTTTAAAAATGTAAACATTTAAATATTTTTTTAAAACATAAAATAGATGAGAAAACTTTCTTTATTTTATCTTTCTATCTCTTTTATCATCTTTCTTGCCCTCTCCTCATTTTGCATTTTTTTACCTGATCTGACATTGGATTCACTGTTCTAACTGACACTTCTTGGCTCGCTCTTTGTGCTGCTCATTAACCAATCTAGGAATTGTTAAGGAGTCACAGTTACTTGTCCTGTCCACACAGGTCCCAGATGCACCCTGGAGGATACTGCACTTTTTCAACGTTTGGCTGACAGGAACTTCCAGTGTAAAAACTGATGGAAAGGAAATGAGAAAGTGCAAGTGCAATGAACAGCTAGCACCATTCATTCCCAGCATTCCATTCACAAAATCCGGCAAATTGTCATTTAGCCAAATTTGCATCAATTGTGTATAATTATATAGCAAGGGAATGGTTCATTATTCATTTGTAATAATGAAATGGGGTGTGCATCAACAATCAATCATCGTATAACAGAGTTGCATCAATGTTCCATAATCATACATAATCTTCAGTCATATCGCGGGGCATGTATCAATGATCTATATTTATATATCAGGGAGATAATTATTATAATAAATTTCAGTTTTTAAATCTCTGATCTAGCAATGGCTCATTTTAAAAATTATTATCCATATGTTCAATTCCCCCCATGGCCCCAATTCTCCCTATCTCTGTAATCTCCTTTAGCCCTACAACCCTCCAAGCATTTGGACTCCTCCAATTCTGGGCCTCTTGCACATCTCGATTTAAATTGTTCACCAATGACAGCCAGTCCTTCAGCTATCTACTGTAGAAAGCCTAGAGGAGTATAGAAAGTACAGGGGTGAAGTAAAAATCGGAATTAGGAAAGTAAAGGGAAGATATGAAAAAACATTGGCAGGTAAAATCAAAGGAAATCCTAAGGTGTTTTACCAGTACATTAAGAGCAAGAAAATAACTAAGGAAAAGATAGAGCCTATCAGAGATGTACATGGTAACTGGTGGGTTGATGCAGAAGATGTGGGCAGGGTTCTCAATGAGTACTTTGTCTCTGTCTTCACTAAGGAGAGAGATGATGCAGGCATTCTAGCTAAAGAGGAGCAGCGTGAAATATTAGATGCCATAAGCATAGTGAGAGAGGAAGTACTGGAGGAACCAACACCCTTGAAAGTGGATAAAGCAGCAGGGCCAGATAATCTGTATCCCAGGCTGTTGTATGAAGCCAGGAAGGAAACAACAGATACTCTGAGGTTCATTTTCCAATCCGCACTAGACACAGGTGAGGTCCCAGAGGATTGGGGGTCTGCAAACATAGGGTACCATTATTTAAAAAAGGTGCGAGGGATAGGCCAGAAAACTATAGGTCAGTCAGTCTGACTTCAATGGTGGGCAAATTATTGGAAACAATTTTGAGAGACAGGATAAACTACCACTTAGAAAGGCATAGATTGGTCAAAGATCATCAGCATGGTTTTGTTAGGAGAAGATTGTGTCTTACTAACTTAATAGAATTTTTTGAACAAGTAACAAGGAGGATTAATGAGGGTAGTGCAATGGATGTGCTCTACATGGATTCCATAAGGCATCTGACAAATTCCCACATGGCAGATTGGTCAGGAAAGTGAGATCTCATAGGATACAGGGAAAGGTGGCAGGTTGGATCCACAATTGGCTCAGTGACAGGAAACAAAGGGTAATGGTCAATGGATGTTTTTGTGAATAGAAAACGGTTTCCAGTGGTGTTTCACAGGGCTCAGTGTTGGGGGTCATTGCTGTTTGTTGTATATGTTAAAAATTTAGACTAAAATGTGGGAGGCATGATTGGGAAACTTGCAGATGACACAAAAATTGGCTAAGTAGTTGATAGTGAAGAGGACAACTGTTGACTCCAGAATGATATCAATGGTTTGGTTGAGTGGGTGGAGAAATAGCAAATGGAATTCAATCCAGAAAAGCTTGAGGTAATGCATTTGGGGAGGGCAAAGAAAGTAAGGGAATACTCAATAAACAGGAAGTTATTGAGAGGGGTTGAGGAAGTGAGAGACCTTGGAGTGCATGTCCACAGATCCCTGAAGATGGCAGGACAGGTGGACAAGGTGGTCAAGAAAGCATATGGAATGCTTTCCTTTATTGGGTGAGATATTCACTAGAGTTTAGAAGAATGAGAGAGGATCTGATTGAAATGTATAAAATTCTAACAGGGCTAGACAGACTAGATGCAGGGAGGATGCTTTTCCTGGCTGAGGAGTCTAGAACTAGGGGCCACAGTCTCAGGACATGGGGCACACCATTTAGGACTGAGATAAGCAAAAATTTATTCCTTAGAGGGTGGTCAATCTGTGGAATTCTCTACCACAGAAAGCTGTGGATCACTGAGTACATTCAAGAAAGAAATTGATACATTTTTGGATATTAAGGACATTAAGGCGTATGGAGAGAAAGCAGGAATATGGCATTGAGATAGAGAATCAGCCATGATCATATTGAATGGCAGACCAGGCTCAATGGGCTAAATGGCCTACTCCTGCTCCTAGTTTCTATGTTTCTATATTGAATACAAAAGCAGAGATGTAATGCTGGAACTGTATAAAATGCTGGTTAGGTCACAGCTGGAATTTTGTGTACAGTTCTGGTCACCACATTACAGGAAGGACATAATTGCTTTGGAGAGAGTGCAGAGGAGATTTACAAGAATGTTGCCAGGGCTTGAAAATTGCAGCTATGAGGAGAGATTGGATAGGCTAGGAATGTTTTCCTTAGAACAAAGGAGACTAAAGGGTGACCTAATTGAGGCATACAAAATTATGAGGGGCCTTGATAGGCGCTAGACAGGAAAGACTTGTTTCTCCTAGCTGAGGGGTCAATTACCAGGTGGCATAGAAGTAAGGTGATTGGTAGAAGGATTGGAGAGGACATGAGGAAAAACTTTTTCACTCAGAGGGTGGCGGGTGTCTGAAATTCACTGCCTAAGTTGTGGTTGAGGCTAAAACGCTCAGCTCATTTAAAAGGTTCCTGGATCTGCATCTGAATTGCTGTAACCTGCAAGGCTACGGACCAGGGGCTGGAAAGTGGGATTAAAATGAGCAGCTAGTTTCTTTTTTCTCTTTTTGGCCGGCACTGACATGATGGGCTGAATGGTCTCTTTCTGCACCATAACTTATCTATGGTTCTATGGTTTACTATGTTAAAGGTGCGATATAAAAACAGTTACTGTTGTTGTTATTTGTACCAGATATTCTCTTGGGTTCAGCGTCACCTCCTATTCCCTTAAAAGAATTTGCATTTCCTGTGATTTTACTGTTGGGATTATATCGATCAACTGCAATCATACAGTAGGGAATGCACCAACAATTTCTAAATACCTACCATAGGAATGCACCACTATTTTATAATGATTTAATGAGGAGGCATGTGCCTTCTGTAGTTCATAGTGAAGGGGGTTACAACATTGATCTTAAATAATGTAACGGGGGAATGAGTAAAAAGTCAGGAATGACACAGTGGAGATCATACAAATGATATGCAGGTATATAGTAGAGAATGCATCAAAGGGTAGGGGCGGGGGAGGTGGAGGTGGTGGCACAGTGGCATTGTCACCTGACTAGTCATTTAGAGATCCAGGGGAATGCTCTGGTGACCTGGGTTTGAATCCCACACGGCAAATGGTGAAATTTGATAATAAAAAGAAATCTGGAATTAAAAGTCAAATGATGACCATTGTTATAAAAACCCATCTGGTTCACTAATGTCCTTTAGAGAAGAAAATCTGCCATCCTTAACTGGCCTGATCTACATGTGACTCCAGGCCCACAGCAATGTGGTTGACTCTTAAATGCCCTCTAAACAAGGGAAATTAGGGATGGGCAATGAATGCTGGCCTAGCCAGTGACGACCACATCCCATGAACAAATAAAACAAATACATAACCACACAGCAGAGATTAAATTTATAGTCTATGTACAACAAAGGATGTAACAATGATTTATAAACATTAAGGAGGGAAATGTTACATAATTTTTGCTAGATCTGACCTTCCGATCTTTCTTCCTGCTTATTTTGCTACTTTTCCCTCAACACTTCGGGTCTTCTGGCCCAGTCCTAAAAATAGTCATTATTATTAAAAGTTTGGCCCTTTCCCTATCATGCTTCTGTGCTGCCAACCCTGGCCAATGCCACCAACCCAGTTCTTTTCCTGTATTGCTGACTATGGTCACTGTCACTTCTCCCCTCCAGCCCCTTTCCTGTGCTGCTGAACCTGGCCACGGTCACTGCCATCACTTCTCTTCATCCCCAGTGTAGACATGGTTTTGCACACTTGACAGCATACTGAGAAATAGGCAGAATACCATGGAATTGAAATATACATAACAGCTGTGCATTACTCAATACACTCCAAAACTTATATCTCATGGAGAAATTCATGCACACTGTTCTATTACCTGGACAGTCATTGCACTATTGCACAACTGTGAACAACTGAAAAAGAACAAAATGTCAAGTCCATCAGCGCCAATACTTCCACTTAGCTCTTACATCATCGTCACAACCGGGAATAACTGGGAGAAGGGTGAGGGGGGTGTGGTGGCAGGTGGGGGGGATGAAATTCCAAAGGGAAAATCCAACAGTTACTTTCTCAAAGACAGGAAGTGGACGTGATGTCATTGGCCACCCGAACTTGTGCAGAACAGAAGGTGATTTCACCACCACGATGGCTCGTGATTTGTGTTGATACCTGTGAATTGAATTGGCCTGCTGCAATTGTTCAGAGTCAAACAAAAAAAATAATGTTTTTTGTTGTAGCTTAATTTCTTTAGTTATACTGTTCATTTTAATTTCTGTGTAGTGAACGAAGCTTCATTATAGTGGCAGGTGTTGCTGGTTGCTGTTTACTGCACTGACACCACAATGGTTGGGAACGTCTAATTTAACATTTCAGGACGCGACAAATCTTGTCTCCCTTTGTGCCAAACTACATCTGACTAACCATAATCATATAGCGGGGAATTGAATCAATGATCTATTTTCATACAGTGAGGAATTGCATCAATAAATGTTGTACAATTTAGGAATGTCATGATATTCTACTGTTATAATTATGAGGTTTATAAGATTGTTATGCTTTTGGACTGTGTCTTTAATTTAAGAAAAAATGGAGGGGGTAATGTGACCTGTTCTGAAGTCTGCCTGACAGCAAGCCTGGGTGGTTTAATTGTTAGAGATCAAAGGAGGCCTAGATTGTTTTACTGGGAAGAAGGTGCAAGGTGTTTACATTTGGAGAGAGTGCCAGCAGCCTTTGTGCTGTGGTTAGACTGTGAGTCTCCAAGGTCCCAGAACAGTGTTAAGAATGTTGGGTTGTAAACAGTTGTGCTTTAAACTGCCCATTTAGTTCTAACATGAAAGAAAGTTGGGCTCTCAACAATAACTAATCAACATTTCTGCCTGGGCACAAGGCCCAGGGAGATGAGCTTTGAGATGGGAAGGGTACAGAGGAAGCCAGGAATCTTTATGGTTCACCCCGATGGAATGTGGGTGAAAGCTCATGATTGGATTGAAAAGACCAAATTTGTGAGGAGTTAAAATGAAGCTGGAAGATTTGTGTAGCATGTGTTAGCGGGACAATGTACAGTACTACTTTTTATGTGAAGGACAGTTCTGGGGTTAGAAGTTACCAGGCTGAGAAAGGTAAAGAACAGAAGTAAACCCTCGGGAGCTAAAAACCATTTTAGACTGATTCTGGGAGAATTGGATGTCTACTTAAAGGACAGTGTAATGTACACCTGGAAAGTGTTTTTTCGGTTGTGCTAAAAATAAGAAGGGGAGTATTCTGTCCTGTGATTTAAACTATAAGTTGCCTACATTTAGTCATTAGGGCTTTTAATCTTGTTACACTAAATATCTTAAAACGTGAAATCTTGACATGTCAGCCCTTCAGCTATTAACTGGAAGCTCAACTTTCTTTTTAAAAGTTATCTGTCTCTTTGGAGATTGTAACATGACCATCATAAAGCAGGGAATCTATTAAAAATAAATTTTCATATTGTTGTAATATACTTCAATGATGTATCATTATATTATGGAAGGGTGTCAATGATCTCTAAGTATCCAATGAGAGATATATCAAGGATCAATAATTATAAAGTGTGGGGATACATCAGTAGTTTGTCATTATATATTTGTCATTATGGTCCATAATCATACAGGTGAAAAGGCCAAGCGGCCTTTGGATTTTTTAGGAAACCTCATCCAAGGGCGGGATGAGGTTTTCAACAGCAAATAAAAATAATTGAAAAAATTTTAAATTTCATTCATAACATGTCTCTGCTCATGTGACAGAGCAACATGAGGGGACATGTTTTTAACATTGCTTAAGTTTTTGATTTTTGAGCTAATAAATCTTCAGCTCTCTGAGACAGTTCTGTGCCTCAGGGAGTTTTCATTGTGCGCACCTGCGCACATGCGTGAACTTTCACATTTGCCCTTCTCCTGCCCCTACCCCAGCAGTGCTGCAGTGCATGTTTCATGCTGGCTGGCCATTAATTGGCCAGTCAACATGAAATCGATATCAGGGCCCTACTGCGGGCAGCAGTCGACTTCGCAACCGCTCCCAGGCCCGCTCGCCTGACAAGGTGAAAATCCTGGCCAATGTGTTGGAGGTTGCAGGGGAAATGTGTTGCAGTAATTGGAATGCAGAAAAGTCCTAGAAATAAGAGTACTGTGGGTTCTGAGGTCTAGGCACAGGAAAAAAAAACCAGTGGTTTGTGTATAGGTAAAGCAGGAAGAATCAGTGATAGGTAAAGAAGTAAGAATGTGTTCTCAGTTTACCCAAGGGAGTTCTGAAGAGCAGGTTGCAGAAATGTTTAAAGATTTTGTATGTGAAAGGAAAGTCTTTCTATGTGTGCAGGGTGGAGCAGGTAAAGGTATTAAAATTTTAAGGGACACAGGGGTTAGTCAATCCTTAATGTTATGGGATAGTGATATTTGTTGTTCAGAGGGAGTATTGCAGGAAAATGGGGTTCATGGACATGCTAAACCATTGTGGAAGGTAAATTTAAAAAGTAAGTGGAAAACAGATGAGGCGGTTGTTGGAGTAGTGGCAAAATTGCCCATTGCAGGGGTTCAATTTATTTTAGGTAATGAAATGGCTGGGTCACAAATGTGGGCGATGCCTAAGGTAGTTGAGCAGCCTGTGGAGGTGCATTCAACAGAGGTGTTGTATGGAGAGCATCCTGTATTTTTTAAAGATTGTGTAGTAATGAGATCACAGTCTCACAGATTGAAACAGGAAGGGGAGAACGTTAGAAGGCAGGGGAAAGGTGTTGAAGCTCAATTAGCTGAAGTTATCTTTGATAACATTGTTCAGGGAGAGAGGATGGAGGAGAATGAAGCTGAAGTGTTTAGCTCAAAAAAGTTAGTAGAGTTACAACACAAAAATCCATGAATAAAGCAGTTGTAGCAGATAGCTTACTCAGAGAGGCAGAATGTATTCCAGAATGTTGTTACCTTAAGGGTAATGTGTTAATGAGGAAGTGGAGGTTGCATCAGGTTTCAGCAGATGAAAAATGGATGGAAGTACATCAGATTGTTATACCATCTAGATACAGAAATGAGATATTGAGAGTAGCTCATGAAATTCCAATAGGGGGACATTTAGGAATTAGGAAGACTCAGACAGAAGAAAAAAAAATTCCATTCACTTGGATTGCATAAAGATGTAGTCAAATTCTGTAGAACATTTCACACATGTCAGGTGATTAAACTGGCACCTTTAATTCCAATTCAAGCATTTGAGGAATCTTTTACTAGGGTCATGATTGATTGTGTAGAATGCTTCCCTAAGACTAAAAGTGGAAATCAGTACTTGCTGACAATAACGGATGTGTCTAAAGGATTTTCAGAAGTGATACCTTTGCAAAATATTATAGAAAAGAAAATTGTGGAAAAGTTGACTAATTTTTTTTACAAGATATGGTTTGCCCAAAGAAATACAATCAGATTAAGGTTTAAAATTCATGTCATAGCTGTTTAAGGAAGTAATGAACAGTTTGGGGATAAAACAATTTAAGTCAACAGTTTAACATCCTGAATCACAAGGTGCTTTGGTAAAATGGCATCAAACTTTAAAAACCACAATGAGGGCTTATAGTCAGGACTATCCACAGGATTGGGGTAGGAGTTCCAAATTTGTAGTTTTGTTGCTGGGGAAAAAGCATTAGTTTTGTTACCAGTTCTGGTGAATCACTAAAAGCAAGTTTTAATAGGCCTTATAGGACTGAAAAGAAATTGAGTGAAGCAAATTATTTAATAAATACTCCAGATAGGAGAACGAAGTAGAGGGTGTGCCATGTAAATATACCTAAAAAGTACTTTGACAGGCACGATGATCAAAAGGAGGTATTAGTGGTGATAGATAAGGAGAAAGAGGTAGAAATGAAGGCTTCTGAAATTGATTTCCCTCTAAAGTTGGTACATGAGGGGGTACATAAAAATTTAAATGTAATATTGAGTTACTTTCCAGACAAGTATCAAAGTGATTTGGAGAAGCTATTGCAGTCACATGAGCTGGGACACGTTCATGAAGTGTGAAAAATGTATTTATTAATTTAATAAAACCTTTGCGAAACCTCATCCCGCCCATGGATAAGGTTTCCTGAAAAGCACAAAGGCTGCCTGGGCTCTTTGCCTGCCTGCCAACATTAAGGTTGGACAGGCAACCCTGTTAATTATCTAAATTGGTTTTTAAATGGCCTTAACAGGCCTTTGACAGTTTGGCAGGCGCGCAGCTGCCTCTGGTGTGCGCCCACCAAATAGAAGACCTGAATGATGCATGGTGATGTAGGACACATGCCTGATGTCACTGTGCATCATTTTACGTGTCGGCGTGCTGGGCCCACCTCCGCATGCCGATGTGAAAATTCTCACTATGATGTAAGTGTGGAGGATTCAGTTTTGATAAGGCAACATCCTTACAGATTAAGTCCAGGAAAATTATCATAAGTACAAAAATAAATTTAATTTATGCTTCAAAATGACATCATTGAGTCTAGCTACTGTAACTGGAGTTCGCCTATTGTGATGGTACCAAAACCAGATGGAACACAAAGACTGTGTGTGGATTATCAAAAGGTGAGTGCAGTGAGAAAAGTGGATTCATATCCTGTACCAAAGTTGGAAGATTGCACTCAGAAAGTGGGACAATCAATGTTTATCACAAAGATTGACTTGCTGAGAGAATATTGGCAACTACCGTTACCGGAGAGAACAAAGGAGATATCGGCTTTCGTGATGCCAGATGAACTATATCAGTTTACAGTTATGCCATTTGGTATGAAAAATGCACCAACAACATTTCAAAGGCTGACAAACAAAGCAATAGCAGGACTGAGCAATTGTGCTATTTATATTGACGACGATGGTTTTCAGTCAAACAAGAGAGGGCATTTACAACATTTGGAGGAACTGTTTAATCGACTGCAAGAAGCTAATTTGGTGATGAGCATGGGTAAGAGTGAGTTTGCAAAAGTGCAAATTACATATTTAGGCCATAACATTGGAAATGGTAAGGCGGCTCTGAGGATGTGAAAGTAAAAGCCAGCGTGAATTTCCCCATGCCTACAACAAAATAAGAGGTTTTGAGATTTCTGGCCGCAAATGAGTTTTACTGGAAGTTTGTCCCAAATTTTAGCAGTGTGGCTGCTCCATTGACTGAACTATTAAAAAAGAACAAGACGTTTCAATGGACACCGGAGTGTCAGAAGTCATTTGACAGTTTGAAAACTGTATTGACTATGACATCAGTTTTGGTATACCTAATTACACCAAGTAATTTACATTGGCCATTGATGCAAGTGATGTACGCATTGGTGCTGTACTGTTGCAAGAACATGAAACTGGAATTGAGAAACTGATAGGGTATTTTTCACAAAAGCTGAATGTACAACAGAGAAGCTATTCAATGATCGAAGGGAGACTCTGGATCTGGTGTTAACGTAGCAGCATTTCAATGTTTGTACAAGCAATTTGTCAAAAACAATTGTTTATACAGACCACAATCCTTTAAAATTTCTGGACAAATTTCAAGACTGAAATGCAAAACTGTTCAGATGGTGTTTATTACTGCAACCATTTAACTTACAGATTATACATGTGGCTGGATGAGAAAATCTAATTGCAGATGCATTGTCGAGAGCATAAAGCGCGAAAGAAATTGGACATTAAAAACCTGGACACTGGACTGACATGATCTCTGATAGTATCAAGGATTTGTATATATATATATATATATATATTGGACAGAGATTTCTGCTTGTCAGGCAGGCATGTGCCCGACCCAAACAAGCTGTAAAATGATGTGTGATGATGTCAGGCGAGCATCCCAATGTCATCACACACTTGCGCGATATTTCGGTCGGCGGGTGTGCGTGGGAATCGGCAGCACACCCGCCGACAATTAACAGGCCTATTAAGGCCACTAAAGATCTAATTGAATTAAGTTTTTAGCTGCCCATCCAACCTTACAGTTGGATCTTTTGCAAAACCTTATCCCTGGGCAGAATGACGTTTTGATCCATCATTAAAAAAAACACTTTTCAAACTAATGTATAACATGTTCCTGCTCATGTGATGGAGCGACACAAGGGGACATGTTACTAACATTTTAAAATTCTTTCTTCAAAATCTTCATCTCCCTGAGGCAACTTTGTGCCTCAGGGAGCTTTTTCTGTGCGCACCTGCAAACTTGTGCACTCACCCTCCTCCCTTCCCCCAATACAGGCAGCGCTGAGCACTGCAGTACGCATTTCATGATGGGTGGGCCTCAAATGGCCTGGCAGCTGGGGCCTGATTGCGGGTGGCAGTTGGCTTCCCAACTGTTCCCGCTTGCCCCCACCGAAGGCAAAATCCTGGCTATTATTATGTAAATACATGCACCTGGTAATGTGATAGTAAGTGTAGTAAGTAGTGTAAGATGGGTTGTGAAAATGAAGCTGTCTTTTAAAATTAACAGTTCATTTTTCCATGAGGATGGTGATGTTGCGAAAATATAATAATTTCTATAATATTTTTCTGATTTGTTGTAAAGAAGGCTTATGGGTGAGTCTAGATGGTTCTGTCTGTGTGAGTTAATTACATTTTGAGCCAGGTAGACTGCAAGCTTGAAATTATCAGAAGAAGCTAGGTGTAGAAATGTACTTGAAATGCTAATAAGTAAACATGGATGCTGTCTTAGCATGTATGGAGTGAAGGGATTGTTTGGATTTGAAAGGGACATTAGTCTGTTTTCAACTAGCCAGATTAGCAAGGCTAGGGAGTGTGTTTATTTTTACTGACAATATTGGCAACATGAAAGTTTTTATATTATGGGAAAGGTACAGTTCCAAAGACAAATGGAACAATGAACCGTACATATTAAAAAGAGAGAAACAGATATAAAGGATAATGAAAGGCTATGTTGATAGCCATGAAAGATCTAACAGCAATGTGTGAAGTAGCCTTGAAGAAGCCTCCAGCCATTTGTGCATAGGTCTGTTGTGCCCAGTAACTAAAGTTAGAAAAAACTATTTGGAATTCCGTTGTCACTGTGTTAACTTGCTTTTTAAAAAAAAATCTAAAATCTATTTTGGACTGTTGCCTTAAAGGGGGCATGTAACTGGGAGTCAGGTTAATTAGGAATTTTAGGAGATGTTATAGTATTAAGTAATTGTAGTTTTATGTGTTTGAAATATTTTATTTTGTTAATAAATGTTTTAATTTAATCTTTTAAAATCTCTAAAGGTCTTGGTGGACTCATTACTTCTGAATTCAGTGCACACATCTCATAATAAATAAAAATTGCACAACTGTTGTGACAGCATGGCTAAGTTTCCCTTGTGGATTTGGTCCACCTGACACACATCATCTGCCACGTCATAACAATGATTTATATTTGAGTCCCACACTAGTGCTTTGAGTTAAACAAAGGTAAATACATAGGCATGAGGACAGATTTGGCCTTAGTGGACTGGGCAGGAAGTCTACAAGGTAGGACTGTTGATGAACGGTGGCAGGTATTTAAGGAGATATTCAATTCCTCTCAAGTAAAATATATTCCAAAGAAGAAGAAAGATGGTAAGAGGGGGAAAAAGCATCCATAGCTAAGCAAGGAAGTTAAAGTTAACATAAAGGCAAAAACTAAGGCATACCAAATTACAAAGGTCAGTGGCAGGCTGGAAGATTGGGAAACTTTTAAAGATCAACAAAGGGTTACTAAAAAAATAATAAAAAGAGCAAAGGTAAATTATGGAAGAAAACTAGCACAAAATGTAAAAACTGATAGCAAAAGCTTCTACAAGTATATAAAAGGAAAGAGAGTAGCTAAGGTGAATGTTGGTCTCTTGGAGGATGAGACTGGGGAGTTAATAGTGGGGAATGAAGAAATGGCAGAGACGCTTAATTAATATTTTGCTTCAGTTTTCATGGTGGAGGACACTAGTAACATCCTAATAATAATAGGTAGCGCAGAAGGTATAAAGAAGGAGGAACTTAGAACAATCACCATCACTAGAGAAAAAGTACTGAGCAAACAATTGGGATTAAAGGGTGACAAGTCACCAGAACCTGATGGCCTACATCCCAGGGTCTTAAAGGAAATGGTAGTGAAGATAGTGTATGCATTGGCTATAATATTCCAAAATTCCCTGGATTCTGGAAAGGTTCCAGTGGATTAGAAAAATGGTAATATAACGCCCTTATTCAAAAAAGGTGGGCGAGGGGGTGGAGGCAGAAAGTAGGAAACTACAGACCAGTTAGTTTTACATCAGTCGTTGGGAAATTGTTGGAATCCATTATTAAGGAACTAGTAATGGGACATTTGGAAAGTCAAAATGCAATTCATCAGTGTCAGCATGGTTTTATGGAGAGTAAATCATGTTTCACTAATTTGCTAGAGTTCTTTGAAGTTGTAACAAGCAAAGCTGGATAATGGGGATCCTGTAGATGTTGTATATCTGAACTTCCAAAAGGCCTTTGATAAGGTGCCACACAAAAGATTAACACACAGGATAATATCACACAGAGTTAGGGGTAATATATTAGCTTGGAAAGAGGATTGGCTAACAAACACAAAGCAGAGAGTCGGGATAAATGGGTCATTATTCTGGATGGCAAGCTGTAACTATTGGGGTGCCACAGGGTTTGGTCCTTGGGCTCCAATTATTTACAATCTGTGTTAATGACTTGGATTCAGGGATAGAAGGTACTATAGTTAAATTTGCAGATGACACCAAAATAGGTGGGAAAGTAAGTTGCAATGAAGAAATAAGAAATTTACAAATGGATATGGACAGGTTAGGTGAATGGGCCAAAATTTGGCAGATGGAGTTTAACATGGATAAGTGTGAGGTTATCCATTTTGGTCAGAAGAATAAAAAGGTGACTTATTATTTAAATGGAGAGAAACTTCAGAATGCTTCAGTGCAGAGGGATCTGGGTGTCGTTGTGCGTGTATCGCTAAAAGCTAGTATGCAGGTACAGCAGGTAATAAGGAAAGCAAATGGTCATGAATCTGAGGAATTCACTACCTCAGAGTGCAGTGGATGCTGGGATACTGAATAAATTTAAGGAGGAGATAGACAGCTTTTTAATTAGTAACAGATTGAAAGGTTATGGGGAGAGGGTGGGAAATTGGAGTTAAGGCCAAAATGAGATCAGCCATGATCGTATTGAATGGCGGGGCAGGCTTGAGGGGCTGAATTGCCTACTCCTGCTCCTAGTTCTTATGTTCATAGGGTGAGAGAATGTATCAATGATTTATACCATAGGGTGAGGGAATGTATCAATGATTTATACCATAGGTGAGAGAATGTATCAATGATCTGTAACCATATTGTGAAGGAATATGTCAATGACCTATATCTATATGGTGAGGAAACACATCAAGGATCTGCAAACATATGGTAAGTGAATGCATCAATGATGTGTCATCATATAGCAGGGATCCACAGTCATGCTCTGTGGTTGCAAAGTGGGGTTTGTATCTGTGATCTAGTGATTCATAATATTTCTTACACCATAAACTCCACCTCAGCGTCATAGATTAATGAAGCAAAACTGGAAAAGTTGCAAGATTACAGACATGAAGTTGAGAAAGTCACAAAAATGACATAATGGTCTATTAGACCATACACATTTACCCATAACAGCACCTGTGTCATTTAGAGATTGTAATAGGTCTGTTTCATTTTACCAACTGTCAATTTTAATACCCACAATGCAATGCAATTACTTAATACTACAGTGTGTGTGGCCCTAATTTGAAGGCTCTTTTATTAAGGAATGCATTCTCTGCAAAGTGAAAAACATAAACATATTTAATCTTAGTTTGTTAGAAGTATATACAGTGACTTGGGTAATGTGCTTTAAGTAACTGGCTGGGATATGGGAAACAAATCCAGCATTAAAATAGATCACTAGCAAATGCCATCTTCTGGATTTATACATGCAGCACACCGATAGGATACATACCCCACAGCTCATTGAAACAGATTTTTGACGATATTGAATAAACTTAGAAGAATTCCAAAATGCTTGGTCCAAACATGTGTGTATGAAACTGAGAGCAGACAAAATTCATAAGGCAAAGTTGATTTTAGATTGCACCAATAATGGTCAGATCATATTAATATTCTATAATTTAGGTTTGGCCTGATAGTTTACAAGGAGACAAAGGTTTCTATATGTATTCACGCTGCTAGTGTAAATAGAGCTCTCGCCTGTTCTTGCTGTCTGGAGTAGGGAGTAGATGAGCAACAAAGTGAACTTTTAAAACTGTGGCATTTAGAATTTCCGTGTGGGCTCTGCTGGTCTACCATGTATCTTCAAAGAAAGATCAGTGCTGTTTGGAAATACCGCATAATGGCCAAAACAGCCACTTCCATTATTTAATCATGGTTAGTGCTGCTTTTCCACTTACAGTTGTAGATCAGGAGAACTCCATGAAAATGCTCAGCTTGTTTTTCTGGTATATTTTGAGTTCAGTGAATGCATGTGGTCAGATAGGATTCAGATCTGAGTTCCCTATCTTGGTCATATCACCCGAAGAAAGTGCTAGATGGAAAATGGGTGTTTCCTCACAGATGGAGAGCAAAAGTCGGAAGAATTAATTTGCAATATTCTGGCACACCACCTAGTGGTTTGACAGTGTTGTGCAAGAATGTTCCATTTCAACCTTGTGGGCACAGGAGATAGTAGCATTGAGATTACTAAGAAAGAAGAGATTTAAAAAAACAATGAAGTTAAGTATTTGTCTGTGTTTTCAGATGTTTACTGATGGTGGCAGTGGTACAAGTACCCATAGATTATAATCATACAGTAGAACAATGCGTACATGCTATGTAGTCATATAATGAGCTGGGTATATTCCCTAGTGATCGGGGGAGCTTCATGAGTTTCATGTGATCAGATTTTTGACTTTGGGAATAATTAAGTCAATTAACTCAGAATCCTGAGTGAATAGCTTCCTGAAGTAATATAAGTGACCATCCTTAGTTCTTAGCTGTGGCTCCGTTGATAGCACTCTTGCTTTTAAGTCACGAGGTTCTTGGTCAAGGCCCCCTTCAGGGTTTGAGCAGGAATATCGGTGCTGCACTGAAGGTGCTGCCTTATGGATGAAATGTTAAATGGATGCCCCGTCAGCCCTCTCATCTGGATGTAAAAGATCCTGTGGCATAAATTTGAAGATGAGCAGAGGAGTTACCTCTACTGTTCTGGCCACTATTTACCCCTCAATCAGCATCACAAAAAACAGATTTTCTGTTTGTGGGAGCTTGTTGTGCACAAGTTTGTTGCCATGTTTCCTACACTAACACACAGCCATACTTCAAAAGTACTTCATTGGCTGAGAAGCACTTTGAGACATCTGGTGGTTGTGAAAGGTGCTGTAGAACCTTTATTTTTCTTTATATGTTTGCATTACATTCTTAAGTACAAGTAATCTATTTTGGAGCAACATGCAAGCTGTCTCATGGTCAGAAGCAGAATAATCTAATTAGATGACTGTTCAATAATGATGTATTCTTTGATTCATCAAAAAATGTTTGCCTGCAAGCATTATAATGCTTTATTAATGAAAACCGCAAAATCTTTAAGCGTTTCAAAATACTGCTGCAGTGACCTTTTTGGTTACCTGTAACTCAAATTGGGGGTGGTAGATAAACTTTGTAAACCAATTCTAAACTTGAGTGCTCCAATATTTACAGTCACTTACCCAGAAAGAATTACGAAGTGAGCTATGTCCTCTTCCCATTGTGGGCTAGAGAATGGGTAGGGCTAATGCCTAACCATGTGACCCCACAGTTACCATGCTGCAGATTCATCCTGCACTCTCATGATAGATGCAGTGTGGTTTTGTACAGGTAGGTTCACTGCTGCTGGGACACAAGGAAAGGCGGCTACAGCAATTAGTTAAAGAGCAGAGGTATTTCAGGAGAGTAACAGACAATTGTGTGCATCTGTGAACTTCCTCTTAACTGACCTGAGGGCCAAAAGATTAAGATTGTTGGGCACTTGATGCTGGGAATCCTTTGCTTTAGCCTGTAAGTAGAAAAGTGGCAAAAGCAGTCAAGGTGACACTATAGGCAGAATCGTCCCAGATTTGCACCAAGTGTGCTAGCGGGTAGGGAAAAAGGATGTTTTACCCACCAGCTGCCTTGGTGGCTTTTCACGCCGTAATATCCCAATCCCGCCTCATTAATTACACATACCCGGGAAACATGTCATTTCGATGGCAGGCAGGCTGTCATTCACCTGCCGTGCCATCGCCTCGCTGCTTCATCATGCTGGGAGCCATATTTAAAGTCCAGCCATGCACTCACCTCTGTGCTTTCAGGCCACGGTTGCTGCCAAGAAGACATAGCCCAGGAAGGCAAGATGCCTGCAGCCCCCCCAGTTTAGTGACACATCCCTTGAGCGCCTTTTGGATGCAAAGGAAGCCCGCTGTGATGTCCTGTACCCACATTCTGGCTGCAGGAGGGGCAGCAACATCACCAATCCAGCATGGGAGGAGGTGGCAGCGGTGGTCAGTGCCAATGCCCTGCAAAAGAGGACAGCCACCGAGTGGCAAAGGAGGATGAATGATCTCCTCCGTTCTTCCAGGCTAAGTCACTCTTCTCATCACTCTAAACTCATACACTAAAAATTCCATCATACATTCACAGGGATCTCACTCACTGTCAGTTCAAGGGACATCACCATTCACTTTCTCACACACACCTTCATTGTCCTCATCCCATCCATGGGACCACTCACCACCCACACATACCAGGTACCCTTATCACCTGGCCTGGTAGGCATCCTGCTTACACTCTCACCATTGGTATTCATGCAGGACAAGCTGGCACACAACAGGGAGAGGTTGCAGACTGGTGAAGGAATGCATGAGATCAAGGTCCCAGCGGACTTTAAAAATGAGTCATCAGCTGGCCAGTGAGAATCTGGATGGGTCTTGTGCTCACAGTGAGGTCGGTGTTGCTCTACCAAGTGAGGATGCAGCAGTGCAACATTCATCAGGCAACCATGCTGTGAGTGATGTGCCCTGTTCTGCAGTCCGCTGTCATGCACTAATTATCTCTCTTTGCTTTCACAGGCATACCTGAGAAACAGCCAATGAAGCCCATGACCTCTAATCAAACCCCGAAGAAACCTCTGAAGTGGAATCTGAAGGCACCCTCCTTGAAATCCAGTCACAGCACTCACTCACACCCTCCACCAGTAGACAGACACACACCTCAGTGGGACCTAGCTTTAGAGTAGCCTCAGGATCACAATCTAGTGAGCACATCGCACTTTCTGATCCACAGTAGGCGGCGGCAGGGGCTTCCCAGGTGCCCAGCACCCAGGGGACTGCTGGAGGCAAGAGATCTGCTGAGTCCATGTTAGATGAGGAGCCTCTGGACTCGGTCATGTCACAGTCGCTGGAGCTACAAAGGCAAGCTCGGGAACATCAGGAAGGGATGTCCACTGCACTCCTCAGATTGCAAGGCACAATGGAGGAGTCAGACTGCCTTCAGGCTGGAGTGATAGCACCAGCATGCCAAGGCACTGAGGTCATCACTAAAATGATGGGGCCACCATGGAGACCTTGGTCCAGGAAGTTGCTCCTGCACTGCCACACAGGCTCAACTCCATCGCTGACTCCAACATTGTATATGCGAGAAGGGTGCTTGGCAGCTCAACCTCACTCCAGCTACCCTTTCTCCTCAAGGAGTCAGCCAGGGGCCCTCAGGCACCCATAAGGAGGTGGATCAGCAGGTGCACACTCTGGGGCTATCCACCCAGGTGACTCCAGGAGTGCCTGGCCCATCCAATTCCCCTCTTCCTGTGACCCCCCCCCACCCCCCACCACCCCAGCAGCTCCAGCTCCACAGGCCATGGATGGTGCCACTGCCACACAGCAGGACTCTGAAACTAGGCCAGGGCCCTCTAGGCCTTGGCCCTCCAGAGGACGCCTGCCATGGTCATCACAGACAGGGTGTTGCAATCAGCAGGCTGACAGGGGAGCACTAAGATGTAGCAGCAGCATTAGAAAGTTCAAGAAGATATAACACTTTTGAGTCAACCAAATAAACTAATTTAACAAAATCAGGGAAAATTAAAAAGCAGCCCCTTAAAGGGAAACTGCAAAAACAAAGACAAAATTTAAAGGAAACTTGCACACTAAACCAAGATGTGATTAACAGGGCCAATAAAATACCCCAGTCCCCACAGTGCCCACTGAGCATGGAAGGCCTCGGGAGTGCTGGCAGACACCATCTGCTCCCTCTCTAGGGACACCCGGCCACGAACATAGCTGCAGATGAGCAGCAGACAGTTGGGTTGGTTGACCCCCTTGAGCACCCGTTGCCTTGACCTGTAAATGGGCAGCTTGGCCAGGTCCAGGAGCAGATTCATGAAGAGTTCCTCCTCCCTCCTAGCCTCCCTCCGCACCGGGTGCCCGTAGATCAAGAGTGTGGGGCTGAAGTGCAAACAAAACAACAGTAAAATGTTTTTTAAATGACTGAAAAGGGAGTGCAGCCTACAACACCCTATCTAAACATGGTCCACAGACTCCACAAGGCCACAAAAGATGCAGGTATCTTGGGAGTCCATGAACCGACACATCCTACAATTGTGTGGGACTGCTGCGTGCAGAAGCTTCCACCCCAGATCCCCGATGGAAAGTGGGAGGACAGCCCCATAGAGGGCCCCCCCCCCCCCCCCCCCCCAACTGGGGATGGCAACAAGGCATGCCAGGACATGTCTGGGCAGTGGGCAAGGGCAAGGAAGTGAAGGGTGTGCAGCAAGACCCCATGCAGGAAACTCCTCCATTCCGTGCTAAAAGCTACGGAGGGCGCTTCCGTGAGGTGACTCAAGTTGCAGGGCAGGGCTCTTGAGGGAGGGGTCAGGGCTTGGGGCCAATGTGGAATTCTGTCTAAACAGGGGAACGCTCGGCCAGAAGACCACTGCACCATCGAGACTCACAGAATGATGTTGGGGCCGTGCACAACCACCCTAAGGCCTTGAATGGCATTGACCCTGAGCTAGATGTCCACAAACATGCAATGCGTCAACTCTTGTGGTAGCATCCAGCCCAATCCTCCACCAGCCTGCACGTCCCCAATCCTGGTCACCCCGGCAGCCACAGCCCTTCTCTCCGCCAGCCACTGAAAAGGGCAGAAGTGCAGATTCCTGAGCAGGGGCTCTCTGATGATAGCTGCTACTCCTGATGGGGGAGAGCTGCATCATGAGACGACCATGTTCCAGACTTTGACCAGGTCCTGGTAAAAGACGGGTAATGCCTGCAAGGAGCCATGAAGGCACCTCTGGTCTACAAACAGGAGCTGCACGTTATAATTCAGGCCGTGCACCAGGCGGAAGAAATATGTCACCAGGGCACACAATCTCAGAGTGGGCTTGACGTAAAGGTATCGCTGCAGAGCCTGAAGGCGGCAGGTCGTCACCTGGGTGCGGATGCACACCAGCACCTGACTGCCCTCCCTAAACGGGAGACTCAGAACCTCAGCAGTGACCCAGGGCAGCCTTTTGTCCGAGAAGCTGTCGATGAGCATTCTCTAGCATTCTGTGACAAAATCTGGGGGAGGGGTCAAAGTGACCAGCCAGTACCACAACATGGTGGCAATCAGCTGGTTTATGACCAGCACTCTACCCCAGTAAGACAGCACTCAGCAGTCCTGTCCAGCACCACAGGCGAGTGGTGACTTTGGTCTCCAGCTCCTGCCAGTTCACTGGTCAGGATTCCTCAGCAGGGCAGAGGTGGACCCCCAGGTAGAGGAGGCTGGTCCTGGTCCAGGTGAAAGGCCTGAGCTCCTCGGGTAGGGGATCCACCTGCCTCTTAGTAAGCCGAGAGGACAACCCCGATGCCTGGCCAGCGCAGAACCAATCCCGACAACCTCCTCCGCAAGAGGAGCAGGGAAGGCTGCACACAGGTAGAATACATTTGGCCAGATGGGGGCAGCCCTGACACACTCCTCTCCCAAAGCGACGAGACCGTCAGGGGCCCGTTAACCTTAACCAGACACTCTGAGGCAGGGTACAGCAGTCGATCTGGATGGCGAAATGCATCCTGAACCCAAATGCTCACGGAGTCCCAAATAAATATTCGTGATCTACCCTGTCGAACACCTTCTCCTGGTCAAGAGACAGGAAGGTGCTCAACAGACCAGTCCTCTGGGAAGAGTGGATGATGTCCCGGACCAGATGGATATTGTCGAAGATAGTGCGGCCCGGGACCATACGGCTGGTCAGGGTGGATTATGTGGTCCAGCATGGTGCCAAGATGAGAAGACATTGCCCTGGCAAAGAGGGAGGAGGGAGACCAGGCTCCGGTTTTTAAGATGGCGGAGATCCCCCTTCTTTGGCAGCAGGGCAATCACGGCCCTGTGCCCCGAGAGAAGCATCTCCCCGGTCGTGATACTCCTCCCCAGGACCCCCACGTAATTATTCCCCAGGAGGTCCCAGAACACCCGGAAGGACTCCATGGTCAGCCAATCCAGCCCCGGGGATTTTCCCCTGGAGAAGCTGTCGAGGGCACCAGTCAGCTCCCCCAGACTTACAGGGGAGTCAAGCTTTCCAGCGCCCTCTGGGCACATCCTCGCTGGATGGATCATGAGAACAGGGCAGTGTCGTAGTCTTGGATAATGGCCCTGAAGCCCTCCTGATCCGAGACAAGGGATCTGTCATTGGCCAGCAGAGTAAAGAGCTGCTGACGGACCCCGTGTCTTTTTTCCAGTGAGTAGAAGGGGGAGCCGCAGTCCAGGTTCTGGAAGAACTGGGTCCGCAACCTCACATACCTACCACGGGACCCGACAAGTTGCAGGTCCCGCAGCACGTCGTCCTTCTCTTCGTACACCAGCTGCAGGGCTGGGTCTGTGTCAGGCTGACGGAGACATACCTCCAGGTTGAGCACCTCCTCCTCCAACTCCTCGACCCTGGATTTCCACCTCTTTGTTGACCCCCTCGCGTACTCCTGACAGAAGACGCAGACGTGAGCCTTGCCTACGTCCCACCATAGCCTCAAGGAGGGGAAGCCTCCCCGCTTCCTTCTCCAGCCGGCCCAGAAATGACGGAACAAGTCCAGAAACTGCTCGTCCTCCAGAGCAGGTTGTTAAAGTGCCAGTACACAGACCCCGTCCTAGCGCAAAATGAAGTGAGCTCCGCCCACATCAGACGGTGGTCCGTGCACGGCACCTGCTGCATAGAAGCCAATGGAAGGCAGGACACGAACGCCTTGGAAATGCAAAGGCGGTCGAGTCTGGACACTGACAAAAGTAAAAATGATGGAGTCAGGATGGAGTTGTCGCCAGACGTCCACCAAGTTGAAGGATCTGACCAGGTCCCTCAATTTACTCACATCTAGCAATGGTGCTGGGCACCGTGACAGTCCCTGGCCCTAACGGTACAGATGAAATCCACCCCCTGAGGACGATGTACTCGCCTGTGTCGATGGAGCAGAGATGAGTGGAGACTTCCTGAAAGAAGTTCGCTTGCTGCTGCGTGCTCAGGGGAGCATGCACATTTACAAAGTGAAGCTCTGCACCCCTTAGCTGCACAGTGAGGTGCAGCAACCGCATGGCACTGGCTCCTTGACCCCAAGATCTCTGGCTGAAAATGTAGGGCCAACATGATAGCCACCCTGCCAGAATTGGAGGCTAGGTATCTCATGTAGCAACCACCCTCACCCCCCCACCCCCCCCGCCCCCCCACCACCCACCCTTGCCACTGCAGGAGCCATGTAGCTTTGACTCCCAGAATGGTACATGTTCCCTGTAGGAAGCACATCGATTACTTCCTGTCTCTGAGGACTGAGAAGTTCTGGAATCTGCAGTGTGCATCCCTGCTGCCGTTGATGTTGAGGCATGTTATGATAGTCTTCATTGTCAGCAGTACGTGCTACCACCTAGTGCAAAGTGCAAAAAGGAGAGAACTGTTTTAATTCTTCTTCTCTTTCAGGAGCCCAGCAAGAACAGTCCAGCCCAGGGGCCTTGAGGGCCTTGCAGGCAGACCAGAACACAAGAGGAGAAGAATGCCACTGGTTCAGGGCCGACTGGACCCTGTCTTGGCGACTGTGATTACTCGCTAAAAATCCTGGAGCTCCCGTAAAGGGCTGAGGGGAGAATCGGTGGGGAGCACTGGGGATCCACTGCCTCACCCGACTACATCTCTAAGTCGTCCCTGGTGCTCACCACAGAAACCCCATCCCCCTCCAGGTTGTCACCTCCAGCTGCCAACCCCTCCCCCGTATTGGTTTGGAGCTGCCAGTTGGCTCCACATCCACCTCGATCTCATCCTCAGGAGCAAGAGGAGAGGGTGCTCTCTGGCCTCCTCTTGGGGATATGGGTGGTGGTAGCTCAGAAGCCCGATTCCCCCTCAGGCACCTGGTCACCAGGCAAGTCCCGAAAAAGCTCCGTTCCTAGGATGGAGGTGCCCGAAGCTGAAGGTTGGGAGGGAGCCGGGAGGTCTTCCTCACCACTGCCACCTGATGACCCAGCGGTCGGGACAATGAAGGGACTGCCGCAGTCCCGACAGGCCAGATGGCATCTTGGGTCTGCAAGTTGGGTCGGGTGGGGCACCACTGCAAGGGTGATACCCTCCCTGACCCCTCAGGCGCCCTGCTCTGGGGACTGCAGCAAGGGAGTGGGGGTTTGGGCTCCCCCCCCCCAGGGGGCAGAGCGAGGACTTACGGGGTGGAGACGCCATCACCACTGCGCTGGGGAGGGGACACATCCACCTTGCAAGTCACGAGGTCCTCCCCCGCCGAGGGGTGGCGTCTCTTCTGAGCTAGTCTGGGGGCTGGGGAGACCTCCATCCACAAGGCCCCCGCCACCTCATCCATCCCCTCTGGACACCCCACCCTCTGGGTTTTGGCAGGTCCACCTTCTTCAATTGGACCACTGGCTTGGGGGTAGCGTGCCCCACCGCCACTGGACACGGAAACCCGTGCAGGGACGACGCCGGGCCCAGCACATGGCCCTGAGATGCACACGGGCCTGGGAGTACGCACGGACATGTCGCCGGGGCCGGATGATGTTTTTACCCCCGAGCCAGTGTTTTCAGGGGTCTGGTGTCTTGGGGTTCTGTGCGGCCTTGGGGGCTGCCCTCACTGGAACTCACTGGGGACAAAGGATGGGACATTGGAAATGATGATCCTCTGGACAGTGGCCTCCAAGGGGGTCCATCGCCAGAAACCTCCCACCCACTGTGAGCCCCTTTTCTAGAACCAGGTGCATCACCCGCTCTGACCTCAAGAAAATTACGGCTTTGCTGTACATGTTTGAGACTGCCACTACAGCTGAGGGGCCGACTAACACAGCCATGGCCTTTACACAGGCCTCGATTGTCATTTCGGGGTGGAGATAGCTCTTCAACCCAGGGCCTTGGTGAGGAGGTGGAAAGGTGACTGGGCCACAGAAGCAACAGGGGCCGCAGAAGATGCTGCTCCCACACAGGTGGTCTTTGGGGGCTCCGCCACCAGTGTCAGCACTGCCTCCACATTCCCCCGGGAAGGCGACCCTGTCGCAGCCAAAGGGGCTGAGCCAAGCCCACCCCGAGCTCTATGTTCAGCAATGTCCCCCCCTGGGGAGAGGGGGAAAGGATAGTGTAACCTCTTCCACCCCCTGGGCTGACAAAAAACAGAAAGGAGAGGAGGGAGAGGGGTAAAGGACAGGGGGACACAGGAGAGAAAGGTTAAAGGGTAGGTGGGTGTCACTCAGTGGAGTGGAGTGTCGGTGGGGCCTCGATGTTCTTCCCATGAGGGGCACACAGGAGTCAGCCCTATCTCTCTTCACCAGGCAGCACCAGCTACCTGGATTCAGACACAGTCAGAGCGAGCAGGGGATACTGGTGGCAAGATCTTAAAAAACACACACCCCTCCCCCCCACAAGTCTCTGCAGCAGCCTTCTCTCCTACACCTATAAAACGCACAACTGTCTTCAGCCCCGCTGAACAAATGTCCAGACATAAACCTCAGATGTTAAACCAAACAGTCCTTGCCTCCTGGCCTCCCTGTCCTGCAACAGTAGCAGCAGCACCTCCTCTCTCGCTCCCTCTCCCTCTGCTCCAGGTCCATAACACAAAAGATAAAAGAAGGCTTGAAAGAACGCAGCAACACAAGAATAGGAACAGCTACTGGAAATCCCACAGCAGCAGGAACAGCCACAGCCAACACCATGCAGGACAACAGCAACAGCTCACAGCTCAGCAGCATTGTGCTTCCCATCAGGAAGCACAGCCTGGACATGGGTGTTAATTACAAAGTGAAGAGAATGAATAAAGTGTCCTGGCATAGTTACATCTCTTTAACAAAGGTTTAAAGTACAACAAAAAAAAACACTTGTACATAATGCTCACTATTGTAAATAAACACCCAAGAATGTCTCCTTGTCTATTGCTCCTTGTTCTGATGAGCATCGTCCCTGTCACTCAGATGTGAAACCTTTCTGCACAAGATAAAGTCAGGTGCCTCAGTCCAGGGCCTCTTCCCTGTGCTTTATGGAGCCTTCAGACCAAAGCGATGGTCTGGCTTCACACTCCTTGGACACATTACTGATGCCTTCACCTCGATGGTGCTGGTCATTGCTGCCAGAATGTTGTGGGCAGGCATCACAGAGTTCCATCATTCTCTCTGTGTGCTCTCAGCACCTTTAACGTGGGGCTGGCCCCCATCTCTTCAGCATCTGTGACCAGTGACAGTCCAGAAGGGGTCAGGTGCTGAAGGCAGACAAAGGATCAGATGCATATAAAGTTTCATTGCTGTGTCTCCTTGATATGACCCTGATCACAGAATGCAAGTGAGCTGCTCTCAGCCAGACAGAGTCAGGCATTCACAAATGCTATGTGAATATCTATGGAGTGTCCTCACTGCATTTTGTCATCATCCTCCTGCAATTGAGCAATTATTAGGGCCTCCACTGAGTCTCCATGACAGGAGCATTATCACAGAGGGTATGTGTGCAGCCATCAGCCGACTGGAGTCAAACATTCATGGATGCAATGTGAAGATCTATGGTGTCTCCTCACTGCATGTCGTCATCATCCTTTACAAATCTAGTAGCTCTGAGGGCCTCTCAAGCATGCCTGCCTCGCCTGGCCAGTGCGATGGCCTCACCGCCGTCATCGTCGCCTTTGAGGACCTCCTCACCCTCATCCCCATTGATATCCTCTTCATTGGAGGAGACATGCAGCTCCTCCAACTCCTCCTCAGCCAGCTCCTTGCCCCTTTGCATAGCCAGGTTGTAATGGATGCAGAGGGCGACGACGATGTGTGACACTCTCTGCGGACTATACTGCAGGGCTGCACCAGGTCGGTCCAGGCACTGGATCTTCATTTTCTCCATGACAGTTGGCTCCACCAAGTTGCGAGTTGCAGCGTGAGCCCCATTATAGCTTCGCTCTGCTGTAGTCTGAGGCCCCTGCACGGATGTCTTCAGCCATGTCCTCTGTGGGTCACCCTCCTCCCTGAGGCGCCATCCTTGCAGCCTCTGTGGGGCTTGGAAGATGTCAGGGATCCAAATCCAACTGAGAATGTAGGGCTGTGGACACTCCCTGGGTACCATACGTAGACCTGCCGGATGCGTTTGTGGTGGTCACACTAGCTGAACATTCAGTGAATGGAATCCCTTGTAGTTTACATAGTTGACTGTTTGTTGCTATGGGGATCTGAGCGTCACTTGACTGCAGTTGATGACCTGAGATCTGGGCAAACCCCATCGCTCTTGTATCCTGGCTTTCCTGGCCGCGGGCAAAATACATAAAGTTGTGTGGCTTTGCGAAGATGCATTTGTGGGTGGAGGCTTGTGTTATCCCACAGGGGTACCTGTAGAGCGCTGAAAGGAGTCACTGGTGTAAAAATTGAACGCAGTGTTCACTTTCATGGCCACCGGCAGTGGATGTCCTTCATGTCCCCGTGGTGCCAAATCCTGCAGCAGCTGACAGATGTGGCCAACCTGTTCCCTAGTCGTGCGCAGTCTTCGGCGACGCTGGTTCTCAGTCATCTGCAGGAATGAAAAGTAACATCTATAGATCCTATAGGCACTGTAGCTCTTCAGCAGCATGTGCAGGAGCCCTAGTTGCCCCTTCTTCCTGAGGGTGCTACTCCTTCCTCTGCACAGCCTGGCACCTCCATCGTTCTCTTCTCCTTCGTCTCTGCTCTCTGTACGCATAAGGCATACAGCTAGGTAACCAGGCTCCATGCTCCTGTTATACTCCTCCTGCAGGATGAAAGAGAGAGACGCGTGGGTTAGCTTGGGCATTCTAAGAACCTCTTTTGGTTAAGCCTGAAGGCCCCTTAATGCATCCCTGAGAGTGCTGGCCACCACTTGGATAGCCAGAATTTATTGCGTTGCCTGGCTGCCCAAAACCCCACCGACGTCTGCCCCACTCCACCTGGCCAATTGGCAGCAGCTTTGCCCACTGGACTGCATGCTGTGCTCTCAGCTCAGGCACAGGCATTCTCCTAACCCACACTGCAAGGCTGCACTGTTAGCTTGAACCATGAGGGATTCTGGTCCAAACCAGGATGATGACATTGCAAGGGTCTGTGAGCACCTCCACCAGCGACTGCTCCACGGCCAGCTTTAGCAAGGAGATTGTACAACGTGCCCAGTCATCCAACTGTTCTGCAGTCCACTAAAGCACTCATTAATTTGCAGTCTAACACTCATTACCATGCAGTCTGTGCTCGAGGGGTGAAAGTTCAGGATCATTTGGTAGCAATTTCATGCCTCTACATTGCTTGAGTGGGCAGGTAAGCTGGAGACCAGACTCCAAACATGTCAATGTGGCTGCGTTGACCTGTCTCAACTGTGGAGGAATGATTATTTTATACAAGGATTCCCTAATGCATTGCCGCTTCCCTCCCCTCCCTACCCACATGTGCTTGTGCCCCTCCAACTCACCTCAACTGCAGGACAGCCCTTGCCCCGTCACTGCACTGTAAGCCAACCAGGAGAAAGTGACTTACCTGTACCCTCGCCTGAATTCAGAGCACCTCAACCTTGAGGTCTAACAGGTGACCCTGGCCAGCGCTGTGCAATGTTACTGTGCACTCATCTCTGAACTCCTCTCGAAGTGCTGGCCGCCAAGCGCACATCTTATATATGCTGTTGGGTGCACACCAATGTGCTCGGATTATGGGGATGATTCCGAGCTGGGCTTATAATCATATGCAGATGTATTACAATGAGTTTCCTGATGTCCAACGGCCAAAGCGTGGCCTGCCATTGACGGGCAGGGTGAATGATTGGAAACCGATTTCATGATGTCATAAAACCGATTTTTGGCCTTCACACCATACTGCCCACTTACACTGCCAAACACGCCCAACGTCAGTGGGTACAAAATATTCTGCCATATGTTTGCTGATACAACCTTCATTCATCCGTTTATCTCTCAAACTCGTTCTTTCTATCAGCACCTCGAGAAGCTCAATTATGCAAAGGATAAATCTGCAAACATGAAAATACTATCAGAACTCACAATTCTGTCAACTCACAACCTGCCACTAGGGCTCCTGTAGGTCTTCAAGGCATCATTTAAAGGGAGAAAATACCTGCACCTCTCATCATCATGGGGTGTATGCTCTCATATGAGGGAAATCTCGATGCCATCCATATTGTCACAATTACTCCAAAGGAAACATTTACCCATAGGCATTGCTTGAGAAATGCAGTGATGGAGGAACACCATCACTGAAAGATTTGAATCTACAGGAAGAAGAGGTGGCAACAGAAGGCTGGTAAAAGTTGACGAAATGTTGATTTACATAGAGGGTAATTTTTGTGCGCACACATCAAAAATGCAGGCATTGGGTAGGATGAACAGACATCAGAATTGGTCAAGGCGAGACCCATGCTTCTTATTAACATGTGGTAGAAGAGCTGACACATCAAGCTCCCTTGAGGCAACTCATCAATTTAGAGGCAGAAATTCAGGCTGTACTTCCACCTCTGGGAGTATAGCAGCAGCAGCTTAAAGGAAAGCTGCATTTTTACATGGTACAGTGATCTCCAAGATTGTGAAGCATCAGGAAATGAGTTCAGAACCTAAGCAACAGGACCAGGCAGTCAAAACCATTAGAGTGAAAAATCCACAAGAGAATAGCCAGAATTTTCTGCCCCCGTGGGCGTTGGGCGCGTGGCAGGTGTGAGCAGACAATATAGCAAGAAGGCCAAAAATCGGTTTTACGCCATCATGAAACAATTTGCAATCATCTGCTTCACCCATCAATGACAGGCTGCCTTTCCCACTGCCCAACATCGGGAACCTGATTGCAATGCATTTGCATCTCATCATCTTGCCTGCTCGCCGGAATCAACCCCCAACGCTGGATCATCCAGCACGTTGGCGTGATTGCACCTGATGTATTTCATAACTGTACATAAGTGGCGTGCACCTGGTGAACTGCACATTGCTCGGGACTTTGAGGTTTGTTTGCCTACCTTGCTTCGAGCAACACTTGCAGCCATCAGTGGCAGGCTTCACATTCAGCACCACATCACTTTCTGGGGGCTCACGGGCAGGTCACTATTTACGAAACCAGCAGTAAGACTTTTCAATTGCTGCAGGGCGAGGGCTTGCATGAGGAACGGGGAGAAATGGCCTCAGGCAAGGGAAGAGGCTGTAGGGTGAGGGCTGCACTGGTGAAGGGGTGTATCCAGGGTGTGTGGGAGCACATGTTGATCTGTGCAAGATGCCTCAAGATGGTGAGGGCTGAGGAGGCAGTCTCCAGAGGAGATGAGCCAGATGGAGATGTGAGGGTTTGTGTGAGAGATGGAGTGGTGATGTCAGTGAATGTGTGATGGGCTTGTGAGTGTGTGAGTTTACAGTGATGAGATGGTCACCTTACCCTGGTGGCATGGATGAGATCATTCATCCTCTTTCTGCACTGGATGGCAAACCTCTTCTGTGCAGCATTGGCACTGACTGCCACCACTACTGCCTCCCAAGCCAGCGTTGTGACACTGATGGGCCTCCTGTGGCCAGAGCGGGAGTAGAGAACATCGTGGCGGTCCTCCATTGCGTCTAGAAGGTGTTCCAGCGATGTGCCAGAAAAATGGTGGCTGCAGTCTTCTTGCCTTTCAGGGCCATGTCTTCTGTGCAGCCATCCTGGGCTGCATCATTGAGAGCTGCGCACGTGGCTGCAGATCAAATATGGTGCCTGGCGTGAGGAAGGTGAGGTGAAGGCATGGCAGGCAAGTTGGAGGAAGCCCGCCAGTGAAATGGTGTGTTTCCCATGACTGCATAAATAAAGAGGCGGGAAGGGGACGATAAAGTGTGAAAACGTGCCATTGTGGCCAATGGGTAAAACGTTGTTTTACGCACCTGCTATGGCTCTTTGTGCAAATCCTGGATGGTTCCACCCAATGTCTCTAAAATCTCTAGACAGCTTTACCAGACAGCTGAGGTAAGTATTACAGTGCACTTTAAATAGCTGTCTCTGAACTTGCACCATCCATGCTTGACGGGTGAAAAGAGGAATTGGTGGTAATCTTATTGTAGCAGCAGAAAATTGCCTCAGTGCAATTCGCTGCATATGCTGATTCATCACGAATTATGTCACCGAATTTTACATGCACGAGCACCGGGTCGGAGACATGTGCTCAAGAGGGAGTAATCAGAGAGTCCAAAAGGCTGCCACTGGGTGAAGCACTGAGCATTGGTGACAATGAGAAGCTGAGAGTAGAAATCAGCATGTCAATGGGTAGGACTTTCTGCTCCATGGTCTAAGTGTGGTGGGGGGTGGGTGGGAAAAGCAACGTTTTGCCTGCTGACTGCAATGGCAGGTTTTCATGCCCGATTTTACGCTTCTCACCTCATTAAATATGCATCAACAGGGAGGGGGGGACAGCCTGTGGTTTGCCCTCCCCACCATGACCTAAGTGGGTCATTGCAGCTAGTGCCATATTTAAACCGCACCTGCGCACACCCCAGGGCTGTTGCAACAGGGAAATGACCCCCAGAAGAAAGAAGACTGCAGCCCCCAAGTTTAGCGTTGCTGGTCACCTTCTTGATGCTGCCTAGGATCGCTGGCTGGCACTCTACCCCTGTGATGGCAGATGGAGATCCAAAAAGCTCACAATTGCAGCTTGGGAGGCGGTGGCCAGGGTCGTAAACACCAACTCAGCTCACAAGAGATCAGCCATCCAGTGCAGGAAGAGGGTGAATGATTTCATCCGTTCTGCCAGGGTAAATCAACCAGCTTATCGTCCTCAACTCATACTCCCAAACCCATCAGACATTCGCAGGATGACTCTCCACAGGGATCTCACACACTGCCAGCTCAAAGGACACCACCACTCACTCTCTCACCTTTACATCTCCACCTGGGATCACATCTTGTGCAGCTCACGTACCTATCCCATGCACAGCTTCACTCAGCACCCATACAAGGCAGGCATTCTTATCACCTACCTTTGCCTATGTCCTGCTCACACTCTCTCCATCTGTGTTTATACAGGACAAGCTTGTTCACAATAAGTAGGAGAAGTCCCAGACCGGTTGTAGGATGCCTGAGCTTAAGGCCCTCTCTCCATATGAGTAGCCTGCTGTTTAGCAGGCCAAAGAGGATCGGGATCGCGCCTGTGGTGACGGTGAGGTTGGTGGCACTAATCCAAGTGAGGACACTGCACCAACTGTTCCTTCAGACAGCAACACTGTGAGTGCATTCTTATGTTTTGAAGTCTGCTGCCGTGCACTATATTATCTCTACGCTCTTTCAAAGGCACCACAGCCAAACATTCCAGGGAGCCAGCCCCTCATCTCCAGCCCCATGGACACCTCAGATGAAGATCCAGACGGCATGTTGCTGTAAGATCTGTCACACCACTAGCACACACCGTCCACCAGCATAGCGACACACACCTCAGTGGGACCTAGATCTAGAGCAGGCTTGGGCTCACAATCTGATGAGCACAGCACTGATCCTGGTCCATGGCAGGCAAAGGAAGGCCTATCCAAGATCTCCGACACTTGGAGGACTGTTGGAGGCAAGGATTCTGCTGAGTCTGAGTCCGAAGGCGAGCCTGTGAGCTTGGTCGTAACTCAAATGTTGGAGCTGCGGCAACAGACACTAGAAGATCAGGCAGAGTTATCTGATACATTCCACAGATTGCAATGGGCAATAAAGGAGCCTGAAGTGATAGCGATGGCATGCAGCACACTGACATCAACACCGGTAGGGTGGCAGCCACCATGGAGACCTTAGTCCAGGACATTGCGCCTGCAAGATTTGTGCTCCATTGTTGTAGGCATTGGTGCCATCCAGCATTGGCTACTCAAGAGGGGCCCAGGGCACCTTGAACTCACTCCAAGTGCCCCTTCTCCTCAAGGAGTCAGCCAGGGGCCCTTGGGCACCCATAGGGACGAGGACCAGCTGCTGGATACACTGAGGCCATCCGCCCATGTGACTCCAAGAGTGTCTAGCTGATCCCAGTTCCCTCTGCCTGTGACCCCATCAACTGCAGCTCAACAGGCCAGGGACCTCCAGGTCTTGGCCTTCCAGAGGATGCCCACCAAAGTCATCACAGGCATCAGGGTGTAGTGGTCAGCAGGCTGCCTCCAATTCCGCTGTTTTTGTCGGGGATGCAGCAAAATGGAGCATAGGGTTAGGAAGATCAAGAAATACTAGGAGCTCAATGGTTGCACGGGTGGTCACCAGACATACGTAATTTCCAACATTGTAAATAGAATTGCACCCATTCCACAACTTGTCTTGTGTATGCCTCCTCTGTATGCTGAGCTGGGTACTGGTCAATGAGATCTCACACCATGTTCCCGCCCACCACTTATCACAAATTTCACATCATGTGCCTCAGGTTGATGTTGTATGCAGCCATCTCATTACAGTGAGTGTCTCAGACCATTCCCAACATCAGTGAAGCATCACCTTCAATGTAAAGTGTGCTTTTGTAAGGCATCTTAGACATGCTTTGCAGGTTCAAGTGATGTTCATTCCTGGCTGTGTAAGATGGGGGCTTATGTAGTCCCCCCCTCAACTGCATTGTGGAAAGGTAAAGATGTAGTGTCAAAGGAGAGATGTAGATGTGCATGGAGACGGGTAATCTTTCCTTGATTTCCATGAATTCCCCATCAGCTGTGAGGGTGTTCAATCTCTCAGCCCATACCATGAACTCATGTGTACTCATTTTTGTCTTCATCATTGTTGACTATCTGAATGAAAATCTGCACAGCTCCCAATATTAGTGTCCACCTCAATGTTCTTGATCTCTGACACTCGCAAACACATTTTTGTCCTGACGCTTAAAGCTACAATGCTTGCCGATAGCGACCTCGGAATTATTTGCATTGTTTCCACAAGGTTATCATGGACATGTAGAGATGCAGAGCTGGGCCATAAATTCAGGTATACGTCCTCTCACCTAAACCCTTGGTGAGCTCTGCGATGCTAATTTCAGATGGTGATATGTTGCAGTCACTTGAACCATCTTGATGTGCATATGTTACCGAGATTGGATGATAATGCTGAGGGTGGAAATGGGGTAGGAGTGAGGAAGGAAGTCAGCTGATGTGTGCTCTTTATTATCACTGATGCTGAACCTTGAGGGCTCCGTGGTTTGTCTGCATTGTCGGAATCACTAGGGCCATGGCTGGCCATCAGTGGGAAATGATTGTGTTGAACAGGAGGCATCTTCCTGCAAGGCAGGCAGGTGTCTGAAGGTGGTTCTTGTGAGTTCCTCCATGCCCATTGAAAGGTCAGGCTGACCGCAGTCCTGCATCCCTCACTGAGAGCACCGTTGACAAAATTGTATTGAGGATTGAAGTAATGCTGAGAACTCAGTGTGATTAAAAGGCATTAGCACTTGGAAAATGCCCTTGGCTGGCTTGGCTCAAATCTTACCTCACATTTTCACCATCAAAGTCAAACAGAAGGTGTTGTCCCATAGCTAGAGATTGATTCCTTGAGGTGCCTTGTCAGACTGAAGACATACAGCCATGAGCACACCGAGGATTATATTCTAGCTTCTGCCTCTTGTAGGCTGCCACAGCGACTGGGATGCTGGAGAGATGCTTAAAGAGGCTGCACCATTTGACGTTGGATGTAGGGAGGCCCTCCTGCAGTTAGTGCCACATTTCAACAAGGTGACATGCTCCTGGGGGCTCATTGTCCTTCAAAGGATAAGGGCATGGTGACCCTGATGAGTAACGACTCATTCTCAGAATGAAGTGGATGGTTGAAATGAGGAGGACAGCAACACAGGTGGTAATGTGGGCCTAGTTGGAGGCCAGTGACCCGAGAGCATAATCACTGCACCTTGTCACCATCCTTCTGGAATCTTATATGTCTCACGTGCACACCTGCCTCATCTGGTGTTATGGCCTCTTCCCCTGCAGCCTCAGCGTCCCCACCCTCATCACCCTAAACCCTCTTGATGTCCTTACAGAGGAGACGTGCAGCTCCTCCATTTCATCATCTGGCAAGTCCTCCCCCTTTGCAGCGCCAGGTTGTGCAGGACGCAGTAAATCACGATGATCCGTGAGACACTCTGGGGAGTGTACTGGAGTGCACCACCAAATCTGGCGAGGCATCGGAATCACATCTTCAAGATGTCAATGGTTTGCTATACCAATGTTTGTGTGACAGAAGGAGCAGCGTTGTATCTTTCCTCAGATGGAGTGTGTGGCTGTCTGATGGGCATCATCAGCCACACCCTTTGCAGACAGCCTTTGTCGCCGAGGAGCCAACCTGGAAGTGTGTGATCCCTCGAAGATGTTCGGAATCTGCAATTTACTCAAGATGTAGGAGTCGTGGCAGCTTCCTGGGTATCTTGGGCAAACCTGCTTGATGCGTGTCTGGTGGTCATAGACCAGCTGCACATTGAGCAAATGGAACCCTTTCTGGCTGATGTATTGGAGTGCCTGTTGCCAGGGAGATCTTACAGCCACGTGAGTACAGCTGATGGCACCTTGCACCTGTAGGAATCCAAAGCAGCAGCAAATCCCAATGCTCGGGCAGCCTGCCTAGCTTGTTCTCTGGCAAGGTACACACAACTTCACCTTGGCCAAGAGGGCATCCATAACCACCTGTATGCACTTGTGAGTGGAAGCTTGAGAAATGTTGCAGAGATCCTAAGTGCAACCCCGGAAGGAGCTCCTCGCGTAGAAGTTTAGAGTGGCAGTGACTTTTAGAGGCACTGGCAATAGATATCCTCCCAGTCCCCGTGATGTCAACTCCTGGAGAATGTGGCAGATGTGACCCACCAGATCTCTGGACATGTAGAGGTGCAATGACACTGGTTCTCGCTCATCTGGAGCAATGACATGCGTCCTCTGTACACCCTCGGTCTTCCGAACCACCTGTGCTCAGCCGATCTGTGAGATTCATTCTCTGGGTCCAAGAGAGGGCCCTGATGCCCCTTGCTCATCAGGGTGTTTGCGCCTCCCTTTGTTGAGCCGGGTGCCAACTTTGTACTCTTCTCCGCCTATCCTCCTGTCTGTATGCGACGATGAAGGCAACATTGAATGCACCATTCATCTTCCTCACATTCTTCTCTCTGCTGGAACAATGAAGAGAAACATGAATGAGCATCAGCCTCAAAAGCTCCTCTTCCTGTCGCTGACTAGTGAGTGAGTGACTGGTTTCAAGGCGTTAGTTTCAGTCGAGGCACCTCATTGCCATGAACCTCCTTGGCAGTACTATGATAATTTTCAGGATTACAGTAGGCGCTCTACTCCCCCCTTCCCCCCCACCCCCTCACACTCCCTTTTCCAAGACTTATGCTATGGGGTTGCTTTGGACAGGTGATTGGATGTGTTGCTTTTATCCCAGGCACTGCAATCCACATCCAGTGCACTCTATGTCTACATCCTTTGGAATACACAGGAAGGAAAATATTCAGCAAGGGAATAAGATTATTTTAGGTGGGGCTGGGGTTTCACATCTGTGAACATAAGAACATAAGAACTAGGAGCAGGAGTAGGCAATTCAGCCTCTTGAGCCTGCCCCGCCATTCAATACGATCATGGCTGATCTCATTTCAGCCTCAACTCCAATTTCCCAACCTCTCCCCATAACCTTTCAACCTGTTACCAATTAAAAATCTGTCTATCTCCTCCTTAAATTTATTCAGTGTCCCGGCATCCACCGCACTCTGAGGTAGTGAATTCCACAGATCCACACCCTTTGAGAAAAGTAATTCCTCTTCATCTCTGATTTAAATCTATCACCCCTTAGCCTAAAACTATGGCCTCTCATTCTAGAATGCCCCACAAGGGGAAACATTCGCTCCACGTCTACTTTGTCTATCCCCTTTAGCATCTTAAATTTGTCAATTAGTTCTCCTCTCATCTTTCTAAACTCTAGCAAGTATAGGCCTGAACTGCTCAATCTCTCCTCATAAGACAAGCTGAATCCACCAGCTGCAAGGATCAGAGGTGCAGTTTCCAATGGCCGTCTGCAGTTTGTCGGGCAGCCCACTTGGTTTTGGGTTTATTGTTGTACTGGGTAATTTCTATGTTTGGGACAATGGTTTATTGCAAGGAGATCAATTATTGCCACAAATTGGAATTGCTCTCACATGAATGTGCTTCAGGATTTAAGGCTCCTGATTGCATCTATTGTTATTAACTTGCTCCTAACATGTATGAGCTGTGCATGCCACCTCACTTGGGAATACAGATATCAGTTGGGTGCCCCTTAAGTCAGCCCACCCACCAGTGCAGTGATCCACTCCTCCCAGAAGGCCTAAGAGCCCTCCCTACCAGAGTGTTTTCATCGTTACATTTTCTACTGAGCCACAGGTTCAGTTTGCAAGCTGGTGGAGCTGACCAGCCTGCAGCCTCCCTGTGTGACTGTGAAAATCCCTCCCATCGTCCTGGAGGAGCAAAATGTACAGGATTCCCTCCCTCCAATAACTCTCGGTCCTCCCCCTGTAATCCTTCATCCCATTGTCATTGTGGTTGATATCTCTGTCTTACCCCCTAAATCATTTGAGGTGGATGTGCCTGTGCCCTATGTGGACCTTATCCCTCCCCACCTTGAGGCCTATTGCACAGTGACATATAGAGACACCCCCAATAAGACCATTGAGTGCACACCCCTACACTAACTGTTCCTGATCTATAAGCTGCAGATTCTGCTCTTGACTGTGACTGTGTCATTTGCAGCCCAGTAATTTGCCCAAAACCCCCTGAACTGACGAGTGTGAAGAGGTGACCAGGTCCCGTGCAACTGAATGGGCATGGTTGACAATGGGCTGACTTGCTCTACCCCTCCCTGGGCTGAGACAAGGACAGTCTTTGCAAGCTCTGCAATCTAAAGTGCTTTTTACTTGACTCACTTCCCATTCTGGCCCCAAGGATGTTCCCAACCACCCCCTACCCCTACCGCAACATGTGTCTGAGTGCACTCTTCCCCAGTATTCTCCAGTGCACCACCTCCCCACCACCGTGCCCCCCGCCCCATTTCCCCCCAGTGAAGGCATTGCCCTCCAGCCCCTTACCTTGCCTCTTGTCTTGCCTCATTCCACTGCCATCCCCCACCCCCAACTCCCCCGCACCCCAGCCAAGTCACGCCTTTGCCCTCCAGTTCGTTTCAACGCCCCAACCCACCTACCCACCTTACGGCTGGCCTGGTACATAGAGCATTGGCTCTGAAACCACCCTGAAATCGTTGTGCTGTTACCTGTACAGTCTAGCATGGATTTGGAGGAGTTGCGAGTGATACGCGATGTAAGGTAGGCGACAATACCTCGAATTCACGAGCGAAGTGCAGTTCATCAGATGCACATGCCTGTTAGCCGATCATGAATGATGCCAGTCTAATGAGATGCTGGCATGGCCTTTCGATCCAGTGTGGAGGTGTGATTCTGGTGAGCTGCCTACATAATGTGCATTCATGATATTCAAATGTATTCAAATGCCGTTCCCAGCATGGTGCAGCGGGAAAGGCGCACTGCCATGAAATCTACAGTGGACGATTGCAACCTGTTTTCACACCGACGTAAACCTGACTTTTGTGCTCCTGTGATATTTCCCCCACTAACACGCCATTACGCCCATCACTGACCAGAGCAGAAAACCCCGCCCAGTGTTTTGCACCCATAAAATGAGCACACCAAGGCCTAATATTGAGGACGCCATCCTGTGACTCAAGGGTGCCTGAAAAATATCCGTCTCCAAAATTTGGTTCAATAATTTTTCATGGTCTAATTATTGTTTTAGAGTTTTAGAATCCCTTGCAGAAATTGGATATTTTGGAGCAGCCATGAGTATGACTTGTTTGGCAGCTGTGTCAGGTTGATGCTGAGGAAGACACATGCCAAATACATGCTTAGCACATGTCAGATACATACTTGGCTTCAGGTAGCACCAAAAGATTTACTTTTCAAGTTAACATATTGTATTAACTTTATCTATCAAATATATTGAAGAGACATCAGTAGAGCATATCACATTGCTAAGACTTTAAGTCCAGTCAAATTATATAAATGTGTATATGTGCGGCCAAAGTTGACTGAAAAATTTAAAGACTTGTATGGAAGTCATCAAGGAGCCACCTCTCTAAGCATTCCTTAATTCTACTGAAATAGCCTATTTTTTATAGGAAATTCATGAAGCATTTAATTTTTAATTGAAGTAAATACCATAACAGTTCAAATAGCAAATAAAATTGAAATGTGCAAGAGTTGACCCTAAGGAAAACAGTAAATGTGATCAGGGTTATGCCCTGCTGTGTGGAAGTTAATCAGAAGTGATCAGATAACTAAATATTCCTTTGGCTGCAAATGCCCCCTTGACCTTCACCATGCTCTTTCACACTAAGTTGTGTCAACTGGCAGCCCCTTTTCTGGACTGAACATAAACAGCACATCTACACAGATTTTGACATTGAACAGTGGTTCTGATCTCTATTTATCTGTGGCAGAGTAAATGAAGACAAATTTGGTTTGGCCATTTTGCTAAAAGTCTGAAGTTTAGGGAATGGAATGTAATGAGTACATTCTCTAAATTGTATTAAGAACAGAGACAGTTTTAACAGAATGTGTGACCTTACTGTTACATTTAAATGACCCATGAAATTGAAATGTGTTGTTTTAACACTAATTCTTATTTAAGTGCAATAATTTTTGGTCCCAAAATGCCTATGGAAAAATTGTCTAAATTTACCTTGGAAGAAATCAGAAACAAAGCCAATTATATTGAAAAGGGCACCCTACTGTGTAAATGTGAAGGAAAGACCTCTGTAGCTTTGGTCACAATCTTTGTAATACACTTTACTGCAAAGGATAAATATCTTTGTTATGACACAGCAGTTGGTAAAGGCTTAAAATCCCAGAGGGAAACTTTAAACAACTGTCATAACCTATATTTTCAATTGGTATGTTTGAGGTGCCATTCTGAATTCAGAAATGAAACCACCAAGCCTCTGAAGGTTTTTTATATAAATTAAACTAAACATTTATTAATTTTACATATGTATCTACAAATTACTTTCATAATAACTATTAAAAGATCCCCAAATTAATAATTCCTAAAATCTTCATGAAGGCAACAATAACCCATGGACTTTAAGCAGACATCAGGCAAAGCATATTTTATCTTACAAATTCAAAATGAGGCTTCTTTCAATTTGCTTCCTTTGCAGACACAGTTGTAGGCTTACGGGCACTTGGATATCACATGCCTCTGACTTACACACACAAAACTCTTCTGTATATACCTAGCATTCCCTTTGAATGCAAATTCTTATTGTGTCACCAGGCCCTTTGAACTCCACCAATAAATAACAATAAAACCCCTTTCATAGTACCAATTTTATTAGTAATATAAACATATTGCTTGGTGTCTCCTAGCTAGGTGCAAGATTTCACCCCAGTCTTTGACTGGTTTATTTAACAACATGCAAATGTCCCCTTTACCTTAATGTTTAACATCTCAAAACTACTATACATCAAAGCACCCAGGCTAGCTGGCTTTAATCCAATTAAGACACACACACTCACACTCACGGACACAGACCCTACTACAAGTCCAATTAAAAACAATTTCCAATAACATTATATAATGTTAATGTATTCATGACAGTCTTAGAACTTTCTTTTTGAATTATTTTCCTTATAAAATGCTTCAAAATTTATCATGAAATTGATTCTTAGCTGAATCTAAAATGCCTTGTTTATTACACTAAACTGATTTATGTTCTTGTGGTAATCTCATCCACCTTATTAGTACATTTTGATGAGAGGAAAGAATTGATGTTGACAGGTGATGCATGTCCCTATGCAGTGCTCTCCCATTGAATGGAAGATGGCTCGGAACGGCCTAAAGGATATGTATCAAGAATGCGCAACAAAGCGGAAAAGGGATACTCAAAGAAAGAAAAAGAAGGCCTGTCAATCATCTTTTGTGTCAAGAAATTTCACCAGTACATACATGGCCATCATTTTACTATTGTTTCAGACCACAAGCCATTGCTAGGATTGTTCAGCAAGGGCAAGGCTATACAACCCATAGCCTCAGTAAGAATACAAAAATGGGCATTGAACCTGGCAGTGTATAAGTATGCTTTCATCCACAGGCCTGGAAATTAAATGGCAAACACTGATGCACTTAGTCATTTGCCCTTGCAAGAAAATGATGATGATGTTCCAGTCCCCCAAGAACTCATTTTATTATTGAACTACTTAGATTCATCACCGGTATGTGCTAGATAGCTCAGAGATTGAACAAGTTGAGACCCAGACTTATCCAAAGTATGTGAACAAGTTCTTCATGGTTGGTCACAAGAACAGGAATCTGATTAAATGAAACCATATTTTCATAGAAGATATGAAATAACCAGCCAGGAGGGTACCTTATTGTGGGAGCATGAGTGATTGTTCCTCCAAAAGGACATAAGACATTGTCAATTGAGCTACATAGTGCACATCCAGGAATTTCCCAAATGAAGACCATAGAATGGGGCTATGTTTGGTGGCCTGGGATGGATAGAGAAATAGAGAGATTAGTGTGGAGTTGTATGCAGTGTTAGCAAGTGCAAAAGTTACCTCCAACAGTTCTATTACACCCTTGCGAGTGGCCAGGAAGGCCATGGGTGTGACTACATGTTGACTATGCGGAACCTTTCATGGGAACAATGTTTCTGCTTATTGGTGATGCCCATTCAAAATGGATGGACGTACGTGATGTGAAGTCACTAACATCTTCTGTTACAATTGACAAGCTACATCTAAGGTTCACCATCAACGGACTACCAGAAGTGGTTGTATCAGATAATGGCACGGAATTTACTAGTGCTGAGTTTCAACAGTTTATCAGCCTCAATGATATCACTCATGTAAAAACTTTACTGTACCACCCTTCCTCAAATGGACTGATCGAGAGAGCAGTTCAAAAGTTCGAGGTTGGCATGAAGAAGTTAACTGGAGATTCCATAGTGACTAAGTTAGCATGTTTTCTTTTCTTATAGGACCACCCCTCACACAACTACAGCTGTCACACTTGCAGAATTGTTGATGAAACACCATCTCAGGACAAGATTGAGCTTAATAATGCCAAACAGAGGGGGGAAGGTGGAAATGAGTCAGGGAAGTCAGAAAACTGGACATGACTGGCATAGTCATGACAGGAAGTTTACCATAGAAGAGACGGTATATGTGAAGAACTTTGGAGAAGGACCTAAGTGGTTATCGGGCGAAGTAAGTGCAGTGACTGGACCTCTTTCCCACCACATGAAAGTGGAAGACCAAGTTATTTGGAGACATGGATCATATCAGGAGGAGAAAACAAAGAACCAAGAAATGATGCCAATAATGTTCACAACTGAGTCAATATCTCCTGTTGAAAGAACTCAACTGAGCACAGATGTGTCTGAAGGGTAGGCTGCACCTGCAAGAGTTGAGAAAGCTGATTTGCAGGTGCTCACCGAAGAACCTGATGTTCAGGCAACTCCAGGAAAAGAGGCTCCTGACAGAGCATCTGAGGCTGTAGAGCTGAGATGTTTTACACACATAAGGGAGCCCCCAGAAAGAATGAATTTGTAAATTACTTATCTGTGTAAATAATTTTATATTTTGAAAAAAATTGTAATTGTAACTGTATAATGTATTTCTAAGTAAAGGGGGAGGGATGTGGTAATCTGATGTGTAATATATCTTTAAGAAGAATGTTATAAGGGAAGATCACCAGATCTTAGTTCCAATAGCAGAGTAGCATGGCTACTTTAGTCAGTAGTCTATAATGGGAGTCTGTAATGTAGAGATAGGGTTTGAGTTGAAAGCACACTAGTGTAGCTGCTGAGTTCCTTTGTAAATAAATAGAATGTGTCTTACCTAAGAACTGTTTGCTGATCTACTCTGCCTATGGTACCAACTCGGCAATCCCGAAACAAACGTGCAACCTGGTCCAGGATCTTTAGGTTGGCGAGCGGGATGGGGGGCGGGGCCCGCTCACTGATGCATAAAATGGCGTGGGATGACATCACCTGACGGAACTCCCAACTTCACCCCGCGTCATTTCAATTTTCAGGTTGGCAGGGGCATAGCTGAAAGAACTGTGCGCCCGCTGACCTGTCAACAGTCTATTGAGGCCATTTAAAAAGTAATTAAGATAATTAATAGACCTGCCTGTCCAACTTTAAGGTTGGCGGGCAGGCGGGGAGCCCTGGGAGGGCTTCAGAAGTAGCATGAAACATCATGCATGGGTGGGATGAGGTTTTGTGAGGGATTTTAAAATTTTGATAAATGTATGATTTAAAGTGATGGACATGCCCCAACTCATGTGACAGTGTCAAAGAAAAATGCTTTCAAGTATATTGTGACAGTGCCACATAAGGGGACATGTTAGTGAAATTTTATTTTTGCACCTTCACCATTTTTAAATTTGGTGCCGGTCTTCCTGAGCCAGCACTTAGCCTCAGAGAGATCAGTACACTCTTCCATGAAAGAGCGCACTCTTGGCTGAGGGAATCCCCCCTCGCCTGCACAGGGAGCACATAGCACTTCCTGGCGGATGTCACGCTGGGCGGGCCTTAATATGGCGGTGCGCCCCCAATTGGGGGCACCGATTGGAGGCGTGCCTGCCCACGCCCGCTTCTGCACTTCTCCCCCAACGGGGGGAAAATTCTTTCCCTGGGTCTGTAAGTCCAACCAAACTAGTGGCTGGGATCCAGCAGTTCTTAACAATCATAGTAACGTGTTTCTCATAGAAGTTACAATATGGAAACATGCCGTTCAGCCCAACAAATCAATTTCACTGTTTACCCTCCAATTGAGCAAATACTTCTAATCATAGTTACCCATCCTGTTCCAATTTTCCTTCAGTACATTTCCTTTTATCCTATTTGATCATAAATGCTTATATAGTTTCTGCCTGAACCACTAAAACTGAAAGTAAATCATTCAGTTTCACAACTCTGCGTAAAGACCTTTTTGCTGCCCTCTGTTCTAAATTCTTTATATTTAGCCTTGTATCTATGGCCCTTTATTCTTGAACCCGCCCCCCCCCCAACTATTGGAAACATTTGGCTGCCAAGTATCCTATCCCATGCTTCTATAATTTTAAATACCAATGATATTGCCCCATAATCTGTGTTGTTCTCAACAAAGAAAAATGTTTTCAAATATTTGATTATATGTAAAACTCATTAAAATGAAAGGCCACCTGCAACAAGGCATCATTTTACAAACTGTTCTAGAATAGTTTCTTAAGGCCGGTGATGGTATCATGCCAATTGCCTTTTCTATAATGGAGGCATTAATCTGTTTATGGTGAATGGCTTAACACCTCCAATAAAATGGCAGAGAAAAGAATGTCACATGAATACATTAAAAGTTCGTTGGTTATCAGCAACAATATTTCTAGCCTAATAGGCGGGGAATGTTTTATCTGAAACACCCCCTTATTATTCCTGTTGCAAACAGCCTTGGATCAATATTAATAGACACCTCTTGAGGTCTATTGATCAAAATAAGAGAACAAATAGCCAGAAAATGTATAAATGTTGAGTATTAGGAAAATTCAGCCTCTTGTATTCTGGGATATTTAATACCCAGTCCTGCCCTTCTTTGAGCCAGGTCTCAGTTATAGTCAGAACATTATATTGGGCTGAATGGCAATCTAAGCCTGTAACTCACTAATGTTATTTACTACACCCAGTGCATTCACATGCATGCAAAATAAACCTGATATAGACTCTATTACTCTCTACTTTATCCTGGGCCCACCTATTAACTTAATATTCCCTACCCTAGTGCTATCTATCTTCCATGCACCTTGGTACTCCCATCTAATGTTCTTTCCTGGTTCCCACACTCCTGCTGAGTTAGTTTAAAACCTTCCTAACGGCACTAGCAAAATGGCCCACAAGAATTCAGTCCCGGTTTTGTCCAGGTGCAACCTGTCCAGACTGTACAGTTCCCATCTCCCCCAAAGGTGATCCCAATGTCCCAAGAATATAAAGCCCTCCCTCCAGCACTTTCTTTCCAGCCATACATTCACCTGTCTTATCCTTCTACTTCTATACTCATTTTCACATGTCATTGGGGGTAGTCTGGAGGTTACCACTTTTGAGGTTCTGCTTGCTAATTTTTTACCTAGCTCACTGAACTAAGACTGCAGGACTATGGCTTCTTTCTACCTATGTCATTGGTACTGAAATGGACCACGACTGCTGGCTGTTCACCCTTCCCCCCACTCAGGCTGCTCTGCAGCCGCTCAGTGACATCCTTGACCCTGGCACTAGGGAAGCAACACACCATCCTGGCTTCACATCTACAGCCACAGAAATACCTATCTATTCCCTTAACTATCGAATCACCTATCACTGTTGCTCTTCCGGACTTCCTTATACCACCGGACCCCGCCCCCATACAGCTGAACCCCCCCGAGATGCCATTGACTTGGCTCTGGCTACACTTCTCAGATGAAACATCACTCTCATCAGTATTCAGGACAGAATACTGGTTGGAGAGTGGGATGCACTCAAGGCACCCTTGCTCCACCTGCCTGTTCCTTTTAAACTGCCTGGTGGTCACCCTTTCCCTCTCTCCCTGCGTACTCTTAAGCTGTGTGGTGACCACTTCTGTAAATGTGCTATCCACATAACTCTCAGCCTCATGGATGCTCCATAATGACACAAGCTGCTGCTCAAATTCTACAACCCATAACTCAACCTGCTGCAACTGACGAAATTTCCTGCACAAATGGTGATCCAGAACATGGGAATCCTCCTGGAGTTCTCACATAGCACAGGATGTGCACTCTCAAGGTTGGAACAGCCCTACCATTTCTCTATTTATTAACTGATAAACTTGTTACTGCGATTAAACCTTATTACTGGTAATAAACCTAATGGTTATTAATAAAGCTTTACCAATACTAATAAAACTCACTACTATCAATAAAACTTAGCAATATTGATAAATCCTACCAATACTTACTACTTTGCTAGTGGTGATAAACCTTACTGTCAATAAACCTAATACCCTAATACCAATAAACATCAATAATACTCATGATTACGACTAATACTTAATACGACTTATTCGTACTAAATCCTATGTTCTAAAGAAAATAAGACTCACCTGTTTGTTCCCTAGTTTAGATCAGAAACACTCACCAGCCAATCACCTATCTGTGTCCCTGTGGCATCACACCACGGTTTTTCTTTCCGAATCCGGGCTCTGACTGGTTACAGCCTTGCCCCACTGCTCTCACTGTTTCTCTAAGGTCAGAGTGAGCTCTTGCCTTCTCTCTCCACACTCTTTGTAGCCCCACTGATCTCACTGTTCCTCTATGGTCAGAGTGAGCTCTCGCCTCCCCTCTCCACACTCTCTGTAGCCCCACTGCTCTCACTGTTTCTCTAAGGTCAGAGTGAGCTCTTGCCTTCCCTCTCCACACTCTTTGTAGCCCCTCTGATCTCGCTGTTCCTCTATGGTCAGAGTGAGCTCTTGCCTTCCCTCTCCACACTCTTTGTAGCCCCTCTGATCTCGCTGTTCCTCTATGGTCAGAGTGAGCTCTTACCTTCCCTCTCCACACTCTCTGTAGCCCGACGGCTCTCACTGTTTCTCTATGGTCATGAGCTCTCGCCTTTCCTCTCCACACTCTCTGTAGCCCCACTGCTCTCATGTTTCTCTATGGTCAGAGTGAGCTCTCGCCTCCCTCTCCATACACTTTGTAGCCCCACTGCTCTCTCTGCCTTTCGCCATTCGGACTGAGCTCTTGCTCAGAACGCGGTTGGTGCTGTCCAAATACAAGGATCTGGGTGAAGCCTTAAACATTATTTAAGTGAAGTTGGGACTTCCCTGCCTCATATCTTTCAGTGCCTTATTGCACCATAATGACATTATAGAATACATAAGTGCCATTGCTAAGAGAAAGGACTTTCTGGTCTTCCTAATTTTATGCTTCTGATGGTGTTGCATGCCTTTTTTGAGTGCCATTTTTAGTTTTTTTTACCTCCACCACTGAAGATATTTTAACCCCTGTTTATTAGCCTGTTTATCAGTAAACAATATATCACAAAAGCTAATGGATGGGTCTCAACAAAACTGGTAAACAGTTTGGAAATGGTCCAAGGAAGAACTGAATTGTTTTGGAATTTTTTAAAATGTCCATTAAGATTGGAAGCTTGGGAAAGTAGATTTTTTTTATAATGTTGTGGGTTGTTTTATTTACAATGTTGCTGATTGTTTGAGGATGTTGTGGATTGTCACAGTTGTTGTGGTGGAATTTTTCTCAGCTGTTAAAATGTGAGCAGAGTTTTAAAAGCAGGTTGTTGGATATGGATTAACCTGAAGCCTCCTCCGTGAGATGGAAGGTAAATAAAAAAATAAATTTTGCAGTATTGTAGTTCAGAGCATCGTCCAGACAGGGATAAAACTCAAGGAAGTGCTGCATTATTATAATACCACCTTCAACACCTCTTTGTCCTTTTGTCCGTGACATTTTTTGGTTATCTCCACCTATCACTGGCCCTCTATCCAGCTATTCTTGTCCCACCCCCCCCCTTAAACCAGCTTATATTTCACCCCTTATCTATTTTTCCTTAGTTTTGTTGAAGAGTCATGCGGACTCGAAACGTTAACTGTGCTCCTATCCACAGATGCTGCCAGACCTGCTGAGTTTTTCCAGGTATTTTTGTTTTTGTTTTTGTTTTGGATTTCCAGCATCTGCAGTTTTTTGCTTTTATATTATTATAATACCATTTAGTTAACGGAGCGTAGTGGAGATATGCACTCTACTGAGTGCCCCCTTCACTTCTTATATTTTCTCTCATTAAATTTTGTTTAGGACTACAGTTTTATTCTATTTACCTTGGTTTTTAATTATATTTAACTTAATTTTGATTTAATTTTTATTTTTATTTTCTTCCTACCATTTAAGGATGTTATATTATGATTGCAGTAGTTCCAAAGACACCCCCACAGTAGGATGCTCATTCTGTTTGGAATTGCTCTTGCTGTCAGAGACTGGAGGTCAAGAAGGAACATAGGAAATAGACTCCTCAAGTCTGCTCTGCCATTCAACTAGATCATGACTGATCTTCTACCTCAACATCATTTTTCCGCACTATCCCATATCCCTTGATATGTTTAATAACTTGAAATCTATCCATCTCTGATTTGAACATGACTGACTGAACTGCCACAACCCTCTGGTGTAGAGAATTCCAAAGATTCACCGCTCCCTGAGTGAAGAAATTTCTCCTCATCTCAGTCGTACTGGGACTGTGTCCCCTGGTTCTATACCCCTCCCAGCCAGGGGAAACACCCTTCTTATATCTACTTTGTCGAGTCCTGTAAGACTTTTATATGCTTCAGTGAGATTGCTTCTCACTCTTCTAAACTCTAACGAATACAGGCCTAGTCCCCTCAATCTCTCCTCATATGACAATTCCGCCATCCCAGGAATCACTCTGGTGAACCTTTGTTGCAATCCCTCCATGGCAAGTAAATCCTTCATGAATATTTGAGGGTGAATATGAAGCCATGAGGATGCATAATTATGCAAGTGTAGATTGATTGCATAAATTCAAGTAGATGTACTTACAGACATTGCCGAAACTATTGTGGAATATCAAAGGAATTGTTCATTTGCCACCATCATTTAACAAGACCTTTCATTCAGTTTGTTTTGTGCTCTCAAGATGTTCTTTCATTGTATAATCATAAAACATAATATTGGGGTGCTGAAAGTTGAAAGACTACATTTACAGTGATGGACAACCTTGGTGTCAATAAGCCACTAGTTACATTTCTTTACAAGACTTGAGCTGTTATGGTCATGGAAGATTGAAGTGTGGTATGGCTTTCAATTGTTTTATGTATCTTGTGCCCAGTTGAGGTATAACATGCAATATGCATAATTGCAAAATGCGATATGCAATCTAAGATTTGCAAAGTTGTATGAGGACTTGCCATGATTGAGCAATAACATGTACTAGGTTGACAGGCAACACTGAGGTAAGGAGTTTGAGGCTACTTATGAGATATGTAGTAGAGTTGCATAGATTCCTTCCTTGGCCAGACTTCTTCAACAAGCCATCTTATGCATCTGTTCCCAAGTGCTATACATGGCATTGAGGCTAGTCACCAACTCCTGCCAGAAATGGTACACTGTTCATTAGGAAAAGTGTTTTGAAGTGCCAATATTCCTTCTGCTCACCTTTTTTAATGCATGTCCATTTGGCCACTTGTCCAACAGGGAGTTGATTGTTGTACTGCTCCATTACTCACAAGTAGAATCTGGCCTTGTGCCTTCACATTAGATTTCCTTCCATTTCCTTCATGCTGGCCATTTCTTCCCCACTTCCCCACTCCAACTTTGATCAAGGTTTATTTTTGTATGGCTAAGGAAGTAGTCATAGTTCGATGTTGATGTTAACAGTCCATTAAATGGCTTCTGCTGACACAGTATGAATAGTTGTGATGCCACCAGGAATGGATCTCTCAGAGCAGAAGTTTAGTACGTTGGTGATAGTCTGACTTGGATAGCCACAGTTACAATTTGAGCTGTTCCTCATGTTCCACTTGTGGAGCAAATGGTCACAGCATCTTCCTTGGCCCATATGATCAAGACTGACAATTAAAATTCATTGTGAAGCTTGGATTGAAACAAATGTTTGCTCCGATATGCAGTTACATACCTTTTAGTGGACTGTTTGCACTTGCAGGTCAAATACTCTGCTTTACTGATTTTTTGCTTCTTGCAAGAGTTTAAAAGTTGCACAGGCAGCTCACAATAATTATCAAAATGAAATGAGGTGGAAACCTGTGGCCAAGCAGTTGACTGCACTGCTGACCAGTTTTTCTACATAGGCCCCTGCAGAAGTGGCACTTTGTTCAACAGGCACAGCGCTTAACAACCAATGAAATGAGTAATCTGTGCCAGATATATATCAACACTGCTAAATCTGAGTGTTGCCCTTATCAACTCCAATATAAAAGTTGTTTGAACTTCACTTTGATTGTGCATGTCATCTGAGTTCTATTTGACTTTCTTATTAGTTAGTAATTAGTTAGTAATTCTTTCCTACCCATCTGTTTCTCAAGTCTGTGTATCTTAGCTCATTCACTGCTAAAGATGTCATTCTTTCTAAGGTCTTGGGAGGGTGATAGAAGAAGTCTTTGGCGCAGATGAAGAGAATAGATATAAATTCCAGTGGTAATATCTTAATCTCAGTGTACATGCAGAAGAGCTAGAAGCCCAGAATTTCCTGGAGATTTGCCATTGTAATGGTGCATTGCCATTTTTTAGTGTGAAAGTGCCAGGAAATTATGGCTTAAGTGAGTTGCAACATTACGTAGATCATTCCTGGGACTTCTGTGTTGTCTTGCCATTTCCCCTTACCGAGAAAGTTGAACACCTAATTTCATAGCTTTCCCCTGTTAAAATCAATGGCAAAAAACAAATTTGCTGAATTATTCCCATTGCAGTCACCCCTGCTTCTTAGACCATCGTGTCTTTGCAAAATATGAAAAAAAACTGTACAAATAGTTTAGTCCATTTACCTTTATTGAAATGAAAAATAACTTTTTGTTCTGTATCAAACCCTGGCACCTTGGGGTTTATTCGACATTAACTGTGCTATTTCTGCCTCATCATTACAGTCCTGCAGCATATTCTAATCAGTTCATCACCAGTTTTTAGCATAGGTTCACATTGGGGCACATGATGATTTAACTTATGGTGTCCATCTGCAATTATGCTGTTCCAGGAAATGTCAGGGTTTTGTTGTGGCTGATGGGAAGGAGTTAATAGGTTGGCCATGCTTTTAGCAAGTCCTGACTGAATGGGCTTATTTTGCCAGTGCAAATAGGAGCTCGAAAGCTTTAATCTCTAGATGCTTAATAAAAAATAATATACAGGAATAAAACACAATTAGCCACTTGGAGCACAGGCGATGCCAAATGTCATTTGTAAAATGTGCTGCAGGCAATGGTATAATACAAAGTTAAATAATTAAAAAGATGAAAGTCTGGAATAAACAAATGCCAGTGCTGCCGGGATAGATTGAAAGCTAGTGTTAATGCTGGCAACCTGGTCTGGACTCAGCCCAAACATTCATCCCTCCAATACCCAACGGAGTTCAACCAAGGACAGTATTATTATGGGGAAAACCATTCAGGCTGTGTGGAGATCCAGCTGCTTTACCAGCACTGTGGGCCAAGTTTATCATTGTAGAACAGGAGTGCAAGATCCAGAAGCTTTGCTCTTCTTTGTGAGATCGATTATGATTTCTGGGTGCCTGTCAGCAGTTGCTGCAGTTCAAGGTCCTGCTGCCACAGGGTATATCTTTTGCATAAAAGCAAAATACTGCAGATGCTGGAAATCTGAAATGAAAACAGAAAATTGCTGGAAAAACTCAGCAGTTCTGACAACACTTGTGGAGAGAAACAACTTTAAGGTCTCGAGTACAATATGACTTCTTTGGAACACAGGGTATATTTTTTGCATCTGTTTTTGTCCTCTTAAAATAATATTTTATGGTAAAATGCAAGAAAAAGTTGGGTAGATTTTCATCTTCACCTCCTGGGCAAGAATCTGGTTGAGCAGATTGCTTGCCCATTATAGAACCCACATGGCTTTCAATGATATGAAAATTAGACAGGTTCTATAATGGCAGGCTGACCTGCTCCAGCATCCTACTGCCTCACTGGTGTCAATGAACATCTGCCCTGTGCGGTCCAAAGGGTTAATATCTTTAAGATATTTTTTGATTAAAAATGCACAGTGCGGATGTTCTATGGAGCAGGAAGATCTAACTCCAATCATTGACCTGGTCTAAGTTACTTGATCTCATCAAAGGTCACAATGAATATTACAATTGATTTCAACATCCCATGTATATGGAGGGAGACAAGTATCAGTTAGGGTTCCTGCTCTGGTTTGTTTGCCACTGCTGAAAGAATGTTTGCCAATGTATGCAGTTTGGTCAGGATTAGGGGTGGCTGTGATTCTCCTAAATTTGAATAGCCTGCCATGACTCATGATGTGGGCTAATATAGGGAGAATGACCAGTTGGGCAGGGCGCAACTGCCCATGGAACTGTATGCCAGAATGAGATGAGAGGAGGGAATCAGGGCAAGCAAAGTTTTTTTTTGCTTTACAATGAGTCTTCAGCATAACAAAGAACATCTCTGCCTGGATAACGGACATTGACGGGCAACTAAAAATCCCTAAATTTTGATCATATAGATATTCTACATATAGCAATAATCTGTGAATGGAAACTGAAGTCAGGTACAATGGAGCAAATAGTTTTAACTTGGACCATGAGAAAGGAGCTGGTGTTACTGGTCTATGCAACAAAGTTCTTGGAGATGGCCTTGACTCTCGAACATTCTGCAAGACAATCAGGAGGGCTGAGAATTAGAACATAGGTCATGGAGGTTCAACTGGTTTGTTAGGTTCAAATAAATGTAATGGGCCATGTTGCCAGATTGCTTAACAGTCAATAGTTAGAAAATAGGATAGAGAAGTCAAGGCCCTACTCACAAAAAACAACTTTCAAAACCCTGCCAAAGCCAATATAACTGCCTGGGTTAACCTAATGCACCGATTGTCTTCCAGTCATGGTCCTTTCAACATTTAAAGTCACAAATGTTAGGATGGAGGGAGGGCAATGGAATTTTACCAGAATGGTGCCAAGGGTTAAATTACGAAAAAGGATTACACAAAGTACACTTGTATTCCTTGGAATTTAGAAGCTTAACGGGTGATTTGATAGAAGTTTTCAAGATATTAAGAACAGATGGGGTAGACAGAAACTATTTGCACTAGTTGGGAAGTCTAGGGCCAGGAGGCACTGGGCAGAATCAGCCCAGGTTCGCATCAAATGCAGTAACGGGTGGAAAAAGAACCTTTTACTCGCTGGCAGTTTTCCGGAAAAGGTTGAATGATCTCCGTTCCGCCAGGGTAAGCCACTCTTCTCATCACTCTCAACTCTCACACTCACAAACCCATCACACATCCACAGGGATCACACTCGCTGCCAGTTCAAGGGACATCACCATTCACTCTCTCACACACAGCCTCATTGTCTTCATCACATCCGTGGGACTACTCACCATCCTCACCTGCGAGACATCCTTATTATCTGGCCTGGCAGGCATCCTGCTTACACTTTCTCCATCTCTATTCATGCAGGACAGTCTGGCACAAAACAAGAGGGAGAGGTTGCAGACTGGTGGGGGAATTCCTGAAATCAAGGTCCTCATTGAATATAGAGCCATCCAGCAACCTGGCAAGGATTGCAACCATTCCTGAGCTAATGGTGAAGTCGTTGGTGCTCTACCAAGTCAGGATCCAGCAGTACAACATCCATCAGACAACCATGCTGTGAGTGAGTTCCCCTGTTCCACAGTCCCCTACCATGCATTAGTTATCTCTCCTTGCTTCCACCGGTACACCTGGGGAACAGCTGATGGAGCCCATGACCCAAGGTCTCCAATTAAGCCCTGAAGAAACCTCTGAAGGGGAATTTAAAGGCAACTTCATTGAGGGAATGTCACAGCGCTCACCCATGCCCTCCACCAGCACAAAAACACACACCTCAGTTGGACCTAGCTTTAGAATAGCCTCAGGATCACAATCTGGCGAGTGCATCATATTGTCTGATCCACAGCAGGTGGCGGCAGGGACTTCCAAGGTCTCTGACACTTGGAGGGCTGCTGGAGGTCAATCTGCTGAATCTGAGTCAGGTGATGAGCCTCTGGACTCGGTCATACCTCAGTTGCTGGAGCTGCAATGCAAGCTGAGGAACATCAGGAAGGGATGTCAGCTGCACTCCTCAGATTGCAATGCACAATGGAGGAGTCCGCCCACGTTCAGGCTGATGTGATAGTGCCAGCCTGCCATGCACCAAGGTCAACACTAGTAGGATGGCAGCCACCAAGGAGACCTTGGTCCAGGACCTTGCTCCTGAACTCCATCGCTGATGCCATAGTTGGCCTCCAACAGTGTGTAGGTGCGAGGGTTGCTGGGCAGCTCAATCTTACTTCAGCTTCCCCTTCTGCTCAAGGAGTAAGCCTGGGGCCCCCGGGCACCCATAGGGAGGAGGATCAGCAGGTGAACACCCGGGGCCATGCACTCAGGTGACTCTGGGAGTGTCTGGTCCACCCACATCCCTTCTTTCTGTGACCCCAGCAGCTCCAGCTCGACACGCCGAAGAGGCTGACACTGCCACACATTGGAACCCGAAAGCAGGCCGGGCCTTCAAGGTCTCAGCCCTGCAGCGGACGCCCACCAAGGTCATCACAGACAGGGCATGTTAGACAGCAAACTGCCTCCACCTCCACTGTGGATGTCCAGGGAGCAGCGAGACATAGCAGCAGGATTAGGAAGGTTAAGAAGATGTAAATGCACAGCCTTGGGATGGGTGTTAATCACCTGTACATAATGTTCACGATTGTAAATAAACTCCCAAGAATGTCTCCCTGCCTTTGTCTCCTTGTTCTGATGAGCAGTGTTTGTGTCACTCAGATGTGAAACCTTGGTTCCTGCACAAGATAAAGGCAGGTGTCTCAGTCCAGGGCCTCTTCCCTGTGCTTTGTGGAGCCTTCAGACCAAAGTGATCGTCTGGCTTCACACTCACTGGACACATCACTGATGCCTGCACCTCGATAGTGCTAGCCAGAATGTTGTGGGCAGGCATCACAGATTTCCATCGTTCTCTCTGTGTGCTCACAGCACCTTTAAGATGGATCTGGCCCCCATCTCTTTAGCATCTGTGACCAGTGACACTGTGCTCCTGAAGGGGTCAGGCGCTGAAGACTGACAATGGATTAGGTGAATTTAAAGGTTCACAGCTGCATCCATGACATGACCCTGATCACCGAGCGCAAGCGAATTGCCCTCAGCCAGGCAGGAGTCAGACATTCACAGATGCTATGTGAAGATCTATGGAGTGTCCTCATTGCATGTTGTCATCATCCTCCTGGAATCGAGCGACTATTAGTGCCTCTGCTGCGTCTCCATGACAGGAGTCTTATCACAGAGAGTATGTGTGCTACTATAAGCCAGACTGGAGTCAAACGTGCATAGATGCAATGTGAGGATCTATGGTGTCTCCTCACTGTATGTCGTCATCATCCTTCACAAATCTAGCAGCTATGAAGGCCTCCTGAGCATGCCTGCCTTGTCTGGCCAGCATGATGGCCTCATTGACATCATTATTGCCTTCAAGGACCTCTTCACCCTCATCCCCATTATCGGTGGAGACCTCCAGCTCTTCCATCTCCTCCTCAGCCAGCTCCTTTCCCCATTGCAGCATCTGGTTGTAAAGGCGATGATGATACATGACACCACCTGTGGACTATATTGTAGCCTCTGTGAGCCCTGGAAGACGTCAGGGATATGTGACCGACTGAGAACGTAGGAATCATGGAGACTCCCCTGGAACCTTGTGCAGACCTGCAGGATGGGGGTGGTGGTTGTAGGCCAGCACATTCAGCGAATGGAATCCCTTGCAGTTGACACAGTCGACCGTGTTTTGCGATGGAGATCTGAATGCCATGTGAGGGCACCCTGCATCTTTAGGAAACCTGAGATCTGGGCAAATCGAATCGGTCTTACATCCTGGCTTTTATGGAGCTGGGAAGATTGCACAAAGTTGTGTGCCCTCATGAATATAGGGTCTGTGACCTCATGGATGCATTTGTGCTTGGAGTTTTGTGATATCCCACAGAGGTCACCTGTGTGGTCCTGAAAGGAACTATCGGCACTTTCACAGCCACTGCCAGTGGATGCCCTCCATGTCTCTATGGCGCCAAATCTGCAGCAGCTGGCAGATTGACTGACTAATTTCCTAGACATGCGCAGTCTTTGACAACAGTGGTACTCATCATCTGCAGGAAAGAAAGGCTGCGTCTATAGACCCTGTGTCTCGCTAGACCAGTGATGGCTCTCTGCGGCTCTTCGGCTGCATGTGTGGGAGCCCAGCCACCCCTTCTTCCTGAGGGTTCTGTTGCTCCCTCTGTGTGGCCAGGCACCTCTCTTCGCCTTTGTCTCCACTCTCTGTACACCATGAGGCTTTATAGCTAGTTCACCAAGGCCAATGCTTCTGATGTACTCCTTCTGCAGGATGAAAAAGACGTGTGGGTTAGCTTGGGTGTTCCAAGAACCTCTCTTGGTTAAGCCTGAAGGCCCCTTAGTGCATTCCAGAGAGAGCTGACCGACACTTGGATGGCCAGAGTTTAGTGCACCGCAAGGCTGCCCAAGATCGCACCCTTGTCTGCCCCACTCCACCTGACCGATTGGCGGCAGCTTTGCCCATTGGACTGCATGCTGTGCTCTCAGCTCAGGCGCAGGCATTCTCCTAACCCCCACTGCAAGGCTGCACTGTTAGCTTCAACCATGGGGCAGACTGGTCCAAACCGGGATGATGATATTGTAAGGGGCTGTGAACGCCTCCACCAGTGACTGCTCCACAGCCAGCTTTAGCAAGGAGATTGTACAATGTTCCCAGTTGTCCATCTGTTCTGCAGTCCACTAAAACACTCATTAGTTTGCATTCTGTGCCTGAGGAGTGAAAAGCTCTGGAGCATTTGATGACATTTTCAGGCCTCTGTGTTGCTTGAGTGGACAGATAAGCTAGAGGCCCAATTCCAATCATAACAATGTGGCTGCATCTGAACTGTCTCAGCTGCAGAGGAATGGTCACTTTACACAAGGTTCCGCTAATGCATGGCCACTTTCCTCTCCGCTACCCACATGTGCTTGTGCACTACCATCAACCGTGGTGCAGCCCTTGATCCCCCCCAACTTGCCTCAACTGCAGGACAGCCCTTGCCCCCCTCCATGCGCCTCAGCCTTGAAGTCCAACAGGCGACCCTCTCAAGCGCTGTGCAATGTTACTTTGCACTCACCTCCAAGTTCCCCTTTAAGTATAGCCCGCCAAGTGCAAGCTTTATATTTGCTGTTGTGGAACATGTCAGCATGATTGCTCAGATGATCCAATGTGGGGGCATGATTCTGGCAGGCTTGGCTTATAATGAAATGCAGATGTATTACAATGAGGTTCCCGATGCCCGATGGTGGGCAATGCCATTGACGGGCAGAGCGGATGATTGCAAACTGGTTTCACAATGTCGTGAAACTGATTTTTTGTCTTCTTGTCATATTGTCTGCTCAGGCTGCCAAGCATGCCCGATGCCGACGGGCATGAAAAATTTCGCGATCAGATTATTTCAGTATGCACTTTCTCTTACTGCTATGTGGTGCTACCCCTGTGGTTACAGCAGAGCTGGAGGCAGCCTTTGTTTCCAGGCATCCTCTGGGTTGTGGAGCTCATGTGGATCCCTCCAAATGCTGGCCCACCTACATATGCGCAGGGGGAGTCAGTTAGCAGTCAGGAGTCAGCTGCTTGGGCCTCTTTCAGGTAAGGGCTTTGACCTGAGGGTGCTGTGACGACAGCCCCTAATACTAACATTCCTGTCCACCTCTTCCCTCTCAGAGCCACTCTGTCCCTCCCTGCCAACCAGGGTGAGGGAGCACTTGGATGTATATGAATGTATCTTGCTCAATGCATTTCAATGTAGCCACCGTCATATGGAATCCATTTTGCTGCGCTGACATCCACTCATTGGCCTGCTGTGTCTGGCTTGGCATGAGGTTGGCCACTCTTTCAATGGAGGTCACCTGCACTCATATGCCAGACATGACGGCACTCATGGCCACAATGGACTCCTCCATACCGAGTGCAAGGGACTGCACTGTCTCTAAGAATTCTGAAAGATAACCACACGTTTCCCTTTACTGCTCAATAGATTTCTGTTTAGTGCATGAACCCTGAGGCACAGCATCTGTGTCTAGCTGCATCATTGGATGCTTCCCCAGGTCTCGAATGAGGATTCTCCATGGCTGTCTCTGTCTCCGATATTCTGTAATATGCTGCTCTCATAATATGCTGCTCACCTTGTGTCCCCCTTTCTATCTGTGATGCGTGACCCACCAAAATGAGTGGCATCAGTACAGTCACCAATGGAGAGGTGGGGGTGCCATGGCGATGAGGTGAAAGCATTACGTATGACACATGCAGCTGATTCTGACATGTGATTTTTGTGCAGCCCTGTTCACTGAGAGGAGAAATATAATGATCAGTGAAATGGAAGGACTTCATTTCTCTGTCAGCTATGTGCCGTGCATACCACTGTCTTTATTTCTCCCAGGGGCATCACTGGAGGCACAGCAAGAGATGAGGGAGGAGGCATTTCAATTCTCCGAAATGCAATCATCACACTTGCCGCAAATACAAGCTGATGACTTGGACAAGGTGAGAGAGAAAGAGGATGAGTATCATTCCAGCCAGACCTGGAACAATGACCAGTGTCACAAAGCCAGACTTCCAACCAGGAGAACCAGTTTGGATCCGAGACCGAGCTCGTTATGGACAAATGGTTGGAAGTATACCAAATCTATGGTACTCCATCATTCAAACTGTAAATAGTATGGTGAGATGGAACAGATGTGCAGCAGTTACCACACAGAAGCAACCTCCCCATTAGTATAATGGGGAGAATCGAATGAAGCACCATCACACAACCCATGTGCACCCTCCACCCAGCCAGTTCCAGGGCATCTTCCTATATTGGTATCAGGGTAGCCAGGGATGACATTCCACCCTGCTTCTGCACCTCTCCTGGGAGTTGAATGCTATCTTTTCCTTGTATCTTGTATGCGATGAGAAAAGATCGAGAGTCAAGAGTGCAGTCTTTGCTTAGGGCCTAGGCACAATATTTGAGGGGGCTCAGTGTCGGGTGGGAAGTTCTAGGTCAGCAAACTCAGGGGGAGTGTTTCATTGCTATCAATGGAATTGTGGAGTTAAGGTGGAGCCTGGGCAGACATTCTTATATGTGATCGCAAATATGGTTCTTCAAAGGTTATGGGTGCTGGAGAAGGCTATGGAAGTGAGAGAGTAATGGTTGCCATCTGACAATTGCATGCCACTCATCTTGCCAGACCTCAAGAGGTCTTTGAAGCATTTCCTGCACCAGACCCACATCCTGTGCATCACACTCTGTCTGCTTACCTCTTCTGTAACATCCAGCCAAGTCTGTTGATGTCCTCCTCCAGCCATCCTCTGGAAAGAGCCCCTGTCCCTGTCCTCATAACTTCCACCATGACCTAAGCACCATGTCTGTGAATCATGGGGTTTCCCTTCACCTTCTGCAATCCATCTTCTTCCTCTTTTTACTTCTGCAGCTTTGCTGTCTAAAATGCTCACTTCTGGCACTTTGCGTGCTCCTCAATTGGGCTTCTTACTGTTCCTTCTACCTCCTGTTTCTTAAATCTGGAAGTGCCCATTTAATTGGCTGGTCCCTGAAAAATTTACCTGGAAGGCTTCCTACTTGCAGGGTATAGCCCCAATGCGCCCTCAGAATCTAATTCTTAGGATTCTGTCCATAGACTCTAAACCTGGAACTGTAAAATCATGCACAGGAGGAGAGATAAAGAGAGATAAAGAAAGAGTTATATAAAAAAACAGAAAGAAAAATAAAATTTATTTTGTTTTTACATTTTTTAAATTCGAGAGTGGGAGGTGTGCGTGTTGCGCTAGCTCCATGTTATCATCCTATCTCTGAGCACTTTTCTTCGAGGTTGGCTCCTAGCAGCAGCAGCAGCAGCTACAAACACAGCAGCAGCAGATAACCAATCAGGACACTTGAAAGGACAATGATGCCCTATTTTTGGATAGAGTTGAAATTTTGTGAGCTAGCATGGACTCTCTACTAAACTGCTCCCTGGCAGATGACAGGAGGCGGCTTCACAGAGGGAGGTTTGAGCTTTGTAACTTCTAAGGCTGCTGAAGAGCTCATCAGCAGCAAATGGCAAGGCTGCTGTCTGCCTGTATTGCAGCATTGTCATTGAGTTCTGAAGTAGTGAAGACAGATGTTTCTGAACATAGCTCTTCAGCCATATTACATTAACGCTAATGGGGGCTACAGTGCCTCCCTTCTGATCCATCAGCCCAGCCTTCAACAGCACTCCCACAGGTCTCACAGTCTTCCATTGGATTGGGCCCTGATGTTCCTGCCTCTGGAGTCTGCCCACCATCACTAATTGGACAACGAAGCAGAGGCAGCCTGTAAATTGGTCACCTTTTGTAAGATAGTGCTGGGAGGTGGATGTCAAAAACCAGCGGGGTTGAGACCTGGACATGGTCATGCCATCGGGTACCCAATGTGTCCATGTGAAAATTTAGCCCTAAGGGTTTGTTCTTTGACATCATCTTGGTCATATCACAGATGACATGAAGGATTGGTTTATTGATTATAAGCACCCCAAAAGAGCTAGTAATTTCATTAAAAAAAGAGAAAGAAAGAATATTGTTTATATAACACTTAATCACATTTTTCAGGAATGTCCCAAAGCTTTTCACATCTAATAAACTGCTTTGAAGTGCAGTAATATGTTTTGTAGGGAGACACAGTGATCATTTTGCACACAGCAAGGTCCCACAAACAGTAATGAGGCTGATGGCCAGTTAATCTGTTTTTATTAGTATTAGTCAAGGAAAGAATGTTGGCTCTGACTCACATACATGGCTGAAGCATTTTAACCCAAGGAAGGCAAGTGTGAACAGAAGTTTTGCCAAGGACATCAGGAACATGTCAAAAAGCTTTTCCAAGATCCAGATTTACCGGCATAGCTCAATAAAATTTTATTATAGTAAAAATGTATGTAATGAGATCAGTGGAATAAAAACAAGTGATTTACTGCCAACTGTTGCATTATTGGTAATCTAGATATTCCCATGGTGACAATGCATACTTATCTACCCTGTCAGCACTCTGTTGAATCTAAAGGAATTAGATAGAGTGAACACCAATGTCATAGAACCTTCATGACTCAATGATGAATTAACTAATATTTAATTTTACTAATTTTTTTAATTGAACTTATATTTTACTGCGATTTCAGTTATATTGTTGTGTGAGGGGATTGGTTGGATAGCGGTTATCTTACTGGCCGAATAATCCAGGGACTTGAGCTGATGATTTGGAAACATGAGTTTAAATCCCATCATGGCAGCTGGGGAATTTAAATTGAGTTACTAAATAAATCTGGAATAAGGAGCTAGTATCAGTAATGGTGACTATTTAACTACCAGATTGTTGTAAGAAAATCATCTGGTTCACTAATATCCTTTAGGGATTAAAATGCATGCTAGCAGCGCAATTGACTTTTAATTGCCCTCTGAAATGGTTGACAAGTAACTCAGTTAAGGATAATTGGGATTGGCAATAAATGCTGGCCTTTTCAGTAATTATTTCATCCATGAATGAATTAACATAAGAACTAACAATAGAAGATTCTCCTGTTGAATATATATTATTAAAAGCAAAAGGAGTGACCTTGTTCTCTATTGTTTTTTTACTTTGATTATTCTAATCCTTCAGCTCCTCATCTATAGTAAAGTTTTATTCCTTTCCTTTAGTTCGTTCCAAGTTTAAGTTTTTGCTGAGTGTGAAGTTAATCAAGTTCCAAGCAAGTGTTAAAACAAATTTACAGGAAAATCCATGGAGATTAATCAGGAGTGGGAAGCCAGATTGACTTTTCCCCCTTTCGTCTTGGGACATCAATGTTTTGGTTGAGAATAGCTATCTCAGGCGATTATATTTAAAGCTTTCCTCCTCAGCATGGTTTAGTAATAATAATGCACAGCACAGGAATCTGCTCAGTCATTGAACAGTTATATAAACCATGTTTTAACAATGAAAACAGCGTTAATGTCTGTTCCAGGTAGCAACAAGTGAAGTGATTGCCTTGACATCACGGCAGCATTTGATGGAAAGTGGCATCAAGGAGCCCTAGCAAAATTGAAGTCAATGGGAATCACAGGAGGAAAATGGCCTAATGATTGGAGCCATACCTAGCATAAAGGAAGACGGTTGTGGTTGTTAGAGGCCAATCTTCTCAGTCCCGAGACATGGCTGCAGGAGTTGCTCGGTGTAGTACCCTGACCCAACAATCTCCAGTTACTTCACCTTTCCTCCATCATAAGGCCAGAAGTGAGGATGTTCGCTGATGATTGCACAATGTTCAGCACTATTCACGACTCCTCAGATACTGAAGCAGCCCATGTCCATATGCAGCAAGACCTGGACAATATCCAGGTTTGGGCTGATAAGTGGCAAGTAACAGTCACACTACACAAGTGCCAGGCAATGACCATCTCCAACAAGAGGGAATCAATGATATTATCATTGTGGAATAACCCATCATTAACATCCTGGGGTTTCCCATTGACCAAGAATTTAACTGGACCAGCCATATAAATACTGTAGCTAAAAGAGTAAGCCAGAGGCTGGGAATTCTGTGTTGAGTAACTTAACACCTGAGTCACGAAAGACTGTCCACTATCTGTAAGGCACAAGTCAGGAGTGTGATGGAATACTCTCCACTTGCCTAGATGAATGCAGATCCCACAACCCTCAAGGAATTAATGCCATACAGGTCAAAGCAGCTTTCTTGTTTGGCAGCCCCATCCATCACCTTAAAAAGTCATTCCCTCTGCCACTGGTACACAGTGGCAGCAGTGTGCACCATTTACAAGATGCACTCCAGCAACTCGCCAAGTCTCCTTCGACAGCACTTTCCAAACCCACTACCTCTGCCATCTAGAATGATAAGAGCAGCAGAACATAGGAACACCACGACCTGCAAGTTCCCCTCCAAGTCACACACCAACCTGACTTGGAAATATATCACCGTTCTTTCACTGTTGCTGGGTAAAAATTCTTGAATTCACTCCTTAACAGTACTATGGATATACCTATACCAGATGGACTGCAGCGGTACAAGAAGTAGCTCACCACCGCCTTTCCAAGTGCAGTTAGGGATGGGTAATAGTGCCAGCCTTGCTAATTATGTTCACATCCCATGAACAAATAAAAAAAAGTCACCCTGTGGATGAAGTGCTCTAACTTTGCAGTATCAGCTTAGATTGTGTGCTTAAGTCTCTGGAGGTGGGGCTTGAACCCATCCTGGCTTTGAGGTCAGGGGACTAACACTGGGCCAAGGCTGATTCTAGTTCCTTTGTTGCAGTTAGCATAAGAGGCAGAGATAAGTACTTTTAAACCACATACATCAGAGGGCTTATGGCATCAGACTGAACTGTTCTTTCTTCCTGAGTGCTGATATACAGTGTGCATCAACTATTCATTTGTAAGGACTTCACTGTGAACCAAATTATGTCCTCCTTTGATGTACACACACACACACACACACACACACCCCCCGAAACACACACACACACTATGAACAGGGGGCAGTACATATTAATCAGGAGCAGAGAATGTGATTAGCTGAGGGGCACCAAAGCTAACTGTACCACTCCCAAACATCTGACTTGGGATCAGCTTATTTAGAACAGGTCAAAGGTCTAAATTGGGACTTTCCTTTGAGTATGCTTCTATACCACATGTCCTGACATATTTACCCACCCAAACATCAAGAGGACTCTGAGGAACATTCTTCTAACTAAATTATCTGCCTTTGGCCGAGGTTACTTGCCTCATAGTACATTAATTTGTCTGCAAACTTCATTCAATTTTAGGGACCCTTGCACTATCAACATCAATGTAACCCCATAGTCAACCCCAAGGGCAGAATATTTCCCTCAGCAGGCGGGCGTGATCCTAACCCGAATGGGAGAAAAATAGTGCGTCATGATGCTGGGTGAGCATTCCATTCTGAAGAAGGGTCATAGGGATTCGAAATGTCAACTCTGTTTCTCCCTCTACAGATGCTGTCAGACCTGTTGCGTTTTTCCAGCATTTTTGTGTTTGTTAGAGGTAAAATTCCAGCTCCAAGAATTTTACATGTCACAGGAAAGATCACTAAAATTAGTTTTTGCCCAGAGGAGATGCTTCACTGAGTAGCATTGCTGGGCACCTTAATTGCAGTAGGATTTCATCACTAAAAACTATTCATAAGTAATTATCTTCATGTTGAAATGTCTATTACCTCATCACCTATCGTGCAAGCAACCAGGCCCTAAGGTGATTGAAGATTTGCAATTGGTAGGGGTTTGGAACTGACCTGCAGTGAGTGGACTCTGTTGGGTGCCAGCAGTAGCAACAGTGTATGTGAAGGCAAAACAAAATGTATATCACATTGAACAGTTAAGTCCATTACAGTTGGTCTAACTATAAACTCTTCCAGTGTGTATCAGGGCATGTGATACAACATGCATTACTTGTGGCTGCCTGTCGATTGAAGAAACCATATGAAAAATGCAGGGCAACAATCCTTTTGTATAGATCCAAAGGACTCTTCTAGAATATTTAATTAATTCTTGGGGATTTCCACCAACCCACTGATAACATCACGTTTGTGGATGGTATGTTGACTACTTCCCACCCCCGCCTATGCTGTCTATTGTTTTGGCATTTGCTTAAAAGGATATACATTAATGACTTATAGAAAGGCATGTATGCCACATAAAGCAGACCTAGGATTAGCTATTGCTTTTGTGGAGTTGTCCCTTGCCAGTTTGATCAAATCGTATAAATCTGTTACATAGTCCTACCTATATACTGGTTGCCATCATACATTAATTAAAATGAAATAGAAATGATTACAAATAGTATTGATTTCTCAATAGTTGGAATAAACAGACATTACATTGCCAAAAATACAATGGATGGTTTTTATATGTTTATTATGTATTTACATGGAATATAAGTTTATTTTCCAGGCTTTACCACACATGGCAACTGAGAGAGCAACATGGTTCAGCAGACAAGCATTTTATTTCAGCAGTTTTTAATTTTACTGAATTCATTTTAGATACGTTGCATGAAATTACAATTTGCCCAGTAACTTAGCTCTGCTTACCACACTTACGATTTAACTAAATTTAAGTTTCGTAAAAATGAACAGTACCAAGAATGACATCTCACTAAGATAATATATTTTACACTGGGTTTTACAGAATATCACTACATACCTTCATGAACGACAACTTTCCTCATATAGAAGCTGACTGGACCAACTCATCACCAACAAAATGGTGATTCACTTACATTCAACATAAGAATTAGAAATGACAACTGCTGTAAGTTTTCTATTTGTTACAATTGGGGTAGACGGCAATGTGGAATTTAAAACACAAACAGATCAGCAATGATATTATTGAATGATGGAGCAGGCTCGAGGGGCCAAATGGCCTACTTCTGCTCCTATTTCGCATGTTCGTAATCACTGCATTGTACTGGTTTTAAATAAATGTCAGTTTTTGATAAATATTTTAAAGTCAAGTGTGGAAAACATCATAGGACCTTGTCAAGGAATGTCATCTACACTAGAACCGTGGAATTATAGAAACTATGGGAAAGAAATTCAATCCCACTGCGGCCTGAAGATGATATCTTAGGTTGGAGCTCATTACTAAGGGATTTAAGAATTTCAGTTGAGTTTGACAGCGGATTAGCTTTCAGGCAGGTCCTGGGGAGGAATCAGATTGGAGGTGGGAAAGATGTGGTGCCAACAGCAGCCCACAGAGTTATCATGGAGCTAGAAGGAGGAGTCTTACTACTCTACAGAAATACAAGCGTTACCTTGCTGAAGTGGCCTCCAGCGGCCACTGGTTAGACTGCAGAAGCTCCAATTCCTTGCTGCTCAATCTTCATCAGGATTCTACAGCCAGTATTAGGGACCATATTTGCATAGGCAGGGCACCTTTCTGAGATGGCAATCCTGCAAACTTAGAAATTGCCAGCTTCCAAGTTGGGCACCAGCGCACTACTGGGAGATAAAAATAGAAAGTCCTGCAAATACTTAGTAGGTCTGGCATCATTAGTGGACAGAGAAACAAGAATTAATGTTTCGAGTTGAATACGACTCTTCTTCAGTTCTGACAGACAGCCTTTTCTGCCCCCGTCCCCACCACTGGTATTCAACCAGCAGCACGTGGGGCAGTTGCCAAGCAGGAAGCCTGAAATCCAAGCTCTGGCATTGCTTGTGAGCTCCCAATGGGAGGAGGCTGCTCATTCAAAGGCACTCAGCCCTTGATCATGGGACCTGGCATCAGGAAAGGAAGGGCATAATTGGCCTCCGATTAGCCACCAGCTCTTGGGGGGGAGGCAGGATTTCCACACAACTGGACCCCACCCCCCCCCACCTCCCCCACCCCACACCGGGTGCTTGATCCCAGGGAAGGCACTTACTTTGGCAGGTCTTGTCCAAAGGGGACAACACAGGCTCTCGCCGGTTCTCCTGCCAGTGGGCAAGATTACTGCCCCCTGCATTAAATACTGCCCAGAGTAATGATTTTAATAAGGCCTAGGTCATCAAAGTTGGCCAAAGGAGGTGAAGGTGTTGTTGAGCAGATTGGTAGCTACAGAAATGTTATTCAAAATGGAGAGCCAAAACCTAGCCAGCTGGAAATTCAAAAATACACTTGTAAGTGAATTGGGAGGGAGAATTTTTCAGGATTGGACATGGAAGGAAACAAGTTTGGGAGGGGGAACAATGATGAGGATGGAAAGCAATCCAAGGATGTGATCAGAGATGGCCTTTGCTGTTATTGAAACAATGAGAGTTCGCGGCCATGCAGAACAGCAAGGTCAAGGGAGTGGCAGTGAATATTGGTAGTGTTATGTTTAAAACAGATGAAGGTTCTTTACTACCAAACTTTCTTTCATCTCTGCACAACAATCCTAGAGCCTTGCTGAGAAAGCCTGCCTCATGGACAAAATTAATGTTGATACACAATCTGTGAACCACACCCACCCAGATATAAAATGTTAAAACTTCATCATAATCTGCAGTCGGCCTGGGCTCTGAAGCTTCTTGGTCAATCTAGTTACCAGTCTGGTCTAAAACTAGTAATTAACTCTTTTTCATTGCTGCTAAAAGTTGCAGCCTTTCAGTACTCTCTGTAGTTACCTAAAAAACCTTCCTAAAGATCCTTTCCTCTTCAGTGGAGTTTCCTTTTGAAAATTTCAAAATGTAACTTGAACAAACATAACCATAACATTGACCACAAAACCAGAAAAGGCTGACCCAATGGTATTTGAAAGGAAAAGTTAATATTTTATGAAACATCTGAAACATTAGCCTGTCTTAATTCTTTTCAGAGTTTGATGGAGCTGCATTATACTTCCAGCATTTTCTATTTCTATTCTGCATTTGCAACATTTTTTACATGACTTACTGAGGTGGAGTTTGCCTTTTGGGTGACCAATTGGTGGAGCATGCCAGCTGGCTGCCCATTGCAGTGTCGAAGAGACCCCTGCCTTCCCTTTTGGAGACTCTGGCCTCAGTTCAATTTAGCAGGTGAGCTGTGGGGCACCAAACAGCTGAAGCCAATGAAAACTGACCCCTTCATTCCTGTATTACACTTCGTACAACTTCATATTCATGCTTGCCTGCATGAATATTACTTTGAAGCAAAAGGAACTTGTGCTATGGACTTAAAAGGTTCCAAGAAGGCTTGCTAAATTATTCAATTTATGCAGAACTTTTCAGTCACAATGGAAGGGATTTATTTAGCCTCATACTCCATATTGACCTCTATGAATGTTGTAAATTTATCATATTACCTAAAAGAAAGCATTGACTGATGAATCGAAAATTGTGCATTGTTTTCCGTGTAGAGTTTTTCTTGGTTTTGCAGCAGTTTAAAATTCTATTAGTAAAGAACTCAAATCTTATATAATTGTAATGGATTTAAAACTCTGAATGGAATGTCATACATTTCCTTTGAATACAATGCTGTGCTGTCCCTTTCCTTTAAATGTGGATCAGTACAGCATATATTTAAATGACCATATATTGACAAAATTTGCTTAGCAGATGTAATAGCCTGCACATGGTAATCTGTCCAGATGAGAGGAAGTTGACTAATGCTCAGAACAGCACGTTGTTGAAGTAATTAGCAAAACTAAGCTTAAAGAAGGTGCCACTCAATCTAAAAATAGGAAAAGTGGTTTCAGCAGTGAAAAAAAGAGAATCTTGCGTTTATTTAGCTTTTTTCACAACCACCAGATGTCTCAAAATGCTTTATAGCCAATGGAGTATTTTTTTAAAGTGTAATCACTGGTTTAATGTAGAAACCATGACAACCTATATGCACACAACAAACTCTCATAGAAAGCAATTTATTAATGGCTAGACTTTTTTTTGTAATGTTGATTGAGCGATAAATATTGCCTAGGACACCAAGGATAACTCCTCCTTTGAATAGTGTTATGGGATCTTTTACATTCACAGAAGAGATTTGGGGCCTCAGTTTAATGTCTCAACCAAAAGATGGCACCTCCAACAATACAGTACTCCCTCAGTACTATACTGCAATCAGCCTTAATATTTTGTACTCAAGCCCAAGAGTGAGATTTGAATGTTGGATCTTGTAACTTAGTGGTAAGAGTGCTACCAAGCGAGCCACAGCTGAACCTACCATTTGTATTACTTTGTTAAAAGGCAGAACAGCTTAAGAAAGTTAGAAACATGTCCTCATAGATAAACCTGTGATCATCTGGATTAGTTTTAGTTATCCTAGAACGTCAGTACTTTCTCCCTTATTGGTCTTGGGTTATTTCTCTGCCTCACCTAGGAGATCATGTGGCTGCAGAGTCAGGAGGAGGGGTTGGCAAGTTGGTTGTGGGAAAGGGGAGAGGAAGTGTTTAGTTACGATGCTTTGCCCACCCTGGTGAGGAGCAGGCTTAATGGACCAGATGGTCTTTTCCTGTCAATCATTTGTGTGTGTTTGTAAGATGGGGATCAGCCTGGTCACGTTAGTAGGTAATTGTTCGAGGCATTTGTATGACATTCTTTTTGCTGTTATTTTTAAACAAAGATTATTTAACCAAATATCACTTAAAATATTTTTAATATTCATTTTGAATAGTTAACTATTCTATTAAATATGATAGGTATTTCACATTCCTTTATGCTAAGCATTCATCCTGTGATGAAACTCAAAAAAAAAACTTACCTTAAGTTGAGTATGTGGGTCACAGTTTGGGAACTACAATTCCCAGCAGGCCTCGGGACTTCTATGCATGGCCGGGAAATGGCTGCACATGCAGAGTTCAGTCTTTTTTTTTACATAGTTCAGGCTTTTCATGCATGCACCTGCCAGGAAAGGGCCGCAAGTGTGCAGTTAGTCTTTTTTACATTCTTAGGCTGGGAACGGGCCCTTTGCCCATGTGCAGAAGTAAAGGAAGCAAAGAAGTGAAAAGGTGCAAAACTGCAAATCAGGTGACCTGGAACCAGAACACCAATAGAGAGAAGGTGTCCCAGGGATCTGGACATGGGGAGAGGGACAGGATGAAAGTCCCAAACCAAGAAAAAGGTCCCAAACCAGGGAGTGGGACAGAAAGAGGGCCCAGAAGAAATTCCCAGAGATGGATCCCATTGAGTCAAGATAAATGACGGGAGATGGAAAAAAGGCTCTGAATTAAAGAGACAGAGCTGCAGGGCTCAGACTTGAATTAATGTGAACTGGAGAGGAGCCCAGAAGATCCATGAGGGCAGCTGAAAGTTGGTGACTCTGTACTGTAGGCCGTAAGGGCACTCGTACCCTTTTGGAGCTGTGGTGTTCTGCTTGGCACAGCCGAAGATCTGAAGTTGTGCTTGGAAGGTGAGGCGTGAGCGTACTCAGAGATCCAGGGGAAAGGAATCTCAGAAGGCGAGATTGAAACCCTGGAGATGAATTCTTGTTGAAACCTTCCAGGTCGGAGCAACATTTGGAGAGAATTCCAAGGTGAGTTCATCAAATGTGGGGATTGGAAACCCTTGTGAGAAAGACAGTTTCAGTGATAAAAACAAAAATCTGCGGATGCTGGAAATCCAAAACAAAAATAGAATTACCTGGAAAAACTCAGCAGGTCTGGCAGCATCGGCGGAGAAGAAAAGAGTTGACGTTTCGAGTCCTTTGGGTCATGAGGACTCGAAATGTCAACTCTTTTCTTCTCCGCCGATGCTGCCAGACCTGCTGAGTTTTTCCAGGTAATTCTGTTTTTGTTTTAGAGTTTCAGTGAGACCATTTGGCTCACGGTGTAACAAGCTTCTGGGTGGGTTGTTGAGAAACCCATGAAATCTGTTTTGGTTGCATCTGTCATTTACTTTAGAGTGTGGGTGAAAGGAAGGCCACACAAGAAATTTTACAGACCCCTGCCTGCAAACCTACCGGCAGGGTACTGTAACATTCTGCCCCATATTCCACCACTCTCTGAGTAAAGAAGTTTCTCCTGAATTCCTTACAATTCAAAAGTATCTCATTGGCTGTGATTCACTTTGGGACATCCTGAGGTTAATAGAGTGTTGATCAGTGGATATGGGGGTTAAAAATAGAGACAACCTATATAGCTCTTAGGGAAGTCATTCTTTTGCAAGAATTTAAAGATTCAATCCCTACAGGAGTGAGAACTCATGTAGAGGTACAATGGATTGATTCTGTAAGACAAGCGGCAGAGATAGCAGATAAGTTAGTTCATAGAGCTAAACCTTTTTTTGGAAAAGGATAAAAAGTGTGATGGTGAAAAGAAGGCAAGTAGTCGGGGAAGAGAAGGAGTAGCTGCAAGTTCTGAGGAAGTTTTTTCTCAGAATAAAAAGGAAGGTGCTGAGGGCAGAAGTGACATTCAAAAATTGAGGTGTTTTCATTGTAATAAAGTGGGGCACATGAAGTCAGTGGGCAGGGTCTTCCGGTCGGTGAGCTGGGGCGGGGTCCGCTCGCTGATGCATAAAATGACGATACGCGTGGAACTCCCAATGTCATCTCGTATCATTTCCATTTTCAGGTTGGTGGAGCCACAGCCGAGTCAGCTAGTGAGGCCATTTAAAAACTAATTAAGGTCAGTAATGGATCTGCCCGTCCAACCTTAAGGTTGGCAGGCAGGCTGGGAGCCCTTGCAAGCTTCAGAAAAAGCATGAAACCTCATCCATGGGTGGGATGAGGTTTCATGAGGTCATTTAAATGTTTATTAAATCTTTCAATAAAAGTTATGGACATGTCCTAACTCATTTGACAGTGTCACATGGGGGGACACGTTGGGGAAATTTTTTATTATTTCTATTAAAAATTTTAATTCCAAGCTGATCTCCCTGAGGCAGCACATAGCCTCAGGGAAATCTGTGCGCTGTTTCGTGCGCACGCGTGAAAGAGCGCACTCCAGGCTGAGGGAATCTTCCCCACCTGCACAGGGAGCGCATCGCATTCCCTGGCAAACGTCATGCTGGGCGGGCCTTAATTGGCCCACCCACGTAAAATTGCAACACGCCTCTGATTGGGGGCACCGATTGGTGGCGCGCCTGCCTGTCTGCGCCCGCCTGTCCGCGCCAGCTCCTGCACTTCCTTCCTGATGGGGGATAATTTTTCCCTGTGTGTTGAAGATTGTAGGAAAAGTCTGTAGCAATTGTTGGAGTACAGAGAAGTTCTGGAAGTAAAAGTACTGTGGGTTCTGAGGTTCAGGCACAGGAGAAACCAGTGGATTGTGTACATGCGAAACAGGGAGAATCAGTGAAAGGTAAAGAAGTGGGAACGTGTTCACAGTTTACACAAGAGAATTCTGAGAAGCAGGTTGCAGAAATGTTTAAAGACTTTGTATATGAAGGGAAAGTCTTTCCATGTGTACTTTCCATGTGTACAGGGTGAAGTAGGTAAAGATGTTAAAATTCTAAGCGTCACAGGGGCCAGTCAATCCTTAATGTTGTGGGATAGTGATATTTGTTGTTCAGACGGAGTGTTGCGGGAGAAGGTAATAATAAGTGGGGCTCATGGAGATGCTAAATCTATTCCATCATGGAAGGTAAATTTAAAGAGCAAATGGAACACGGGTGAAGTTATAGTTGGAGCAGTGGAAAAATTGTCCATTGCAGAGGTTCAGTTTATTCTGGGAATGATATAGCTGAATCGCAAATGTGGGTGATGCCTATGGTAGTTGAGCAGCCTGTAGAAGTGTTTTCAACAGAAGTGCTACAGAAGGAACATCCTGGATTGTTTCCTGATTGTATTATAATGAGATCAAAGGCCCATAGGGAAGAACAAAATAAACAAGATAAGCAGGCAGTACAAAGGCAAGAAGAAGGTGCCCAATTAGTTGGTACTGTATTTCACAACATTATTCAGAAGGAAGGAATGCAGTCCAGTTCAGTTGAAGTGTTTAACTCAAAGAGATTAGTGGAGTTACAGAAAAATGATTTGCAATTAAAGCAGTTATATCAGAAAGCTTATTCAGAAACAGAAGCAAAATGTATTCCAGTACCTTGTTATCTTTGGGAAGGTATTTTAATGAGAAAATGGTGGCTGGATCATGTCTCAGCAAATGAGAGCTAGAGGGAGGTGCATCAGATTGTTATCCCATTAGGGTATAGAAATGAGATTCTGAGGATCGCTCATGAAATTCCAGTGGGGGGACAATTAGGGATTAGGAAAACACAGGTTAAGATACAGAGGTTTTTTTTTGGCTAGGATTGCATAGGAATGCAGTCAAATTCTGTAAAACCTGTCATATATGTCAAATAACAGGAAAACCACAAGCAGTGATTAAGCCGGCACTTTTAAGCCCAATACCAGCACTTGAAGAACCTTTTACCAGGGTAATGATTGATCATGTAGGACCCCTCCCTCAGGCTAAAAGTGAAAATCAGCATTTATTGACAATAATGAATGTGTCTACCAGGTTTCCTGAAGTGATACCTTTAAGAAATATTACAACTAAAAAGATTGTGGAGGAGTTAATTAATTTTTTTACAGAATATGGTTTACCTAAGGAAATACAATCAAATCATGGGTCAAATTTCATGTCATAGCTGTTTAAGGAAGTAATGAACAGTTTGGGGATAAAACAGTTTAAGTCAACAGCTTATCTTCCTGAGTCACAAGGGGCTTTGGAAAGATGGCATCAAACTTTAGAAATTATGATAAGAGCATACTGTCAGAATTATGCACAGGATTGGGATACATGAATTCCATTTTTGTTATTTGCTATTCTAGGCACTCCTAATGCATTGATTGGTTTTAGCCCTCATGAACTAGTTTATGGCCATGAGGTAAGGGAACCACTGAAGTTGATTCATGAGAAATTGGTAGATCAAAATTCAGAAACTATTTTCCTGGATTACGTTTCAAATTTCAGAGAAAGATTGAACAGGGCATGTGAGCCGGCTAGGGGACATTTAAAGATATCACAGTAAGTGATGAAAGTGAAAGCAGATAAGAAGGCTAAAATTCACAGTTTTATTTCTGGAGAGAAAGTACTAGTTTTATTGACAACACTAGGCAATTCATTAAATGCAAGATTTAGTGGGCTGTACAGGATTGAAAAGAAATTGAGTGAAGTAAATATTTAATATGTACTCCAGGTAGAAGAAATAAGCAGAGGGTGTGTCACGTAAATAAGCTTAAAACGTACTTTGACAGGGAAGAGGAACAAAAAGAGATTTTAGTGATAGTGGATGATGAGGAAAAGGTAGAAGTGCAGGACTCTGAAATTGATTTTCCTCTAATCAAATTGGATAATGATGGGGTGCTTGAAAGTTTAAATGCAATATTGAGTTACCTTCCAAACAAGTGTCAAAGTGATTTGAAAAAGCTATTGCAGTCACACAAACCTATTTGTGGAATAAGTTGAAAGGGAAAGGGTAATAAGAGAAAGACACATTTAATTTAACATGATGTATGTAAAGAAACCTCATCTTCAGTGAGGCAACAACCTTATAGATTAAATACTGCAAAGTTATCACAAGTACAAAAAGAAATTGATTTCATGCTTCAAAATGATATCATCAAGTCTAGCTGCAGTAACTGGAGTTCACCTATTGCACTGGTACCGAAACTGGATGGATCAAAAAGACTGGTGTCATAGTTAATACAGTTTTCAAACTATTGAATGACTTTTGACACTCCAGCGTCCAAGGAAACTTCTTGTTCTTTTTTAATAGTTCAGCCAATGGAACAACCACTTGGTTAAAATTTGGTACAAATTTTTGGTAAAACCCACTCATGCCCAGAAATCTAAAAACTCCTTGTTTAGTTGTAGGCACTGGGAAATCCACGATATCCTTGACTTTCGCATCTATCGCAGCCACCTTACCATGTCCAATGGTGTGCCTTAAATATGTAACTTGCGCTTTTGCAAGTTCACTTTTAGCCAAGTTCATCACCAAATTATTTTCTTGTAGTCGAGTAAATAATTATTCCAGATGCTGTAAATGCTCCTCCCACATCTGACTGAAAACAATTAGATCATCAATATAAACCGCACAATTGCTTAGACCTGCAATTACTTTGCTTGTCAGCTTTTGAAATGTTGCAGGTGCATTCTTCATACCAAATGGCATAACGTTAAACTGATATAGTCCACTTGGTGTTATGAAAGCTGATATCTCCTTTGCCCTCTCTGACGATACCTGCCAATATCCTTTTAGCAAGTCAATCTTTGTGATAAATTTTGATTGTTTCTCAATGCAATCCTCCAACCGTGGTCTGGGATATGAATCTACCTTTATCACCTCATTCACCTTTCAATAGTCCACACGAAAGAGTGCACTCATCTCCCTGAGGCTGAGTGCTGCCTCAGGGAGATTGGCGCCAAATTTAAAAATGGCAAAGGTACACAAATAAAATTTCCCTGACATGAATTTGTTAAAAGTTATGATAGTAATTTGTAACCATGTGTATATACATTTTTAACCTGTGTAAATTAATAAAATGTTTCCTTTAGTTTAATGTAAAACCTTGAGAACTGGTGGTCTGATTCCTGAATTTAGTGTTGCATCTCAAACATAACACTTAACATTATAGGTTATGACAGATGTTTAAAGTTGCCCTCTGTGAATTTTTAAATAACTCAGCTTTACCAACTACATCGTTCATAACAGGGAGCTTATACAGAGGGAGTTTGCAAGATAAACAGACAACACAATGCATGTGGAATCTTAGAGCAAACTAAATGTGTGTTTAAAGTTCAGCTCAGGATAGAACAGCCTGGGAAGGCCTCAACCATTAGCTTCATTCTAGTTATTTAGGATTTTTTGGAGTTAATATCAGAAGAAAATGGATGTTGATCAGTTTTGTCAACAGTACATTATCAAAGCTTGTGGTTTGTCTATGCTGACTCACAGTTGGATAGTTTCATTCCATTCTGAGTGCTCTGCCTGAAGGACCATTGTCTACTGATGTTTCATCCGGAGCCATTTTTCCTGGTAGTCTTTAGCTTTGCCAGTGCCTTCCATTCTGGGGTGTTGGGGGGGGGGGGGGGGGGGTTGGGGTTGGGGGGTGGGGGGGCAGTTAGGGGGCAGGGTAAAGAGGCAAGTGCCAACTTATCTCAGCCAGAACAAGAATTGAACCCATGCAGATTGGTATTATTTTCAACCACATGTTAGCCATCTAGCCAACTAAGTTAAACTGTCCCTAGTACTACAATGGTATTAGACTGAAGGTACTGCCAGAAAGAGTGTGTTGTCGGTGTACCTGCAGAAACTTGAAAATAAACTCGCCAGTAGTGATTGCATCATGAAAGTCAGGAGTGGTAACCACTGGAGAATAGAGAAGAATAGAAATGACCAGGAGTTCTTTAAGGAGAAACAACAAACTGTGTTCACAATTACACAAGATCAGTGGAGTCTCATCACGGTGGGCAAGAGGGAAATTGGCTTAGGGGGACTGGATACAAAGAGAGAGTTGAGTGTACAGTTGGGTAAGAGAAAGAGTAGGTTAGAGGTAGACTGGTAGTTTGAGAAGATAAGAGTCATGAGTGATCTTTTTAAGAAGTTGGATGATAGTGCTTTTGAAAATGTGTTTACACATTCTGCCTGAAGATTGCGGAAATGTTAAAATAGAGGAAAAATACTGCAGATGCTGGAAATGAAAGCAGAAAAGGTTGGAAAACTCAACCAGGTCTGGCAGCATCTTCGTTCCGAAGAAGAGTGATATTGGACTTGAAACATTAACTCTGTTTCTCTCACCACAGCTGCTGCCAGACCTGCTGTGACTTTGCAGCATTTTCTGTTTTTATTATAGAGGAAATATTGGGCGGAATTCCTCCATTTGGGACTAAGTCCAGTGGCGGGGGCAGGGGAGGGGAATATTTCCCGCTGTGGAGGCCTATGGGAAATCCCATGGTACCTTGTGGCCCCGACGTCAGTAATTATGCAGTCGGGGGTTTCCCGACGTCTTGTGGGATGGTGTGCGCCCCACCTTTTAAATATGGCGCCTGGACATCCTCACTTACATTACAACCCACTGAGAGGTCTTGGAGGGGAGGTGAAGGTCCAATGCCCAAGTTCAGTTACGCACCCCTGCATGGCCTATTGGACCATGTCATGGCCAGAAGGGATGTACTGTACCCAGCTGATGGGAGGAGGAGGCCAAGCAGGAAAACTAACCCTGAATGGGTGGAAATGGCCGATGCTTTAAGTGCCCAGCCTGTCCAGCGCAGGCTAACCATACAATGCTGGGAAAGTATAAACAAACTCATTTGCTCCGCCAGGTGAAGTAAAGCTTCAGGCCTTTTTTCGGTACATTGATGGCTGTTTCAGTGCCAATTCATGCTCTCACCTGGACCTGGAAATACTTATCAATTTTGCTTCCAATGTCCCCCCCCTCTATCACCTTCTCATGGTCCATCTCCGACTCTTCCCTTCCCTTCCTTGACCTCTCTGTCTCAATTTCTGGTGATAGACTGTCCACCAATATTCACTCCAAGCCCGCTGACTCCCACAGCTACCACAACTACAGATCCTCACACCCTGCTTCCTATTAGAACTCCATCCCATTCTCTCAGTTCCATCACCTTCGTCGCATCTGTTCTGATGGATGATGCCACTTTCCAAAACAGCACTTTTGACATGTTTTCCTTCTTCCTTAACCAAGGTTTTCCACCCACTGTGGTTGACAGAGCCCTTAACCGTGTCCGCCCCATCTCTGGTGTCGCTGCCCATGATAGGGTCCCCCTTGTCCTCACTTTTCACCCCACCAAACTCCATATTCAAAGGATCATCCTCCGCCATTTCCGCAAACTCCAGCATGATGCCACCACCAAACACGTCTACCCTTCACCTCCCCCCATCCACATTCTGTAGGGGCCGTTCCCTCCAAGACACCCTAGTCCACTCCTCCATCACCCCCAACACCTCATCCCCCTCCAACGGCACCTTCCCATGAAATCGCAGAAGGTGCAACACCTGCCCTTTACCTCTTCCCTCCTCACCATCCAAGGGCCCAAACACTCCTTTCAGGTGAAGCAGTGCTTCACTTGCACCTCCTTCAATTTGGTCTACTGCATTCGCTGCTCCCGATGCGGTCTCCTCTACATTGGAGAGACCAAATGCAGACTGGGTGACCAATTTGTGGAACACCTTCAGTCTCTTTGCAAGCATGACCCAGACCTTCCTGTCGCTTACCATTTCACCACACCACCCTGCTCTCATGCCCACATGTCGGCCCTTGGCCTGTTGCAATGTTCCAGTGAAGCCCAATACAAACTGGAGGAACAGCACATCACCTTCCGAGTTTATAGCCTTCCGGACTGAATATTGAGTTCAACAACTTCAGACCATGAACTATCTCCTCCATCCTCACCCCCTTTTTATCCCCTTTTTTCAATATTCATTTTCAGTTTTATTTGTTTAACCACCTATTTTTATTTTTTTATTTATTTTCATTCTTATTCATTGGTTTATCCCCACCTTTTATCCTATTTTCAATCCTTTTTCCCACCACCGTCCCCTCCCCCCACCCCACCCCCACAAGGGCCATCTGTCACTTATTCATGTTGTTCTTTCCAGGGTACTTACCCTTGTCCTGCTATTACCACATTCTGCTTTCTGACCTTTATGCCAACATCAGCTCCTCCTTTAGCCAGTACCACTACCATTAACGCCACTTTGTACTTTTGTCCATGACATCTCTGGCAATCTCTCCTTTGCCTCCACCTATCACTGGCCTTCTTTCCAGCTGAAGCTCCACCCCCCCTTAAATAGTATAAATTTCATCACATCTTTACTTCTCTTTAGCTCTGAAGAAGAGTCACACAGACTCGAAACATTAACCCTGTTCTTTTTCTCTTCACTGATGCTGTTAGGCCTGCTGAGTTTTTCCAGCATTTTATGTTTTTGTTTTAGATTTCCAGCATCTGCAGTATTTTGCTTTTAACTATGCAGTACTACCCTGACACTCAAACCTGCCACTCTGAAAACCATTAGCCAGTTGCCAGTATGTACCTATTTCCAGTGGCAGCTGACTGGCATGTAGATGAGGCCCAGGCCTGCCTCGTGCTGTTGAGATTGGCTGTGTTTGGTACTCGTCCCAGGCTCTTAATCATCCAAAATCTGTTCCTCATTAAAATTGCTGGAAAAAGCTCTCTTTTTCCTGATACAGGTAATAAAAGGCATTAAAAGGAGACTTAGCGAAGCCAATGCTTTTACCAAGAAATCCACAGGAAGGCTAGAGTCACACACCCAGTCTCTCAAACAGCATCCCACAGATTCTGTACATCCTGGCCGCTGCCTGCTCATTTCACTGTGCTATTCTGGAGAGCTTACTATTATTTCAACCTTTCTCTGTGTTTATTTTTGTGACTTTTTCTCATCCATGTACCAAATTTTTATGATCGCTTCCACCTATTAACAATGGATATTGAAATGCCTATGGTAAACCCATCCAAGCTGTGATATAAAATTGTCAGATTTATCTCTAAGTATTTGTCTGAATTGATTCCTTGAATAAATAAAGACCACGATTGCTCCAAATTTTCTAATGGAGTAATTAAAGGTAATTTCCTAAATCAGGACATAATGTTCCAAGTAAAAGTTTAGGAGTATTTGCATTTATATTGAAGTTCGTGAGCAGAATTTTAATCTCCATATAACATCATCTATTTTGGATCTAGTCATTAAGTGCTTGCACTTGACTTATGGCAAAAACATTAAATTATAATGAGTTGACCCTAATAACCCCATGAGGTAAAATCAGGAATGCAAGTTATTTTACATTGCACAAATTATGTTCGTTTGCCTCTCTCCTATTTTGCAACTGAAATTTATGTCATACCAGTGTGTAAATCAGCTCCCCGCCCATATCGAACTTTAGAAAGGTCAGGTTTTAGTGCGGTGGGTGCAGGGGGTGGGTTAAACTTTTTTAAAATCAGATTCCTAACTCAAACTGGCTTTCAACACGCTCACTTCCAGCTTTAACTGAGGCTGCAATGTGGCTGGCAGCTGACCTGCTCCCAGGTGATGGGTTGGAAAAATTTGTAAACTAGGCTGTGAGTCTTATTGTCAACTTACTTTTTAAATTTAACTCTGCTTGGTTGGGTTTCCTGAGTTTTGGGAACACAGCAGCTACATTGAGGAGAGGACTTGCCGTATTCCCATGAAGTGAATGCCTTTACACTTACCTCCTGGATCCAAAGTGGCTGCCAGATCTGCCCGGGTAATTGAGCACCCCTGACCTTCCCATGAGGCCCCTGATCCCAACCCCCACCAGGCCTCTGACCTCCACCACCAGGCCTGGAACCACCTTCAATTGGCTTCTGAGTGCCCCCACCCCCCCAATCCCGCAACCTCCCTGTACCAGGATTTTGATCAACCTTCACCATGCCCCCAACTCCCCTCCACAATCAGCTCTCCATTTCATTCCCCCCCCTCACTCCAACCAGGCCTCCAATTTCACCCCCACCCCCACCCCTCACAAGGCCTCCAATTCCACCATATCCCACCCCCACGAGGCCCCCAATTTCATCCCCCATAACCATGCCACCAATACCTCCCCAACCAGGCTTCCAATTCCACCCCCCATCCCTACCAGACCTCCAATACTCCTCCACTCCCCACGGGGACACCATGACTCTAAGTCGCCCCACAACCCCCATCAGGCCACCAATTCCCCCACCCCCACCAGGCCACCAAATCCCCCCCATAATCACCAGGCCATCAGTTGCCATTCCCCACCCCCCACCAAGCCTCCAATTCCACCCCCCCCACCACCCCCCCACCACCACCACTAGGCCTCCAATTCCACTACCCCTCCCCACCACCAGGCCTCCAATTCCATCACTCCCACCACCAGGCCTCTAATTTTCCACACCCTGCATAAGGACTCCAGCTTCTGGCCTTCCCAATTCCTCAAACTCCCCCTTCCAGTCATCTGATCATCCCCACTTAGGCTTCTAACCTCTGCCCCCTCATACTTTGACTGATATCTCCTCAACCAAGCATCTGACCTCTCAATCTGACCTCTTGACCCCCCTCCTTCTTCCCAGACCGCCAGCCACTTTCTGAACTCTCTCCCTGCCAGCCTCCCAACCCCACCAGGCCTCTGACCTCTCCCCCTACCCCACCAGTCCCCTGACCTCCTCCCGCCAGTCCTTTGACCTCCTCCTGCCAATCCTCTTTCACCAGGCCTATGAACTCCCCCCTGCCCCTTCTCTCCCCTCTGCACGGCCTCTGACCTCTCCGCCCCCCACCGCATCACTAGGCCTCTGACTTAACCACTTGCCCCCATCCCCTCACTCGGAGATCACCCTGGGGCTCCCCAACCCCCACATCTGGTACAGGCCTAGGTGGTTCTGAGGCCTTCGCTAACTAGCTCCCTGCCCAATTGGAAAGCCAAGTCTGTTAATTAGTTTGGCTTTCTGCGTGGGGGAATTGGTGGGGGGTGAGGGGGGGAGAGGGGATGTGTAGGTGGGGAGGATCCAATGGGCGACACCAAGCACATCCTGTGGAGATCAAATATGCGGCATGGTAAGAGGCGGTGGCGGTGGGGGAGCATCCTGACTTCCTGGTTCTCCATGACATTTGGAACCCTCCTCCAGCTTTCTGTTGACTTCCAATGTATTAGTTAATGAAAAAATCAGCCCTAAGTTGAGAGAAAACGGTTTTACAGAGTTGCATCAAATTAGAGAAGGGTCTATGCTGAATAGATCAATATTTTGCATGTCATGTATTAATTGGAAGTGCAGAATGCCAACAAAATGTCAAGTGATAATCATATAAAATTAAAAGCTCCATATATCCTGAATATCAGACAAGTTGCAATAAAAATTGCTTCTCAGTATGTTTTTCCCCTGCCCTGCAGAAGTCAATGCTCATAAGTTAATAAAATGATAATTTTGTAAAGGACACAGACACCACAAAAATGTTGTTATGCTGTCACACTCGGCAAAAGAATTTAAATCCTATTCCTCATTCAGCTCAGTCTAAGGCTAAGGTCTCTTTTTCTAAAACAATATTTTTTGACAATTTGCATTTATTTGAAGACAAAAGCTTCTAAAGATAATTTTTTGGAAAATACCTTGGAAGTTGCCAATGATAACAGACTTTGCTTCTGGTGGAATTCACTGAGCATGGGCCAGGAGACTAATGTTAATTGCCATGGCACATTGGACTCTTCACAAGAACTTTAAAAAGGCTTTGATTAACTGGAAATCACCTTTTTCATAAGAGCCTGAACTGTGTTCAAGTTATATCTGAGGTCTGTTTGACACATTCACATCACATTAAAGTTTCGATATTTTTGTACTGTTGCTTGGCTATTCATGCTGCTTTTAATTCGAGGTAGCTAATGTTTACATAAGGAGTTACCTCTAGTTGGAATTTTGTCTTGACAAAGAACAGAAGCTAGCATAATGTGAGTTATCAAGAACTGGTAATTGACACAAAGGCAAGCTATGCTTTAACCTCTGTTTTTTTTCTTGAGTCCATTTTGACGACAGCACTTTAGAAAACTATCTAACTACAATTTGGAGTCTTTATCAACATGTAAGTCAGACATGAATGATGTTTTCAAAAAATGGGCCACATGCTTTCTTTACATTTCCAAATAAGATAAAGAAAAACATTTATATGTTACTAAAATACTTCAGGGACAGAAGCAGCCGCCTTGTATCTCAATTACTATCATCATTTGTTTGCTAGGAAAGAAGTGATTTTTTTTTACAATTTTCCTGAGCATTGCCTGACTCTGCCCCTACCTCAGCACACTTGCTGCTGAACCCCTTGTTACCTCTTGATTTAACTTTTCCTGGCAGATCTCTCATCTCCTATTCCTCACAAATGTGAGCACATCCAAAACTCTACGGCTTGCATCCTCACTCACACCAAGTCTTGTTCACCCATCACCCCTTTGACTCACTGACCTACAATGGCTCCTGGGCTGGCAATACCTCGATTTTAAAATTCTCATCCTTCTCTACATGGACTTCTGCCTCACTATCCTGTAACTTGCAGCTCTACAATGCTCCGAGATCTCCATGCTCCTCAAATTCTGGACTTTTGCACATCCTCGGTTTCAATTACGCCAAAATTGGCAGCCATGCCTTCAGCTGCCTAGACCTACTGCCAGAGTTCAGCACGCAAACCTCTTCTCAACCCCTCTTTTTCCTTTGAGATATACCCCTTAAAACCCCCCTGGTTGGCCAGGCTTTTGGCCATCCATCCTAATATCACCTCAGTGTTAATGTTTTTTGGATAATTCTGCTTTGATGCTTTGAGATGTTTTAGTATGTTAAAGACACTATATAGTTAAATGTAGTTGTAAGTAGTAAAGTTAGATTTTCTGCCTGCTAATTTGACAATTGGGAATAAATGAATAAACCAGTTTACTCTGGATATTTGGTTGCTGGTTAAGTTTCAGGTGTTTAACATTTACTCTATTAGCAAATATCTAGTCCCTGAAGGTATAACTTTCTTTTTTATCAGGAGAATTTTTTAAACTTATTTTCCCAAGAAATGAGGTAATGTGCTAACATCACTGCATTATTTCTAAAGAATTACATAGAAATTGTAACATGGAAACAACCTAATCAGGCCACATTGACATTAAACATCCACATGAGCAGTTGTCCTAATCTCAAGGGCCTGCCTGGTTCCCGTATGATTGTTTTCCATTTTTCTTCAATCATCTATTCTTAAATATTGGCACGATCTTTATTTCAATCAGGACTTTCTGGCTCCATATCCTCGTGGAGGGGCAATCAAAGAATTTAGGCAATTATGCACCCTCCATTGGCCGTCTGCTGAGTGGCACTACTTTGGTCTGGGAGCAGGTTGACAATTCCACTCTCTCAGGTAAGGATGGTGAATATACTGGAAGAAAATTTTAAAGAAGAAAAATGGGGTAAAATAAAGTAAAACAAGGTGTCCTAAAGTCCGACTTCACTTATACCCACAGTCCCATTTCCTCTTCCACCTGTAATTCATTTATCCATCCTACTCTGCCCATTCAATTTCCTTCTTTACAAACTGCTCTTTGTCACAATAAACTATTGCTCTTTTTATGATGTTTGTTTCTCCCTATTCATTTTGCTATTTCACCTTTTACCCTCTTCAGTTGATCTTTTTCTATCTTTGTTTTATTTGACCTTTCTTTCCCATTTCTGTGCCATCTTCTTATGTCTCTTCATCGCTCCTTATCTTTCTTTTCTACTTCTCATTCATCACAATGTCTCTTTGTTTCACTGCTCTCCATTCATGACCCTTTGGTTTTATGCTTCTCTGTCATTCCCAGCACTTTTCCTGCAGACTTGTGTCAGCACCCTGACAGACACGAACATATTACTGCCAGCATTGCAGCAGCAGCTGGCGAGACTCCTACTGCTGCTTGAATATTATTTTATATGGGTTTGAAATGTTTCTCTTTATTTTAAATATGCTAGAAATGATTGAAATCCTCCAAAATCAACATCAATGTTCTATATTTGAGGGCCTCTGTCTGGTGAGAATCGGATGGTAGTTCCTCGAAAATCTCAGCAGTGGTCTTAGTGCCCAATTCCAAACCACCTGATGCCACTTTCCTGAGGGCAATCACCAGGCAATCCAGGAGTCCATCTATTTCAGCAAAGGAACTAATGGATTTCATGCACTTTTGACCAGCCAGGCAGTGAGCACTGGTCCAGTGACAGTGATGGTAAAGTGAGGTATTCAAAATAGGAGAATACTTTTCATTACTGGCATCTGATGCCCAAGCAGGTGTTAATGAGGAATCCTCTGAATCCTCTGAATCCCCCTCTGCATTACTCTGCCAAAGCTTAATGGGCTACTTCCCCAGAAATTTCCATCTGCAGACCTTTTTGATTGCACAAGGCAAAGCAAGTTAGCACTATGTACGATAACCACTTGGGAACGTTATGGCAAATCTCCTCCAGGTCTATAAAGATTCTTAAAGTGATGTTTTAATCCCCAAATTTCTCTCAATTACCTTTCTTACAGAAGCATACGCTTCATTGTGGAGCTCTTCAGATGCTGGTGTTGCGAGTGACAGAGTGGTGGTGATGCATGGCCGCAGGGGTTATATTTTGTCATCCACAAATCATCTGCTCACTTCAGACTCTTCCTTGTAAATGAAAGACAGAATCCTGAGGAACAATGTAACTTGGTAATTCCGAGCAAATCTGACATCGACATGCACAATTCATTGTATCTGCTTACATTGCGCAGAATCTTCCTGTTTTTGAAAATTTTCTTCAGTCGGGAAAAAATGCGAGTCCCAAGCCCAATGGTGTTGACTGGCCGGATAGCAGATTGTGAGGCCACCTCTGCATTTGCCATTCAATTAAGGATGGTGGTGGGTTCCCGAGGCAGGAGGCCCAAACAGAGGGCCCAAAGCCCCAGCCGGGAGAAGTAGGCACTCCTAGTGGCAGGAAAGACACTGCAAGGAGGCCTCATAATGGAGACACTCTCTGCAGCATTCTGAAAAGTTAAAATTCACTCAGGGCTGTCAGCCACCAGTGTAGAGGGAGAGCCCCCTCCATAAGTTAACTTGAGGCAGTGGCTGTGGCCCTTTCATCTCAGTGGCTTTGTGCTGGGGTGATTGAGATGGTCTTTCAGTTTGCTGCCAAGAGGTTGCCTCTATTTACCTGCTGGCTGCCAGCCTCATTTTCCTTCTCCTGTTGGGAAGATCCTGGCAATGCCATTACCATGTCCCCAGTTGGTCTCCTAATGGGTCACATTGCCACCCACCACTGCCAGATGGGTAGTCAGTCCCTCTCCAGGTTGCTCAAAGGTGGGAATGCATTGAGTAGCCGACACAATGCACCAATTCCTGAGTTTCCTCACACTCCTGCCTCAGCGAGGGTGGAAGGATTCTGCCCATAAGATTGATACACTCAGCAAGTAGAAGCCCTTTCTATTTGGAACGCTGGTTGACTGTACGAGCTCACAATATTCTCTGAGAGCCACCTGTCGCATCCTGTGCTTTGGGGAACTTCAGGGGATTGAAATGTATGGCTCCCTCACACTGCTGCCCAGCAGTCAAATCAAACTGAGAAAACTCTTCTACTTTCAGTGCCGTGACCAATATTTATACCTGGATGTCTCCTGGTTCATATTGCACAAAAGCCCTCATGATGATATTAAATCATCTGGTGCCGTAGAAGTTATGTGGTCATTTCTGGTGTCACAGCTAGGCAGAGCTGTTGAAGCAGATAGTCTTGGCTGCTCTTAGGATTCTCATGATCCTCAATCTTTGCCTCTCCCTTCCTGAAAATGCTGATTCTGTGCCCATATTCCAGCATTGGGTATCAAGGGCACTGACTGCTCTCTGCCCTTTTGTAAGTCACAAATATTAATCTATAAATGAGACAATGAATTCAGCCATCCTACGTGATCGTGGGGCATGACAGTAAACCCCATCCTATCCTTACCCAAATTCCATGATTGCTATCCTGGAAAGAATGCAACCAGGAACAGGCCTGGGTTTGTTCTCTCTCCTCCCTAAATCAGGGCCACTGAGGCCAATTGCAATAGCACTGCTGCTAAGATTAAACTATCTCAGCACAAATTGGAAATCAAATCTGGGACCATCCTGATATGCAGGACACTGCATGAAAGATCCATCAGGAAAGCTCTACTCAGTTTATTCATACCATTTAGCTAAAGCAGAAAAAAGATTGATAACATCTTTCACAATATATGAATCTGCATTTTGCTCAAGTAAAATGCATTTTGAGGAGAGTAATGTGGGACTCTCATCTGCTGGAATGTTCTGGATACTAGCACTAGGCAATAAAAAAACACCTTTCATTAAAATGTGTGTGGAATCAATTTTCAGCTCATCTCATGTTTTAAACATGAATTGCCAGCTGTTTCTGTATGATATGTACTTCCAGTACAGTTTATACAGCATAAGTAATATTCTAGTAAAGAGGCTGGTAGCCAATTATGTCTAAGATCTCTCGGAATGTAGTGTGATGGGTAAAATGATAACATTTTGTGTCAATTTGTGCAGTTGATCCTAGACATGAACAGTATTTCCTCAACAGCTATTTTCTCTGATGCTGCTGGTGTACACAAACATGGATGAGAACATAATATTGAAACAATTGAACAGATTGATTTCAAGATGTCCCTACAGGAAAACCAACAAGAAATTGGAGGGAGAAATGTTCTTCATACCTAAAAAGTGGGTGCTACATGGTCCACTTTAGCCCCACTTAGTTCAAACATTGATAGTCTTATGTAGTCAAAGCAGTAATCTGACTTAAGTCAACATCCAGGTATTTTGGCATATACTCTGTTAGCACATTAATCTTCCTCAGATTCAGCAACTTTAATCTGATGTCCATCTGCATCTGAATTAATTTAATCTATGGTATGTAATTGCTGTTTGCCTCCATTGCAATTTTGAGACTTTGGATATTTGACTAAGAAAAATTCATTATGTATATTATACTTCTGACCCAAGCAGGACAGGATACCTTCTTTCTGACATGTCATTTTCCACAATACGAAAAGTCATTCTCTGAAACTTTCAGAAATTTTTTGGATTTCATATTTGACATCGTTTATCTCAATTTCCATCCTAATTATCACATTCTTTTTTATAGGTACTTATTTCTTGCAGCTGGTTTGCTATTGAGCCAGTGATTTACACATGTTAATGCAAGTTTTCAAAGCTGGCTTTAGTTCTTATAAAAATCTCTTCCTAGTATAATTATTCTAAATGTCAATAACTATACTGTCTTGGAATAGATTTTTTTCCACAGCCCATAGTTATTTGATCCAGGTAAGAAATGGGGCTGTGGGGAGTGGGCGTTTAATTTAACCCCCTGTCCGGGAAACTGATGGGATAGGATCAGCCACATGTTTCACACCTAAAATTATTTTTCTTCTTGGCACCTAAGACAAACCAACAGCCACATCTGCCTGTTGCTGCAAAGTACTGTCATGGCCTTTCAATCATTGGCTGCATATTCTATACTGACACATTTCTCCATTCTGTTTGTTTGCAATCTCCCAAGGTGCAAATAGTGTGCAGCATCAAGGAAGCCAGTCACATGAGGACGCATCAGGCACTTAAGATCCCATAACCTTCACTCTTGATACCTTCACTTATGGAGAGTCAGAGAGGAGAGTGATGGGTAAAATTCGGCAACAGGGAACAGTGAGTAAGCTAGAGCGAATGGAAGTGGTAGTAGATGATCAGGATCAGGGTAATTTAAAATTAGACTGACAGCTACATATGGGCTGCTTTCTAAGCTACAGTGTCAAAAGCTCAATACAGTGGTGACTCTGAGTAAAACAAGCAGGATTTATCCTGTACTAGATTTTTAAAAATTCATTCATGGGATGTGAGCGTCGCTGGCTGGGCCAGCATTTATTGCCCATCCTTAATTGCCGTTGAGAAGGTGGTGGCGAACTGCCTTCTTGATCTGCTGCAATCCACGTGGTGCAGGTACACCCACAGTGCTGTTAGGGAGGGAGTTCCAGGATTTTGACCCAGTGACAATGAAGGTACAGCGATATATTTCCAAATCAGGATGGTGAGTGGCTTGGAGGGGAACTTGCAGGTGGTGTTCCCATGTGCCTCCTGCCCTTGTCCTTCTAAATGGCAGTGGTCGTGGGTTTGGAAGGTACTGTCTAAGGAGCCTTGGAGAGTTCCTGCAGTGAACCTTGTAGATGGTACACATGGCTGCCACTGTGCATCAGTAATAGAGGGAGTGGAAGTTTGTGGATGACATGCCAATTAAGCGGGCTGCTTTGTCTTGGACGGTGTCAAGCTTCTTGAGTGTTGTTGGAGCTGCACTCATCTGGGCAAGTGGAAAGTATTCCATCACGCTCCTGACTTGTGCCTTGTAGATGGTGGACAGGCTTTGGGGAGTCAGAAGGTGAGTTACTCGCTACAGGATTCTTAGCCTCTGACCTGGTCTTGTAGCCATAGTATTTATATGGCTAGTTCAGTTCAGTTTCTAGTCAATGGCCACCCCCAGAATGTTGATAGTGGCAGATTCTGCAATGGTAATTGTAATGCCTTTTGCATGTCAAGGGGCGATGGTTAGATTTTCTCCTGTTGGAGATGTTCATTGCCTGGCACTTGTTTGGTATGAGTGTCACTTGCCATTTGTCAGCTGAAGCCCGGATATTATCCAGGTCTTTCTGCATTTGGAAATGGACTGCTTCAGTATCTGAGGAGTTGTGAATGGTGTTGAACATTGTGCAATCATCAATGAACATCCCTACTTCTGACCTTATGATGGAGGAAAGGTCATTGATGAAGTAATTGAAGATGGTAGGGCCTCCGACGCTATGCTGAGGAACTCCTGCTGTGATGTCCTGGAACTGAAATGATTGATCTTCAACAGCCACAACCATATTCCATTGGATGTTGCCTGTAGGTCAGGCTACAGAAGATAACACAACAACTGTAACTGCTGCCGCACTGAGCTATAGACAGTGCAGACAGGTCTCTCCTGACATGCCCAATTAGTTGTGTCTGAGGACATATCACATTGATAGCTTTTTGTTAGGAAAAGATATTAAGGGATATTAGAAAAAGGCAGATATATGGAGTTACCCTCAGATCAGCCATGATCTCATTGAAGAGCAAGGGTCTAAACAGCTTACTCCTATTCCTATAAGATGAGAATCTTCAGATTGGCAGCTGTTGCTTGGTGACATTGGTAAACTGTTGCATCTGCAGGACATGATTTGTCAGTGAAATGCATGTCATGTTTCTGATGGAAATGAAGGAATAATGGGAGAGGTTCCACAACTTCTGACTTTCCTCTCTCCAAAGAAATTCCTCTTGTTTCTCTAAATCCAGAACAGTCTTTACAATTATAATAGAGTACGTGATGAGTACCTTTGCTTATGACTGAGGATGGCAAACTTTGGCGGCAAAAATAGTGATCTGGGAGGTGAACATGAACAGAATGCAGGAAGAATGCAGCAAAAGGATTGCACCAGCTTTAATGCGCAAGGTCCTTTTAATCAAATCAAAACCTGCAGTTGAAATGCAAGCCTGACAAATATACCAACCCAACTTTATTACTGGAGTTCTGCACCAACTATTAGCAAGCACTCCCTGTCTGTGTTATACTGTCACTCAGAGAATGAGGGGCTGCACTTCAAAACAGCATGATGAATTTATTGTGGGAGCAATGTTTTGTGACTAATAAGGCTAGTATATGCTATAGCACCACCTCAAAAACCCAAAAAGAAACTTTACCTCCTGCAGAATTGGTAATTTAGGCCTAGATTTTCACCACCACAGGAAACTTCTCCATCATGGTGAAAATAGTGGAACAACTCGAAAATCCAATGTCCTGCCCCGGAACATGGCACTTCCCATTTTCACAGGACAAGGAATGGGGGCCGATCACTTTTTAAAAATTCATTCATGGGGTGTGGGCTTCACTGGCTGGGCCAGCATTTATTGCCCATCCCTAGTTGCCCTGGAGAAGGTGGTGGTGAGCTGCCTTCTTGAACCACTGCTGTCCATGAGGTGTAGGTATATCCACAGTGCTGTTAGGGAGGGAGTTCCAGGATTTTAACCCAGTAATGTTTCACACATGGGTAATTTATGGAGGCAGCTGGCCACTTAAAGCATCAGCTGCCTCCATAAGCTAGTCATTGTGAGCAGCTCGAGGCCAGGGGGAAGGCAGAAGGTCAGGAGGAAGAGGCTGCAGCATGCACACCAGGAAGGAAGAGGAGGAGATGCAGGACAACATGGAAGGGTGACAGACCTAGGACATCCTACCTCAATATGATGGAGAACCAGTGCCGAAGGTGACTGAGGCTAAGCCGTGTGGCAGTGACAGACATGTGTCACATGATCCAACAGCCACAATCCGTCGCCCCCTGTGCCCTGCCAGTGGCTGTCAAGGTAACTGTCTCTCTCAACTTCAGTGCCTCAGGATCTTTCCAGGGCTCATCAGGAGACCTGCCTGGTATATCCCAGTCAGCAACACACAGCTGCATTAAGGCAGTAAATAATGCCCTGCTTGATAATGTAGTGGATCACATCACATTAATTTCCCTATAGATTTGGCATCTCAGACGCAAAGAGCCCCAGCCTTTGCCTAAATATCAGAGTTCCCTCAGGTACAGGGTGTTATTGATAGTCCCCATGTTGCTAAAAAGGCCCCAACTCAACATGCAGACACCTTTAGCAACCAGAAGTCCTTCTACTTAATCAATGTAGAGCTGGTTCGTGACCACAAGATCTTCCTCCAAGTGTGTGCAGCTGCCATGACTCCTTACTAAGGTGTTCAGCTATTTCAGCCACCAACGCAGATCTGTGGTTAGTTTCTAAGGGACAAGTTCCTTAAGGATTTGGCTAATGACCCCCTTTAGGAGCTCACAAATGGAGGCATTATGCAGCTACAACAGCAGCCATGTCATCACCAAGAATACCATTGAGCAGACTAATGGCATTTTAAAGATGCTCTTCAGGTGCCTCGATCGCTCAGGTGGAGCTCTGCAATATGCCGCAACAAGGCTATCAATGTTGGTGGTGTGCTGCATGCTGCACAGCATTGCGCAGCGGAGGGGCCTTCAAATCGATGATGGTGATGGTGATGACGGGGCCATGGGCAGAGCTCCAACCTTGAGGAGGAGGAAGATGAGGAGGAGGAGGAAGTCAATGTCAAAGAATCACAGAATCACAATGCAGAAGAGACTCTTTGGTCCATCGAGTCTGCACCGACGCGTGAGAAACACCTGACCTACCTACCTAATCCCATTTATCAGCACTTGGCCCATAGCTTTGAATGTTATGATGTGTCAAGTGCTCATCCAGATACTTTTTAAAGGATGTGAGGCAACCCGCCTCCACCACCCTCCCAGGCAGTGCATTCCAGACAGTCACCAGCCTCTGGGTAAAAAAGTTTTTCCTCACATCCCCCCTGAACCTCCTGCCCCTCACCTTGAACTTATGTCCCCTTGTGACTGACCCTTCAACCAAGGGAAACAGCTGCTCCCTATCCACCCTGTCCATGCCCCTCATAACCTTGTACACCTCGATCATGTCGCCCCTCAGTCTTCTCTGCTCCAACAAAAACAACCCAAATCTACCCAACCTCTCTTCATGTCCATTCAGAAGATTCCAAAATGGATGAGGATGAGGAGGCCGCCAATGGTAGAGCAGCTGAGAGGCATCACCATGTAGCCAGAGCTGATTCTGTCCTGCAGGGAATCATTGCTAGATGGGTCCTTGTGCAAAATAGATTCTTATAAGGTCCTCCAATATCACAAGTGCCATCAGCCAGTTCCCAGTGACATACTTCCCCTAAAGGAACTTGTACACTGACTCCACAATTACCTAAGGGAATGCCCATTCCCCCAAAAAGGAGAGAATAAACATTAATGAGTTGGACTCAGTCACATTCATGTGGCTGAAACCCTCATCACCATAACCATGGGCCTCATCATATTGCAAACATATATGATAGTATGTCAATCACAATCTGGCCCCCTCACATGAACACCAAGTGAATACGAATATGAGGTAGGAGAAGTAGGCCCTTCGAGCCTGCTTCACCATTCAATAAGATCATGGCTGACCTGTTTGTACTTCAATTTCCACATTGCCATCTACTCCTGACAGCCTTTGGTTCCCTTACCTAACAAGAATCTACCTACCTCTGCCTTAAAAACATTCAATGACCCCGCCTCCATCACCTTCTGAGGAAGAGGGTTCCAAAGTCACACAACCCTTTGAGAGGAAAACTTTCTCCTCATCTCTGTCCTAAAAGGGCGACCCTAATTTTAAAACAGTGCCCCCTAGTTCTGGACTGACCAAACAAGAAGAAGCATCAGACGGTATCATTCCAGATTTGTACTAAATGTGGTAGTGGGTGGGAAAAAGGACGTTTTACTTTTTGGCTGCAATGGTGGGTTTTCGTGCTGTATTATCCCAGTCCTAGCTAATTAATCATGCATTCCCAGGAAACACGCTGTTTCACTGGCGGGCAGCCTCCGATTCGCCTGCCATTTCCTCTCGCCAGGCACCATATTTGAAGTGCATGTGTGCGCAAGCCTCTCGGTGCTTCCAGCCCAGGATTGCTGCACAGAAGACATGGTTCTAAAGGCAAGAAGACTGCAGCACCCCGCACCCCCCCCACCACACCCCCCGATTCAGTGACATGTCCCTGGAACGCCTTTTGGATCCCATGGAGGCCCTCAGTGATGTCCTCTACCTCTGCTCTGGCCTAAGAAGAGGCAGCAACATCACCACTGTGGCTTGGGAGGCAGTGGCAGAGGTGCTCAGAAGCATTGCTGCCCACAAGAGGTCGGCCATCCAGTTCAGAAAGAAGATGAATGACCTCATCCATGCTGCCAGGGCAAGGCAACCAACTCATCACTCTAAACTCACACTCACAAGGCCATCACACATTCACTGGCATCTCACTCACTGCCAGCTCAAGGGATATCACCACTCACTCTCTCTCACACACACCCTCACATGTCCATCTGGCCTCATCTCCTCTGGAGACTGCCTCCTCAGCCCATCCATGGCTCCACTCCGCACACACACATGCCTGGCATCCTTTTCATTTGGCTTGGCATTCACCTTGCTCACACTCTCTTCATCTGTCTTTATACAGGACAAGATCGCGCACAATCACTGGGAGAGATCCCAAACTGGGGAAGGAGTGCTGGACATCAAGGTCCTCACTCCTTTTGAAGAACGAGCATTAGAGCTGGCTGGAGTGGATGTGGACTGTTCCTGCAGAGATGGCGAGGTCAGCGCCAAGAATCCAAGTAAGGATCATCCCTCTGGCAACTCAACTGTGAGTCTACTGTTCTGTGTACCATGGCCAATAATCTCCAATTTCTCTCATAGGCGCATCTGCCACATTGCCCTTAGGCAACCCTTGCCCTGAATCCAATGCCAACAGCACCATGGGTGAGGACACTAAGGGCAGCACCCTCAGAGACCTGTCACAGCGCTCAACTACACTGTCTACCAGCGCAGCGACACACACCTCGGTGGGACCTATATGTACAGCAGGCTTGGGTTCACTATCTGGCGAGCGTACCACACAATCTGTTCCACAGCATGCGGAGGCAGGGATACCTGAGGTCACCGGCACTCGAATGTCTGCTAGAGGCAAGGGATCTTCTGAGTCCGAGTCAGATAATGAGCTTCTGGACTCGGTCCTCCATCAGTTGTTGGAGCTGCAAAGACAATCAGGAAGGGATGTTTGGTGCACTCTACAGATTGCAAGGCATGATGGAGGGGTCCGTCTGCCTTCAGCCTCAGGTGATCGCGATATCAGGCCAATGCACCAAGGCCAACACTGGCAGGATGGCAGCTGCCATGGAGACCTTGGTCCAGGACATCTGTTCTGCGCTGCTGCATGGGCTGAACTCAAAGGTGGATGCCATAGTTGGCCTCCAGTACTGGCAACACGAGAGGGGTGCGGGATAGCTCGATCTCACTCCAGCTTCCCCTTCTCCTCAAGGTGTCAGCCAGGGGCCCTTAGGCACCCATAGAGAGGAGGGTCAGCAGGTGCACACCCTGGGGCCATCCACCCAGAGTGTCTGGGATATCCAAATCCCCTTTTCCTGTGACCCCAGTAGCTCCAGCTCCATAGGCCCAGGAGGGTGCCCCTGCCACACATTGGACCCCGAAAGCAGGTGAGGCCCTCCAGATTGTGGCCTTCCAAAGGACACCTGTCAAGGTCATCACAGGGCATAGCAGTCAGCAGGCTGCCTCCACCTCCACTGTGGATGTCCGGGGAGCACTGAGATGTAGTGGCAGGGTTAGGAAGGTTAAGCAGATGGAGTTGCACAGCCTGAGCATGGCTGTTAATCACTTGTACATAATGTTCACTATTGTAAATAAACTCCCAAGAATGTCTCCCTGCCTATGGATCCTTGCTCCGATGAGCAGTGTTAGCATGAGTCAGAAGTAAAACCTTGGTCCCTGCACAAGATAAAGGCAGGCGTCTCAGTCCAGGGCCTCTTCCCTGTGCTTTGTGTAATGTTCCCAGCACACTGATGGTGTACCTTCATTGTAACTGGACACATCAGCCATGCCTACATCTCAATGGGGCTTGTCATTGCTGCCTGAATGTCCTGAGCCAGCCGCACAGAGTTCCCTCATTCTCCCTCTCTGCACTCTCAGCAACTTTGAGGTGTAGCTGCCCACCACCCGCACCCCCCCACCCCACTCCCCCTTCCATCTCAGCAATATCTGTGTTGGGTGAAGGGTTCAGCTCAAGAGGTGCCATAGAATCAGGAGAAGTTAAAGTTTTCCCTCTGCAACTCCATGATATAACCCTGTTCATTGGGTGCAAGCGAGGCACCCTCAGGAGTCAGACATTCACATAAGCAACGTGAGGATATATGGAGTGTCCCCACTGCATGTCATCATCATCATCCCCCTGAAGTGTAGGGACTGTGGGCATTTGCTGCGTCTCCATGACAGGAGCCTTATCACAGAGGCTATGTACACTGCCATCAGCCAGACAGGGGTCAAATGTTCACAGATGTAATGTGAAGATCTATGATGCCTCCTCACTGCATGTAGTTATCATCCTCCACGAATCCAGCAGCTTTGAGGGCCCCCACAAGCGTACCTGCTTGCCTGGATAGTGCAATGGCCTCATCGGCATTATCCTCATGTTTGAGGTCCAGCTCATCCTCATCCCTGTTGATGTCCTCCTCATCAGATGGAATGTGTAGCTCCTCCATCTCCACTTCAGCCAGCTCCTCTCCCCATTGCAGCACCAGGTTGTAAAGGGCGCAGCAGATAACAACAAGCGTGACACCCTCTGTGGACCGGAACCTCATTTTCAGCATCCCGACGGTCTGCTCCACTAAGTTGCGAGCTGCAGCATGAGCCTCGTTATACCTTCGCTTTGCTGCAGTCTGAGGCCAACCGCACGGGTGTCATCAGACACACCGTCTACAGGCAGCCCTTGTCCCCAAGGAGCCAACTGTGTAACCTCTCTGGACCCTGGAAAGTATCAGGGATCTGAGATCTACTGACAGTGTAGGAGTCGTGGACACTCCCTGGGAACTGTGTGCAGACTTGCATTTGTGGTGGTCGTATACCAGCTGCATATTCAGCCCTTGTGGTTGACATAGTTAAACGCTTGTTGCCATGGAGATCTGAATGCCACATGAGTGCAGTAAACACCCTGCACTTGTGGGAAACGTGAGATCTGGGCAAATCCCAATGCTTTTGCATCCTGGCTTTCCAGGTTCCAGTCGAAATGCACAAAGTTGTGTGCTTTAGCGAAGTTGGGGTCTGTGACCTCATGGCTGCATTTATGGGTGGAGGGCTTGTGATATCCCACAGAGGTCACCTGTGGAGCCCTGAAAGGAGCCACTGGTGTAAAAATTGAACGCAGTGGTCACTTTCACAGCCGATGGCTGTGGATGTCCTTCATGTCCCCGTGTTGGGAGATGTGACCGACCAGTTCCCTGGATAATGTGCAGTCTTCAGCCACACCAGTTCTTGGTCATCTGCAGGAATGACAAGCGCAGTCTATAGACCCTGGGTCTAGCTAGGTGCTGACCAGTAATGGCTCGCTCTGGCTCTTCGGCTGCCCCTTCTTTCAGAGGGTGCTGCTACTCTTTCTAACAGTCAGTTGACTCTGTACCTCTCTTCTCCTTTATCTCTGCTCTCTGTAGAGAGCAGAGTTCACCAGACTCCATGCTCCTGACGTACTTCTCCTGCAGGATGAAAGAGAGATGTGTGGGTTAGCATGGGTGTTCTAAGAACCTCTCTTGGTTAAGTCTGAAGACCCCTTAATGCATCCCAGGGAATCTTGGCCAGCACTTGGATTGCCAGAGTTTAGTCCACTGCATGGCTGCCCAAACACCTGCCCCCCTGACCCCCGCCACCTCTGCCCCACTCCACCCAACCGATTGGCGGCAGTTTTGGCCATTGGACTGCATGCTGTGCTCTCAGCTCAGGCACAGGCATTCTCTAACCCACACTGCAAGGCTGCACTGTTAGCTTGAACCATGAGGGATACTGGTCCAAACCTGAATGATGACATTGCATGGGTCTGTGAGAGCCTCCACCAGTGACTGATCCATGTCTAGCTTTAGCAAAGAGATTGTACAATTTGCACAGTCATCCAATTTTTCTGCAGCCCACTAAAATGCTCATTAGTTTGCAGTCTGTGCCCGAGGGATGAAAGGCTCTGGAGCATTTGGTGGCACTTTAATGCCTTTGCATTGCTTGAGTGGGCAGATAAGCTGGAGACCAGACTCCAAGCATGTCAATGTGGCTGAACCTAAACTGTCTCACTTAGGGACGAATGGTCACTTTATGCACTTTATACGTGGCCGCTTCCCTCCCACCTCTGCACTCCCACATATGCTTGTGCACTACCATCAGACTGTGCTGCCTGGCCCACCACTCCCAACTCACTCCAACTGCAATGCATTCCTTGCCTCGGCACCGCACTGTCAGCCAGCAGGAAAAAGCGACTTGCCTGTGCCCTCACCCGAATGCGCTGCGGCATCTCAACCTTGAAGTCGAACAGACGACCCTTGCAAGTGCTGTGCGGTGTTAGTCAGCTCTCACCTCCAAATTCCTCTCAAAGTGCAGCCCACCAGATGCATACCTTATTAATGCTGTGGTGAAACAAATCAACATGATTCCCAGATGATCAAGTGTGGTGGGATGATTCGGGTGAGCAGGCTTATAGTGATATGTAGATATATTAAAATGACCTTCCCGAAGTCCAGTGGTGGGAAACGTGGCCCACCTTTGAGCGTATGATTGCATACAGGTTTCACGATGGTGTGAAACCGAATTTCGGCCTTCCTGCCATATTGTCACGTAAGGAGTCCAACGCCAACAAGGATGTAAAATTCCACCCATCAATTCCGTGTCCACCTTGTCGAGACCATTCAGGATCTAATATACTTCAATCAAGTCATCTCTCACTTTTTTAAACTCCAGTAGGAACAAGGAATGAGGGGCCCATGCTGCCAAATTGGTCATAATTAAAGCTATGCCCACAATGCTGTGAGTGCCATAATGTCAGACTTCAAACTCTACATATGCTGATAGGAATGAATGTTGCAGCATACATGCACATAAGACACCTCATGCATGATGAGCCCATAACTGTGCAACAACAATTATTTGAAAGAACATGTGCACCGTTCATTCCAGCCAATAATCCTGTTTCTGACGAGGGCGACAGATGCAACATTCCTGATTTCCATATATCTCTGCTTACCGCATAAAGCGCAGCCAAAGTAGTGGGCACAGCAGATGACCAATATTACCAGGGTGATACATGGCCTCTCAAGTTTAATGGACCTAGGCCAATGTATAACACTGCAGTGCGATAAATGCACTCAGCACTCATGCTTTTAACTCTTATTTGATACAGCAGAGAGGATAGGAGCCTCCAAAGCATCACAAATCAGCTGACAATCTTGGCCCTGTTGATAGCAAATCAAGATGGGCCTCAGCATACACCCCTCATTATTACAGGTACGATCCGCCTTCATAATGTTACCATTCTTTTTGAGCTCTCTAGTGTACACACACTGAGTCATGTACAAGTATAAGTAAACATATTCAAGAAGTGCACAAATGGGCTATATACAATGTTAAAAGTGTAACCACGGTTAACTTAATAGTGCTATAAGCGAGATGGCGCCCTTCGCTTTTGCACACTCCTACAAAATGTCCCTATGTTGCCTTGGAGGAAGTGGAAGCAGCTGCTCACTTCACTGTCTAAATCTAAACTGAAAAGTATGGTGGCTGGCCTCATAGTGCAGGCTCCCAATGGGGACCTCCATCAGACTGCGGCCTTGGAATCTTTGCATGGGCAGCCTTGGTCACTGGTATATGTGCAGCAAATGAGGGCTCTGGCAGAGGGACTGGGGAGCTGGAGCAGGATGAGGTGTTGAGGAGTTCTCGGTACCTTCAGCCTCCTCAGTGACCTGCACAGCCCTGGGTTGGCCTTCAGGTGGAGTTGATGGGGCTGGCTGCTGGTGCACAGCAATCGCCCATTCCAGCAACTACTGTGTCAACTGTTAAGGATATAAAGCTCCTCATGTATTCTGTGGACGTCAGCACTCATACTCTGAGTGGACTGATTCAGGCTACTGAGGGAGGCTTGCACCCTTTCCTGGCCTATATGCTGCTATTTCACCCACTCTGAGTGCTGCTGCATGTGTCTCTCCATGAGATTGGCCAATCTCCCATGGTCAGAGTTCATGTGGTTGAGCCCCCTGGATAATATGAGCTCATGATGCTGATGGATTCCTCCATTCTCACTCAGAGAGCTCACACTGCCTCAGGGAACTTCGCCAGATATCCACACATCTGCTGCTGATTATCCAAATGCTGTGCCCCAAAAAGTTCCTGAGACTCCACATTCCTGCCTCAGCACTGCAGTGGAGCATCATCGTGACTTTCCTCCCTCTTCTGAGGGGGTCTATGCACAGATGTCTCTGTCTCTGACCTCCTCCTGCACTCCAGCATGGTGACTTTCACACTGTGCCACTAACTCTACATACATGCCACATGCCTCTGAAGTGCCTGTATCTGAGTTGTCCGAATGTACGCTCATATTATGTTGCACTGCATCCTTGAACATCTCTTCCTCCTTCTGATGCCCGAGGAATGATCTGGCCCAGATTAGGATGGGTGGAGAGGGTGGTGTGTTGAGGGAGTAGAGCTGGGCCCGCTATGAGACACAAAAGGAGTTATTTAGGTATAGCCCTCTCATAGTGAAAGCACTATCTGATGTACGACATTGCCTTAACCATGTTCGCACTGCCTGTATGACACAACCTAATTGCTGCACTGCCTCTCATGCCAACATCTCCTTATGCTCAGTGAAGTGACATCATGACCTCCACCAATGCTACCATATGCCAAAGTGTTTTCAACACCGACTTTATCACCCTCAACTCACCATCACCAACAGAACGCTGTTCAGGCACCATGGCAATCTCCATGGCCATCGGTTCCATGGGACAGATGCATTTCACCCAGGCTTACCCACCCCCAGTCTGCACCATCTCCCTGGTGTTCTTCACCCTTCTGGTCTGCAACAACAACATGACTTTATGTTAGCCTGATATATAGGGCATGGAGGGATATTGCTCTTCACTGCGTCTGAGCCTCATCTGCTCATTCACATCTGTTCTGTGCGGACCTACATGAGCTGTGTACACATACGCGCCTCAATGCTGAGGCAGAGGTAAGTGCCAGGTCTTGCATCTTAGCTGCAGCATGCAGATATGGCCCTTTCCTTGGACCTGTGTAGATGAGCCAAGCTACTCTCACCTTTGCTGGAACGCAGCAGGTCATTGAACCTTTTCCTGTACTAAGTCCAGAAGTGCTGAAGGTCCTTTGCTGCGCTCATCACAGCCACTATTTGAATCTGGGCCTTCTTGCTGCTGCAGGGGCATCATGGTGTCCAGTAGGGCAGAGGCTGGTCTCCTCTGCTGGACCTCTTCCACCAAAATGTGAAGGCCTTGGTGAGGAAAGCATGAGGCAGCCGGACCTATCCCTTCCCCCACGTCTCCTCTATGTGATATTCTAAGATTAAAAATGTAAGGTGTAAAGGGTGGTGAACCATTCAGATTACAATACTCTCATTCACTTTTCTGTGCTTATATGCACTAACTGTTTTGATGATATCATCAGTGATTACTGGTAAGGTTTGGTGGAGAAAATGGCTCTGCAAAAATGTTTGGTGCCATATAGGCTGCAGCTGTGACTCCAGGGTAGCATGCTGCGCTATGCAACCACTGACAGCTCAACTGGTTTACTCCCTCTTATTCACACTGTTACACAGTGGCAGTGTGCAGAAGTGAGGGACCTGGTCAAGGGTCAACAGTGTGGGAACATCCTGATAGGTGGGTGGCAAGAGAGCAAGTGGATGGGGTAATGAGCATCACACTGTTCACCATTCATCCACCCACTGATTCCTGGTAGCTAACAACATGACTGCATAACATCTGTAGCAGGTAGCGGTAGCAAGACAATGCCATCTCCATGTCTGCGTCTTAAGAATCAATTATCTGCTTGCAGTGGTTCAGTAGAGTGCATTTTAATTAGGCAGCAACAATGACAATTCTCCCATTGGGAAAGCCCAAGATGGGCCATCAATTCCAGGATCAGCTAGCGGTTGGACAAATTTAGAGCTTGGGCACTCACCTGACAAGGCAATGACATCTCCTCCAGGGCACAGGGACTTCTGCATTGGCAGCCAACCTCTCAAACGGGCCTTTTCTGAGGGCCCGCTTTTTATCTGTGTCTGAGTCACCTAACTTGCGTTGGGCCCACCTCTGACCCTTTATTATTTCTGGGGTCGCCCCCAACTCCTATTTTAGCCCGGTCAGAAAATCAGAAGTTCGGACAGCCATTTTAAAGGCCGGTTCTGATGAAGAGTCATTCGGACTCAAAACGTTAACTGTGTTCCTCTCCGCAGATGCTGCCAGACCTGCTGAGTTTTTCCAGGTATTTTTGTTTTTGTTTTGGATTTCCAGCAAACGCAGTATTTTGCTTTTATCTTAAAGGCCAGGTTTGCAGAGCCGGGAATTCTCCTGTCGCTGCACATCTAACCAAAGAATGAAGATCTCAGCCTTAGTGTCCACTGCTTTGAAGTTTACCTTCCCAATTCTACTGGCTTCATGCAGCTGAGGTGCTTCCTGAGCATGACACTGGAGAGTAACTCCAATAATTAGCAGTATAATAAATTATGAATTTAGTTCCTTCAGCTCTCAAAAGTTAACAGTGAGCTTTCTGCTTGAAAAGCCTTGTTTCTGTCATTTTGACAAAAAAAAAAGCTTCAAACACATTTTTCAGTAGATAGGCTTGTTTAGGCTGGATTACCTAACCAATAATATTGAGATCATATCAGATTTCTAGACTGGTTCCATGTCTATCCCTATCAATGCCCTTAATTCCATGATTAAGCTGCTATTTAGCTTTGTGGAAACTTGAAAACATAGAAATTCTTGGTTTCTTATCTGTGCAGAATGAAAAAATAAAATTAAAGCTCAATCATAGTTGTGTAGTTTTCTACAAACTGGCTTATACCGATCAAAATCTTCCCCTTACTTTCCTCCTTGCCAACTCAAAGCAAGAGAACAGCTTAATCTGTTTGTGATTTTATTTTTTACCTGTCCAGTTTTCTTCCCTTTTCTTTCTGGTTCTACATTAGTATAGGATCCCACAGATTCTGATCCATTTACTATCACACCACGGTGAGCTATTAGACAGTACCTGGGCCTGATCCTGTCCTCATCCAATTCCATTCAAATGCACCTTTCAGCACCCGTCCCTGAATCGAGACCAGGAACAGGTCTTTGGATGATCAGGCCGTTAGTGGGTTTGTAATATTGCTGGTGACAGATCTAATGAACCTGACATGAGTCCTGTTGAAGTCTGTTAAAAGGCCTCAACCTTTACTAGAGAAAGAGAATTGATTCCAGGCAATTCCCTATTAGGAGCAGAAGAGGTGAAAATTAAGTGTTTGTGGTATCAATAGGGCGTCTCTGCCATCAGGGTGGGCAGCGTAGTGTTACATTGATATTCCAGTTGCTGGTTTGATTGGGATGATACTTACGTATCTGCCTGTTCCTCAAATATCTGTGCCCTTGGTATTCATAACAAGATATCTGTCCAGGACTAGGCTGAGCAGATCAAGGTCCACTTCACCACACTTAAACTGAGCTTATGACTTTGAAAGCTATGAAGAAGTGCTTTTCTATGGCCCTGAAATAGCTGGCCCAGGCAACTGCTTAGTTCGGGTCAGGGTCAACCTCTGGCCTGAGGGAAGAAAGTAGACAATAATTCCTAAATTCAGGGGGAAATGTTTTAAGGAATTCTGTATCTGGTGGTCTTTCTCCCCAAAAGAAATGCACTCCAGCAATTCATATCTGAGATTGCATCCTGGCATTTGATGAAATGGTCTGTGTGTGGTCAAATGGTTGCAGCAGTTAAATGAAATGCTGAGCAAGGAAATCGATGTCCTCCTTAAGTGGGGCTTTTTAAAAAATCTGTTTCCTTTGATTTAATCCCATGGTTGTGCAGACTGGTAAAGCAAAGACCGGCACAGACTTGTTTATAATCCTTTCATAAGATGATTTAAAATTGTAAATACAGCTGTTTCTTTGGCCCCTCGATGTAATGATGACTTAAAAGGTAAATTTTTAAAAGAGAACATCTTTAGATAAAACAGGATTATAGTGTTGTTCCTCAGAATGTTCAGATAAGTAGTGGCTTTATATCAAAGAAAACAAAAATGTAAGAAAATCCCATTAAAGCAAATATTATTCATTTAAAAATACAGCTGTATATAATTTATTAAGACTGCAGGTGCAGATGTACCATCAAAGTAATTATTGTGATTTTACACCTTAATAACACATATATGAGTTTGGAAGGAAAGTTTAGATAATCATCACAGAGATGAAAAACAATTTCCACTTAGAAAGGCACAACATATATATTTAGATAATAAATGTTGATTGATCCCATATCTGTGTGAGATTGGGTTTGCCATTGTGAAATGACATTGATATTTCTGTTCAATGATAAATCTTCTGAATACTTTAATGTCATAATCTGCATATAAAGTACTAGCGATAACATGGCTTTGACTGATCAGTGAATAGGTTAGCACATCAACAGAATACATCAAAACTTTAACTATGAGGATAACAATTGTAATCTATTAAGGGGTAATTTTGCTTAGAGTGATAGTGTAAAGCAGAATCTAACAAATCAGTCACCCATTATACATCTTCCCAGAAAGTGGGTGAAAAGTATGAGAGGCAGCTAATCCAAAGTTGTCCATTTTCTTTTACCCTCTTAGTGTCCTATCACTTCTTTTGTATAAAGCTTATGAAAAGGCACAATAATTAATTTTGTTTTTCAGGCAGGTAGTTAACCCATCTTCAAAAGGACAGGAGGTTTCCAAGTCAAGTCAGCTGCCTTCCCTTGTTTAATGTATATGCTGAGAGTAACAGTAGGCCAATCAGGATTTTTTAGAATGGCCCTTGGTAATGACCAATCAATGCTCAGTTAATATTCTCACTCCTGATAATCCCTGATAGAAGTAGAGACTGCAGGAGATCAGATGAGGACCTGACTGGTGTTGTTTGTGACACCTCTTCCAGTGAATAACTTTTCAACGCTCACTGTCTATTTTACTGATAATGAATGGTCACTTTAATGAGGTATGGGATGGCTTGCCACATTGGCAGACATTTCTTTAGGGTGTTTAGTGTTGCGGAACCAAGACACAGATGGAGTTGAGATACAGATTAGCCATGATCTAATTGAATGGCAGAATAGGCATGAGGAGCTGTATGACCTCCCTGTGTTCCTATGTTCCTGTGCCAGGATCTTAATTAGAACAACACTGCTGTATTTTGTCTTTAAAACATTCTTAACAAATTATAGCAATTATATACACTTGAACAATTTAACTATTTCTAATAGATTTTTTGCAGAAAAAATATTTACTCATGGACTTAGCCTGCGCTAAATCACTGCATTACATGATGCAATTGGCCGATCACTATTTTTCACTTTAGCATTGCACGTGCGACCTAATAATAACACAGCTGCAGCCCCACCACATTGTCACTTCAGTTTCTACGAAAAGCCAGAAATATTCTCCATAATTTTTTACACAAATTGGGGTAGGAGGTCAGAAGATCTCTCATGGGATTTCAGAACCCAAGTCATGTAGAGTGATAGAATTATACAATCAGACAGCACAGAAGGATTCAGCCCTATCATGTCTGCATCAACTATTTGAAAGAACAATTGAATTTCTCCCACTCTCCCACTCTTTCCCCATAGCCCTGCAAATTTCAATTTCTCCTTGTGTAAGTTTGTAAGGCCAGCTTATTTAAATAAGTTTAATAAGACACAGGCAACCAAACTATTGTGATATTGCAGAATATCCACAGACCTTACAGACTGTTTAGGAAGAAATTAAGGACTGTGATGTGGTGTGCAGGAGGCAAGGTAGTCTTCCTGATGGATCTGGACTGAATAGGAGCTGCTTGGTTGAACCAAGGGAGAGGAGGCATTGATGCTTTGAAATCAGGTGGCAGCTGTCAAAAGGGAAAGGGGTATAGCTAACCAAGGGAGGGAGGTGGCAGCCCTACAAAGACCCATGAGGGAAAGAGGGAGGAAGCTGGACAACAATGTCAACTGACTGTAGATCAAGCATGATTGTGGAGGGATCAAGGGTTATACAGGGCAGATCAATGGTGAGGTCTTGACAGTCAAGGGTAATAGAGGGCAGATGAAGGATGATGGATGATGGAGAGCCGAGGATAACAGTTTGCAGGTTGAGGGTAGTTGGCGGGGGGAGCAGTTTCAATTTGACTGATGGTGATGTGGGAAGCTCTAAGGTGAATGATAGTTGAGCAAGAGTGATGGTGGGCAGGCTGAGGGTCAACAAAGCCAGGGCAAGGGCAATGGAGCGATGTGCATGACCAGCCCATGACACCCACATTGCAAGCAGATTTCAGCTAGAATGAGGCCATGCCAAGATCTTTTTGATCTCCTCTCGAAATATTGCTGTGTAAGTACCAGCAAACCCAGGGGTTACAAACTCCTCACAAATAGACTGATGCAGCTGAATGGCAAGGAGTGGATGCCAGTCCAGGCATTGTTTAAATATAGTGCCTGGACCTTTGACCCTAATAGGTAATGGTGGCGCTAGCAACTTTCTGCCCGTACCCATCGCTTGATTGTCGGGCCTTTTGCCTCCGCATATCTAATTGACTAGCCACCATGTGATTGTGCGTGTTCCAGCTGCTCTGCTTGCACTTCCAGTCCTGTACGTAGAAGAAGAAGATCCCGTCCATTGTCTCTGAACTTCACAGGATTGAAGCAAGTTGTCTATGAAGTTAGGAGGTTGTTAAGTAATCAATGTTCACTAAGTTATAACTGGTGCCTTAACCTATTGGTCAGTGTATGTTTTCTGCAGAGTGTCTGAACTTTAATAGGACTTTGTAGAAAGCAGCAGAGAATGCAAATATATTTTAAAATAACCTCTACTTTACTGTGAACAGATTACTGAGAAACCTTAGTTCATTCAAAGAGTTAATTTCCTTACATGATTTCAGTGTTCTGTCAGAATGGGAATTTATCTTATGGTCGTGTGAAGGAAAGGAGGACTTCTCATCTTTGGGTCAAGTGGCCTAGAATAAAAAAAGAAGCCAGATAAAAGGTTTTAGATGATGGCTTTGTGTACTGAACTTGTTATCAGTATAACATGTTGCCTTGCCTCAATTCTCATTTGCTGGCATTTATGACTTTTGTATGGTGTGTCTGTTTGTTTAAATTATGTCTTAAGAAATGAACCATATAGGCCACTTCAACCGTGATTGGTCAAGGCACCTGAAGCAGAACTCTATGGTAGCTTAAAGTATTTAAGATGAAACATCATTTACCAAAAGTGTGCACAAAGGTTAAAAAAGGTCTTCAAATGTTGAAAGATGGTTTAAGAATGTAAAGTTAGAAGGCTTGAGAAAGGAAGTTGGTTTAGTTCAAATTAGAAGTAAAGAATGAAAAGTGCTGTTTCAATAGTTAATCCAATGGTTTTAACTTCTAAACATATTAAGAAAAACAGTTTTAACAGCCAACAGTATAGTACAGCATGTGCAAAAGGAATTTAAATAGGAAGAGATAGCAACTGAAGAAAGCAGATAATGACCATGGAAAATGACTTGTCGTATAGTAGAACCCACACCTTCAAAGTTAAAAGCTGTGCTGCTGTTTGTTACTGCCGGTTTTCTGCTGAAGAATATGTTGCATGGTTTATGCTATCGACAAAAGATAGCCTTAACGCTGGAAGCCTATGTCAGTGCTAAGTTGAATTTTAATTGTGCTCTTGCTGTTCTGCACAACAGTCATGGTGATTCAGTATTGTACTTCAAATTATAGTACAATATATATTGTTAAATAAAATTATATTAGTATTATATCTGTCCGTCTTCACCTTGAAGACTTCATCAAGTGAGCATTAAGCTACATTTCACTCGGTGTACTGTGGTCCATCTGTGGACCAATCTGGTTTGATCAATACTCATGGGGTTATGTAGGACACTGTGGGGTTAATTAATTTAAGTATCATACGTGACATGCTAATCCAACCAAGCAACATATATATATATTGGTGAAAAAGGTAAAAGATTATTTCAATATACTTCAATTAATATTGATACATGTTAGGATTTTTTCTCTTCTCAGTTACATATATTATCCAATTCAGGTACATTCTTTAAGTATTATGTGGAATTTAATTTTTGTATTTCCTACAGTACAAAGTTATATGACCAAGCACATGGAGCAGGTAATAATACATGCAGGAAAGTGAATCAATCAACTGATTTTTAAGATCCAGTACTGTTCTGTGAAATATGTGCTCTCTAATTGGAACTTTAATTGGCGCATCTCCACCTAATTAGCGCTAAGTCTGAAATTCTCTAATGAGGAAGACATTGTACTTTTAAGCATATCAGAGTTCTGGCCAACAGCGGTTTGTTTACAATAGGACCATTATTCTGGCCGAGAGGATAAAACAACTGCTGAACCAATAAATGATGGTGAATTTTCTAGCTTGAACTATGAATCCCAACATTCTTTAAGAAAGAGCTTCATTTTTACAGAATCAAGAGCTACTGATTCCTTTCAGCAGCAATTAATGATCTGTCTTTACTTTTCATCCAATGCTCTTTGATGGTGGGGCTGCTTCCTCCTTAGAAAAGTTTCATATGATTCCAACAGAAAAGTAACTGACATATAGCCACCTTCAGGTTTTGAATGATGAAAGGCATTACATAAACCAGCTGACAATGTACAATGGGACCAAGAGGAAAAAGGGAAACAAGAGACTGCTGTGTTTGAAGAAAGAGGGCTTCATTCTGGGCCAAGGATCTCATAAATATGGAATTACTGAAAAGAATGCATCAAGATGATTGTGCTTTGAGGAAAAAACAATAATCACAGGAAAGGTTCTTGGCAAACTGGCAATTAGACTAATTTACCACAACGTAAATGTTGTAGGGCTATAATAAACAAATATTGAATGGATGTCATTGTTTTCCGTTAATGCGCATAGCTTGGAGATGTAATCATATGGTGGACTGAATATTTGATAATTACATCCAAGATGTATTATCACATAATATATTGGATATTAAGTAATTAATTGAATTTTTAATTTGTTTTTACTTTAGCTAAATCCTGTTATTAAAACTAAGTAAAATTAATAGGTTTATTCCATCACATTTCTTTCATTTAGCTAACGGTGGTCCCAATAACCTCTCAAAGTTAGTGTAAATATTTTCTTCTGATAATTTTGCTTAGAATACTTTTACACATGAGAATTTTGAGGGCTGATTTATTGGACTAGGACCATTAGAAACGGCTGAAAGATTTCCCTTGCCTTAACGATCTGCTACTGTGAAATAGAGCAAGGAAGCAGTGGTGAGCACTGGTGGAAGCTGTTGGGGTTCAAATCTGGCCGAAGGGAACTTGAGCGTGGTGGGTTTGGCAGCAATCCCAAACCAGGTGTGAAGAAATTGCTTTTTCCATGCATATAGCACAATACATAAATGATGGGCGGAATTCTCCCATCCCACCCACAGTGGGTTTCGTGGTGGGCAGGAGTGGAAAATCCAATGAGAGGCAAAAAGTCGGAAACCCGCTGTCATAAAAATTCTCCCAACTGTGTTTCCATGGCGGGACGTTTATGCCACCAACCAGTGACACGAATTCCATTTGCATTCATTAGCATGTCATGAATGTTCATTAAAACAGCTGCTCACTGGAATCTTGCCAAGGCTTGCCAATGGGAAATTATGTCGGTGTCAAACATGCTTGAAAAGGGGTGGCATGCACAAGTTGAACCTCAAGTTCGCTGGTAACTTCGAAGTGAGTGGAACAAACCAGCCATAGCACTGCCATGGCCTTGTTGCGATGGATGCCACTCTGCTGAAGCTGTAGGATTGGACTGCTGCTTCTCTTTGCTTTCATTGTCCCAAGGAACACCGCTGTATTGTGGTGCTCTTGCAGACCTCCACTCTCAGAGATTGGCATTTCAACCAAGGGCTGGGCTCGGGCTGACAAACATGATAGGGGCAACAGGGAGGAAAGGCTGTGGAATGGCAGTCAGAGGGAAGGGCGCACACGAGGGGGGCAACAGGGAAGGAAGCTGTGGAATGGCAGTCAGAGGGAAGGGTGAACAAGGAGGGGACCTTTCTAGGCTCACCCTCTAACTTCTTGTTGCCATCAGATTGAGCAGGAGTCTGCTTAGAAAGGAAGGATGAAGACCTTTATTTTCCAGGCAACCTTTCTTGGTGGAAACATTGAATTTTATTTACAAGACAGTAGCACAGATGTGTGCATCAAACCCTATAACTAAAGAAGTACTCATTCCTAGAGGTATCCCGCACTGCTAACTCATTGCTTTACACGGATCATGTGATCTTCCAACACAAGATTATTCTTAAAGCTACAGTCCTGCGTTTATCAGAACTATAATTATTACATTTCTCCCCTTTTAACTTTTCTGTACATTTTGTATTTACAAGGATATTTATCTCATGACATTACAATATTTACACTGGTCATGAAATTACAAGTTCAGTCTTTCAGGTGGTTTCCTGATCCATGTGCAAAGTCGTAGTTCCACAACTTCCAATTCTTTGACAGGAACCACGTTCTCTGGAACCACATTCACATCAGGTACCTCATTAGGCAGTTCAGTGTCTTCCATGCCGACAGACACCAGGCATGTCTATTGTTGGTTGAGCAACTTCAACAGGAACCACATATTCAACAACGGTTGCAGGTGGAATCATTTTGTTGGGGCATCTCCCTTCTTCTTAAATGATCCACATGTTTATGGGTGATCTGGCCCTCCATTTCCATGTGGTCTGGTCACAGAGCTTACTTTAGCAGGTAACCTCTTTGGTCCTTCTCTGAAATTCCTTACATATACTGCTTCTCCAACAGTAAACTGTCGCTCATGGCTATGCAAGTCATGAGTCGCTTTTTGGTTCTCTTGACTTTTCTCCACCTTCCCCTCCAAATTGGAAGTATCAGGCTTAATCTTGATCAAAGGTGGCACCTCATCAATAAATCTGCCTCTTCCTACACGTCTTCTTCTTTCCACCACAGAATTTAGTCTTGGCCTTCTTTTTGACTTCACTGTCGGCCAGACATCTCTTAGGTGAAATGTCAGCTGGTCTTAGTTCAGTAGTTGAGCTATCCATGAATTCATTATCTACTCGCATCTTGGAAAGTTCTACGACTTTTGCTTTCAAAACCTCTTTAGCTTTATTCAGCTGATTCTTCAGCTCTTCTGTCTCCTTATATCTGTCGGCTTCCTCCTGGAACCTTGAACATTGCTGCAAACTGGTTCTTCAGTTTGTTCAGGAAGATGTTAAATTCTTTTTGTTTCTCTTCGCAATTTTCTAGAGGCACAAACTTTGACCTGAGGGATCCTTGTAGTGTGTGAAGGTCCTTCAATTGTTTTCCTTTTCTTTATGAAGCTCACTCCACCTTGAATTCTGTCATTCAGCAGAGTCTCCTTTGAGATTTTTCTGCTGTTCTTCCATGTCATTTTATAAGACAGTCTTCATTTCTTCAGGTTGCTGAATGGCTACACACTCCTTTTTCATTCTGTTGCAGTCCTTGGACTCTCCAGCCTCTTTCTGAAGTACCTTGTCTTGTTCCTGCTCCAACTCAGGAACTCTTCCGGCTTCCTTTTGAAATCTCACTGGCTAATCAAGGTTAATTTCCCTCAACCAATTTTGATCTAGGAGGCTTGGTCCTCTGCCTTCTAATAGAATCACTGGCCGTTGTGCTGTTTGCTGTTTACTGTTTATAAAAAAACAATTACTCTGGTGATACCTTTTACCTGGATTTCTTCATTTGTGTACGTTTTCAACTTGGCAGAGGTTTGTTAAAAATTTAATTTTTGAACACCTTTATTTAAATATCTGAAAGCGTGTTTCCCTACTACAGTGGTAAAAGCACCAGTGCCTCTTCCATTTTTAACTTGTAGTACCCAATTATGCCAAGCAATTTATGTTGCAAGTGATATAGACATTGGGGCTGTACTGTTGCAAGAAGATGAAAATGGAATTGAAAAACCGATAGCATATTTTTCACAGAAGTTGAATATACAATAGAAAAGCTATTCAATGTACGAAAAGGAGACTTTGGGTTTGGTGGTAGCATTGCAGCAATTTGAGATTTATGTTGCAAACAATTTGTCAGAAACAATTGTTTATGCTGACCACAATATTTTAAAGTTTCTGGACAAATTTTGTTATAGAAGTGCAAGGCTATTCAGATGGAGATAATTACTGCAACCATTTAATCTACAGGTTATACATGTAACTTGCAATGTGGCAGTAATTGAGTCTGCATGTTGAACAAGGAAGAATAAATATTAGAATTGGTTGTTTCTGGCTCCTCCGCACCATATATTTCATTGGACTTTGTTTGTTGCCTGGAAGCCTGTTTTAATCTCATTTTGCAATGTTTCAATATGTGCCCACTTTTATGACAAAAATAACACTCCACCTTTTTAAATTGCCAATCATTAGGAGTAGAATTGTTTCTATATCGATAAAAATTAGTTTTCGGATTTGCTGTTAAGCTGATTCCTCTAAATTTTCAGTTAGCGGGGGCAGTTTCCCACTTTGTGGCGGAGTCCCAGTTTTTTGTGTCACTTTCAGCTGACCATTCCTGCCCAACTAGGAAAATGATGCATTTTGTGCACCTTGAATGGTTTGTGAACCCCTTACAGCACTTTCCATCACAAGTACTTGTTAAGGAATGGCCGATGGTAAATGCTGAGTTGTTCAAATCCCAGTGGGAAACTTGAAACAACTCCCATAACTTGTTTTGCAATTTGTATAAATTTTGAGATATGTGCCTTGAATTCAGTAGTCATAAGACCATAAGTCTTACAGGTTTCTTACTAAACTAAGTTAAATCTTTATTAATAGAAGAAGTGACTTTAAATAGATACATAGATCTACAAATTGCTACTATGATAACTTGTAAATCCCCTAATCTAACCCCCGTTACACTTTTGTTAAGGTAACAGGAAGACAAATAGGTTTTAAAAGACCAAGGCAAAGAAACATAATACCCTTACAGTCCAATTCAAAGTGAGTTTCTTTAATTTCATTTCTTTGCAGACAACAGCTTGAGAGATGCTGAAGGCTTTTCACACTAATTAGATCTTAAAATGTCTATCCTTACACACAGCCTTTGCTCCTTTATACATATTTTCACATTTGAATGTAAATTCCCATTGTTTCAATATGTCTTTGAACTTTACCTTTCTGATAATTAAAATCTCCCATAGTACTAACTTTACCAGTAATCTTTGGGAAAAATAAACACACTTTTGCCCTTGTCGGGTGGGCTCGGCAGGGACGGTCAGGAAACCGACTGCTGCCTGCGATCGTGGCCGGACCGTGACTTAATGCTGGTGGACCAATTAAGGCCTGCCCAGTGTGAAATGTGGTTGGCAGCACTCAGCACTGCCTGTATGTTTGGGGGTGTAGGGGGGTGCGGGGGGGGGAGGGGGGGGGGTTGTGCATGGAGGAGGGTGAGTGTGAACTTTGCGCACGCATGTGGTTGAAAATCTCCTTGAGACATAGAGCTGCCTCAGGGAGATAAACAGTTTTCAAAATAAACAATAAAGATGTTAAAAATGTTAATAAACATATCCCTGCATGTGACCCTGTCACATGAACAGGGACATATTAATTAAATTTTAAAATTTTAATTTTATTTTTATTTGCTGTTGGAAACCTCAACCTGCCTGTGGATGAGGTTTCCAAAAAAATGCATAGGGCGCTTTGCCTTTTCGCCTGCCCGTCAACCATAAGGTTGGGCAGGCAGCAAAAAATTTCTTTCAATTACTTTTTTAATGGTCTTAATAGGTCTTTTAATTGTCGGCAGACATGCTGTCGACACCGGCACTTACCCACCGACCAAAATATCGTGCGCAATGACGTCAGGACGCTCGCCCTACCTCATCGCGTGTCATTTTACGCTCGGTCAGATCGGGCACGTGCCCACCTGACAAGCTAAAAATTCAGCCCACTGTTTCTGAACTTCACCTGGACAGGTGACACATTTCCCTCCTCCTTTAAAAACAATCTGGTCTGCTTTGTTTAAAAATTCAAATTTTTCCTCAACACCTCTGTTTCTAAACTTCCCCCATGTTTACATCAAAGCCTTCAGACTAACTGTCGTTAATCCAATTAAGACACACACACACATTTTACAATAAATTCCAATAACATTATTACATCTTCCTGACAATGCTAGATCTAATGCTTTCTTAAAATCACGATCCACTTCAGCCAGCAATCTTGGCTGATTAGCATCCTCTTGCATGCCACAAGCCAAACGCTTCCTGAGCACGTCATTCAGGGTTTCACCAAAATCACAATATTCAGTTAGTTGTTTTAATTTTGCCACGTAAGTAGCAATGGTCTCCCCTGGGGCTCTATTCCGTGAATTGAACCTGAACCTCTCCATTGTGACTTGGTTGGGTTGGAAATATCCCTTATTGAGGTCTACTAATTCACTGAAGGTCTTTGAATCAGGGACACTGGGGGCCATCATGCTTCCAATTAAACTGAAGGTCTTCCTGTCCTCTGATACTGCTGGCTTGCAAGTAGAACATAAGATGTTCTATATATTGAGACCAGTTGCCTGTAGCTGGCTCAAAGGGATCGATTCTGCCAAACTGTGGCATCTCAGATGATCATATGTTTCTTTCTTTTTGATTATCTTAGATACTCACAACCACTGGGTGAGGGGCTGCAGCAGATCTGATCTATCCTCATCACCAGTTTGTTATAGAGTTGATTTTCCAGGCAACCTTTCTTAGTGGAAACATTGAACATTAAATTACAAGACAGCAGCAGTAGCTACATGTATTCATTTAACTCTATGGGCAGAATTTTTCTCTTGTCAGGCGGGCGTGTGCCCAACCCAAACAAGTGTAAAGTGACACACGATGACATCAGGCAAGCGTTCTCACGTCATCGTGCACTTGTGCGATATTTCGGTTGGCAGGTGTGCGCGGGAGTTGGCAGCATACCCCCTGACATTAAAGCAGCCTATTAAGGACCTTAAACAATTAATTGACTAGAATTTTTCATTGCCCGTCCAACTGCTTGGTTGACAGGTGGGCGAAAAGGCCGAGCGGCCATTAGTGAAACCTTATCCATGGGCGGGACGAGCTTTCAACCAGTGATTAAAAAAATACCTTTTAACACTCATATTTAACATGTCCCTGCTCATGTGACACATGAGGGGATGTGTTTTCATTATTTTTAATATCTTTATTTTTTATTTTACAAATCTTCAGCTCCCTGAGGCAGTGCTGTGGCTCAGAGAGCTTTTACTGTGCACACTCGTGTGAACCTTAGCGCTTGCGCTCCTCCCCCTCCCACATTGTCAGCTCTGAACACTGCAGCATACCATGCACATTGACAGGCCGTTAATTGGACAGCAAACGTGAAATCACAGTCAGAGCCCGATCGCGGGTATAGTCGCCCGGGCCTGCCCGACAACCCAAAAATCCTGGCCTATAGCTAAAGATGAACTCTCTCCTAGAGGCTCCCTGCGTTGCTAGCTCATTGGTTTACACAGATCATGTGATCTTACAACACACAATTATTAAAGCTACAGTCCTAACTATAATTACTATAACCTCCTTACAATGAAAGCCACTTAAAGAAAAAGGCTTTGTTAGCACTGTTAAAGGGCTGCCCAGAACTCAGTGGGTCACTGCATCTCAAGAAAAACACAAAGGAATGTAGAATTTGTGAATGCAGAGAGGGAGACACAGCTGCATGATATATGGCATTCCATCAATGAAGGCTTGTCACGTGTTTATCAGATTTGACACTCCTAATTGGACAAAGGGCATCCACTATATTGAGCATGGGCAACAGATTGGTCATTAATATGTCACATCAAAGATTGGAGAACAGAGCTATGTTGGGTCAATATTCTCACTTAAAATTTAACACCCACGCAGGGCTCAAGGTGTTACATTTCTGTGATGCCATCTTGGTCACCTTGATGTATGCGTTAGTGTCTCAGGGACAAGGTGGCATCAGCCACCATGCAAGTAGGGCAGGAAAAACTATGGACCCTTACAGTCTACAAACGAGTCACTCTCTGAGCCTTGCTTTCTTGCATCTTGAATCATTAATGTCTTCAATGTTTCCTTTCAGAGAGAAGGCAAAAGCACATATGGATCCAGGGCTCAATGCTGCCTCTGTTAGGGTCCTAATACAATGGAGTAGGTGAAGGAAAGAGAAGTGACTCTGCAGGTAGCTCCAGCAGGATGGACATGGTCAAGCGGAGCCAGAACATGAACAGGAGGGCTAGGAGGAGTCACCCAGACAATGGGGGGGACTCACCAGACCTAAGGTTTTTCATAGAAGAGTCTCCCATTTACAAATGAGCGAGAGGCAATTCTGTGAACGTCTGCGCTTGTCCCAAGCTCTGGTACATCACAAATGTCACATTCTTCGTGAAGACCTGATGCCACGTGGAGTTGGAGAGTATCCCCTGCCAGTGGCTTTGAAGTTAACCACAGCACTCAATTTCTTGGCCTCTGGTTCTTTCCAAGAATCCACAGGTGATCTATATGGCATCTCTTACTTCGCAATACATCGATGCATAAAGGAGGTCACAGATGCCCTTTAGAGGAAGGCCCATCATTATGTCAGGTTTGCCCTGGACGCAGATGGCCAGGCTGCAGTATTCACCAGCTTTGTCGCTATCTCAGGCTTCCCTAGAGTGCAGGGTGCAATATACTGCACCTATGTGGCTATACGGGCACCATGGCAGCAGCCCCTAATGTTTATAAACAGCAAGAGCTATCATTCCATCAACGTACAACTGGTGTGTGATCACTGGAAGCACATACCGCATGTTTGTGCATGGTACCCTGGGAGTTGCCATGTCTCCTATACCCTGAGTCACTCCCAGGTGCCTGAGATTATCGAGGGGCCATTACATCTGCAGGGATGGCTGCTTGGGGATAAGGAGTGCCCACTGAAACACTGGCTGATGACACCAGTGTGTCACCCTCGAAGTCATGCCGAGGAGAGGTACAACACTGCTCGCAGCTCCACACATTCCCTTATAGGGCCTCTGAAGATGCGCTTCAGATGCTTGGACACTCAGGTGGCTCTGTATAATACACCCCCGACAGGGTTTCCTGCATCAATCTGGCAATGCAAAGAGGTGAAATCCTGCCAGAGATTGAATGGAGGATGAGAGCTCATCAGAGGATGAAGATCCGGAGGCCCAGGAACATCAGGAAGCTGCTGAGGGTTAGTATGAGCGTGATCATGCCATGAAGGAAGGAAGATGTGGGAGATGTGCCCATGATATGTTAATCGCTGACAGGCTCCAGGAAGAGTTAAGTCAAGTGAGGGAATATGGCCACAGCTCTCCTTGTCCTCAATGCCATCTTCTTTCAACTCAAGGGATGTGCACCCACTTGCAGCGAGAACGAGTCCTGCATTCACACTTGCCTCATGAATCGCCAGGCCATGATCTTGGCTTTGGGGCCCTGTGAGCTCACTCTGGGAACTGAGAATCCACTTCGGAACAAGAGCAATGTGAGAGAAGACTTGAAACTTTTGCTGCCATCTAATGGTGCATACACTGCTGCGACTGAGATGTGTACATGTCCAGGGATCTCCTCCTCCCGTGCATGTCTTTTCTTCTGACACTACCACTGAGGAGACACAAATGCTGATGGATCATCAATGCTGATGAGCTGCCCTCGCTCAATGGTTTTCTTTGAGGAAGAAGGGTGAGAAACGCTTACATCACACACTTCCAATAAAGATTTAAACACATCTCCCCGACATCACACAAGGGACACAGATACTAGTTCAACTGAGGTTGACATCACAGGAATGTTAATCTTACAGTGGGACACTATCACTGAGTGGGAGCAAGGCTAAACATTAAAATAAGAGAACTCCAAAGTATAAAATCACAACGCTTTCAGTTGACAGGAACATTCAGATAGCCATCAAATGTATCAACAAAAGTTCAATTTAGTTACATGTCTAGCACACCCGTGACCCAAAAGTAATATCAATTTTTCTTAACTTTCCAATTCTAGTGCTATGTCTGGTGTAGTCCTGATATCTGCAGCAGAGGTGGACGCAGCATGCTGACTGCTGCATCCTGATATCTGTGATGACCTTGGCGGATGTCCTCTGGTGGCCTGAGGCCTGGAGAGCCCTGGCTTGATAAGGGTCACCTGCTCGGGGCAGAAGTGTCTTTGGCGGCCTGAGAAATCTGAGTGGATGGGTTCACAGGCAGAGGGGGCTGTGAGCAGCTGCAGCTGCATACCCTTGGAGTGTCCTGAGAGGAGGCCCCAGGGGTGTCCGGCTAATGCTCATCCTCCCTTTGGGTGCCTGAGGGCCCCGCCCTGACTCCTGAAGGAGATGTGCACCTGGAGGGAGGTCAAGGTGCCTCATTGCCATGTCACCTACATCCTGATGGTGCTTACCAGGTGTGTGGCCATGGAATGCAGGGCTGAGCATAAATCCAGCAAGACCTGCTGGACCAAGGTCTCCAGGCTGGTCACCAGCCTTCCTATGGTGACCAAGGTGCTCACATGTCGGATCCACAACATCAGACAAAAAGCAGATGGACTCCTCCATCATTCACTCTGGTCTGCTGAGACACTGCCAAAACTCTGCCTAATGTTCTGCCGCCTGTTGTTGCGTCTCCAGCATTGAGTTCGCTTCCAGGGATTCATCACCTGACTCGGACCGAGTGTGAGGCTGGTCTCCTGCAGTCCTCTAACTGCCAGAGACCTGGGCTGTCCCTGCCTCCAACTGCTGCAGGGGCATGTCAGTGAGGTGTTCCCCAGAAAGTGAGTCCAAGCCTCATCTACAGTGGTGCCCCACTGACGTGTGTGTTTCTGAGCTGGTAGAGGGTGTGTGTGAGTGATGTGATGGCTCTTCTGGAGCTTCGTCCTCGGAAGAGGTCCAGGGGCTTGCACTGGTGGTGCTGGACTGGCTTGGGGGCCTCGAAGTGCTTGTGCCTAGAAAATAGAAAAGAGAGTTTCAGTCAATGAGCATGAGCTAGATAAGACTGCACATGACTCACTGTGAATGTCAGGATTTGATGAGGTGATGAAGCTGTGATCCATACTGGGTTGGTTGGAGAGGCCGATCTCCCCTTCCCCACAGGGGTGATCCCTGCCATTCCCAACTAGCTCAGCTACAGCTTCCTTGAATTCATCGAGAGCGAGGATGTCAGCTGCCCCTCCCCTGGTCTGGAATGGACCAGGGATTGGGTGAGATGCATGTCCCCTGTGTGTGATGAGCCCTCCCCAGAAGAGCCAAAGGATGGAGTGTGAGCAACAGGACAGATGGGATGGTGGTGATATGAAAGTCTCGGTGAGAGAATGAGTGTTGATATATGCCCCCCGCTAATGGTTGCGTGAGACCCTTGAAGAGAGTAGCCATGTGTGTGCATGATGCCATGATGAGAGTTTGATATTGGAGGGCATTGAAGGATGACTTACCCTAGCAGAGCAGATGGGATCATTCATCCTCTTCCTGTACCAGGTGGCACTACGGGTGCAGGTGTCAGCTGTGCTGACCTGCTCTGCTATGCATCCCAGGCCCTAGAGGTGAGGCTGCTCAGAAGGAGTAATTTGACAAGGAAGTATTCAATGAATGGCATGATACTAGGAAGTTCTGAGGAACAAAGGGACCTTGGCGTGTGTGTCCATAGATCTCTGAAGGCGGAGGGGTGGTGAAAAAGGCATATGTGACACTTGCCTTTATCAATCGAGGCATAGATTACAAAAGTAGGGAGGTCATGTTGGAGTTGTATAGAACCTTGGTGAGGCCACAGCTGGAGTATGGTGTGCAGTTCTGGTCACCACATTATAGGAAGGATGTGATTGAACTGGAGGGGGTGCAGAGGAGATTCACCAGGATGTTACCTGGGATGAAGCATTTAAGTTATGAAGAGAGGTTGGATAGACTTGGGTTGTTTTCATTGAAGCAGAGAAGACTGAGGGGCGCCATGATCGAGGTATACAAGATTATGAGGGACATGGACAGGGTGGATAGGGAGCAGCTGTTCCTCTTAGTTGAAGGGTCAGTTACAAAGGGACATAAGTTCAAGGTGAGGGGCAGGAGGTTTAGGGGGGATGTGAGGAAAAACATTTTTACCCAGAGGGTGGTGACAGTCTGGAGTGTGCTGCCTGGCAGGGTGATGGAGGCGGGTTGCCTCACATCCTTTAAAAAGTACCTGGGTGAGCACTTGGCATGTCATAACATTCAAGGCTATGGACCAAGTGCTGGTAAATGGGATTAGGTAGATCAGGTATTTCTCACGTGTCGGTACAGACTCGATGGGCAGAAGGGCCTCTTCTGTGATTCTGTCCTTCCTGCAGCCATACATGGGGTAAAGCAAATGCTGTTGTTCCTGCACCCCTCTGACCAAGGCCTAGAGGGCCTGGTGGGGTGAAGCGGGGTGCAAGCCATAACCTGAGGCTCTAGGCCTTTCTCTTATGGGTTGAAGACATCTCTGATGGGCTGGAGAAATTGAATTTGTGTGTTGGACCGGCATTTAAATATGACCTGCCAAGAAGATATAATAATGTCTATAATGTTATTGGAAATTATTTTAAAATAGAGTTTAGTGGTCTCTGTGCCTATGTTTGTGTGTGTCCCAATTGAATTAAAGCCAGATGGTCTAAAGGCTTTTATGTATAGAAGTAGGTTTAAAATGTTAATTAGGTAAACATGGGGGCAATTTGCATTTTTTCTTTAAACAAACTAGTGTAGCTTGGATTCAAAGAGAGAGAGTGAAATATTATACCTTACGAGGTGAAGCTCAGAAACAGTGTGCTTGTTTATTTTTCACAAGGATTATTAATGAAGTGGGCATGAGTTATTATTAGAAGAGGTAAAGTTCAAAAGACATAGTGATACATTGAAAATTTGCATTCAAAGAGGAAAATATATATTAAGGAAGAGAAGGCTTTTGGTAAAAAGAAGAGGGATTCTAAGATCTAAAGCCTCCAGCCTGTAAGCCTCAAGCCGCTGTCTGCAAGGACCCAGAGCTGAAAGAAACTCATTTTGAATGTAGCTGTCCATAATGTGCTTTGCCAGGAGTCTATTTAAATCTATGTGTTTTACTGTTGCCTTTATGGAGGCCAACAAGGAGTCAGGTTAATTAGGGGATTTTTGTAATCATTATAGTAGTAATTTTTTAGACATAGGCATGTGCTTACAATCTTTCCTGTATTAATAAATGTTTAATTTCATTTTATAAAAGCCTCTTGAGACTCCGTGGTCTTAATACTACTGAATTCAAAGCCTGCATCTCAAAACATACAAATTCAAAATTGGTTATGACAGTCGTTTCGAGTTTCCCTCTGGGATTTGAACAGCTCAGCCTTTACCATTGGCTGTGTCATAATAGGCCGGACCTTTGAACCCGCCAGCTGAGGGCGGTTGGATGAATCAGTTCCCGACTGGCCAGGTGATTCGGAGAAAAATGTGCCCCTGCGTAATTAATGAGGCTCTAAGCGCAGAATCGGGCGCGAGTTGCCACCATTCCGGATGGTGGGCTGGGTGCTGCTGGAACCGCCCACCACCACACTTAGTTTCGTTTTGGGAGAATTCCGCCCAGTATTCCTAAAATGATTAGTTCCCAGGTTAGTGCTATTGGCCAGTGAAGAGGAGCGGGGATGGATCTGGACATGAGGCAAATGCCTCAACCACTGGAGATTTCAGAGGGCATTTCAAAAAATGGGACGATGGTGCAGCAGCATGCGTAAAACTGTTAAACAAGTGAGCTTGGAGGGAGGAGGGTGCAGACAGTGGAAACTAATGTGTTGAAAACTGAGGTAGGAACGAGATGCTAAAAGGTGGTAGGCATTCGAAAATGGAAAATAAATATGTAAAACAGAAAATAAACCTGTTAAAATGTAAGCTAAAGTGAAAAAAAGAAAACAGGCCATCTGCAGAGAAGGCTGGGGTATTAATTTCAAAAATTCACCTAATACTCAGAACCTGCAATTGCCTCGAGGTAGTTGACATCACAAAATTGAATAGGGGCCGTCGACACTAAGTTATGACTAAAAATCATGACAAGATATGAGGGCCAGAATTTTATGCCCCCTCCTGGGAGCAGGCTGGCAGGCAGGGGTTGGGGGGACATTAATTCTTAACTATGTCCCCTTTAATCTAGTGTAAATTTTTTGTTCTTAATATCAAAGCATTATCAGATGATCCAGGGGTCACCCCAGTCAGCAGAAAGTTAGGTCTGAATGGGCACAATCATATGTGAGACCAGGATGATGACACTGTGGGGCCCAGAGGGAAACTCCTACTTCTCCTGGTTCAAAAATAATATATTAATTTACCTGTTTGGGTCTTTTCCTCTTTGCCTCAGATTTTACAGAGTGCAGTGTCTATGGTAGATGCTCCACTCATTATTGCACCAACATTCCATTAGGATCCAATCCTTATCATCAGATCCCAACTTACATTGATTAATAAGGCTCCTGCTTGATTCAGACAAAAGCATGAAGCACTTAGATGGAGGTCAGAGTTAAAATGCCATTGGAGTGGAAAATCGATCACCTCAATTTTATATCATCTGCTATCTTACTTCCATTGGGCAGAGGGAGATAAAGGGCTAGAGATTGGTTTAGGCCCCACTCCATGCTCAAAATAGCTCATTTGCCAGAATGCACACCAGAAGCCAGAGTCCTGAGGCTTGACTGAAATTGGGACTTAGGCCTCATCAGCATAATTAGGATGAGCTGCGCACTCATGCTCCTCCCGGCTCCACATGAAGTTAAGTTAAACAGAAGAAACTTATTGCTTTATTGATAATCTACAGCAGTCGTTTCACTTACGTGCTTCATTCCACACTGACCAATTCTGATCAGGGTACTTAAAACAACCAGAAAAGCTACTCATTAGCAAATGCAAGTGGAACCAATGCATGGTTAAAGCAACCATCAGGGAAACCTGAATATTGTCTGAGCCAAAATGGCATTTGGATAGATCAGGTGTTGCTGTGGGTTTGGCCATAGCCCTGCAAAATTGTACATATTTGCCTCAATTTTGTGTCCAAATAAACAGGCACAACAAAACCCAATTGCTCCCTGGGAACCTCCCTTTGGATATTATGTGTCTCCTTTAATCAAAACAACAATTAAGTGATTCTTAAGATTTCTCTGGAAAGGCAGGGATAATCCTCATTTCCATAAAGAGGAGCTCTTCAACTTCAATGAATTGAAAAATCTTTATTTTTTTATGGGACTCCTGAGTCTGCTGAGGTATTTATGCATTGTCCTTTACATAACACACATACCCACAAACTACATGTAATTAATATGAGCAAAGTCAGTCAGCCTTTACATGACATGAGGATAAGTGACAAACCAAATTCATAACCCAAGGTGACCTGAACTAAACTGATCCCTGTGTAAATACCTTTTCAAGAGTAGTGTGAGTTTTTGTTTGGTTAATGGGCAATTCTTGTTATAGACTAAACCAGTCATACCAATCTTTCAAGGATAGCGCTTGCAAGCTTCACAACCTTACTTTCTATCATTTCCAAAGCATGTTCTTTTGTGGCTGAAAGCTTGATTTCTTTTCCTCAATTTCATTTTTGGGTTTTCAGGCAAATCTGAACCCATTGACCAATTGTAAAACTTTGCAATGCAAGTCAAAATGGCAACAGTTCAAAACCAATTTTGCCTAGCACACACCAAGACAGATTTAGTAGAGCACTCTGTTCTAAAGATTATGGGTCGGCCACTGTCAGTTGTTGAGTAACATTTCACAGACTTATATGAGTAAACAACTACCACAGGAGCACATCCATGCTCCCACCAGACTAGCAAAGATCATATAGAGACATTATTATCTTAAAGGTATCACCCCACTAGGATGCACATTACCACATGGGCACTAGAATACAAAGAATTGGATACTTATAAACTCTAAAATATGAGGCCTGAACTTAACCACCCCCTCACCCGCCATTGCCAGAAGATTGGTCCTTGCAAGGTGTAATATATTGGTAGTGTGGTGCTCACTTTGCCCACACTGTGCCAATGTGTTTGGGGCAATGCCAGAGGTCCTTGCCTCTGGCAGGTGAAAGCCTCATGAAATGCAAATTTGAGAGTCTCATGACGTAAGTCAAGCCTCAATGAGGTTTTAATGCACAGTCATATGTTTGGTGCCCAGAGCCAGTATCTCCTAGGAAAACAAATGCCACGAGGAGCTGTCCCAGAAGAAAACTGAGAATGTTAATTAATTTAATCTTTTCACATTTCATTTGGGCCCCATTTCCTACCTGTATTTGTTACATACATACATATATGCATACAGCTTAGGAACAGGCATAGGCCATTTGGCCCCTCAAGCCTACTCCACCATTTGATAAGATCATGGTTCATCTGATTGTGGCCTCAACTCCATTTTCCTGTCTACCCTCTATTGCCTTTGACTCCCTTGTCAATTAAGAATTTATGTAACTCAGCCTTAAAAATATTCAATCATCCTTCCTCCACTGTTTGCTGGGGAAGAGAATTCACAGACTGACAACCCTCAAAGAAAAAAATTCTCATCTCCATCTTAAACTGGATGACTCCTTAGTTTTAAACAGTGTCTCCTTGTTCTAGTCGCTCTCAGCATCCATCCTGTCAAGTCCCCTCAGAGTCTTATATGTTTCAATAAGATCACCTCTCATTCTTCTAAATTCCAATGGACACAGGTCCAACCTATCCAACCTCTCCTTATTAAGATAATCCCCTTATCCCAGAAATCAGTCAAGTGAAGCTTCTTTGAGCTGCTTCTAATGGTATTATATCCTTTCTCAAGAAAGAAGACCAAAATTGTACATGGTATTCCACATGTGGTCTCACAAATAGTCTGTACAACTGTAGAAAAATTTCCCTACATCTATATTCTATTCCCCTTTAATAAACAACAACATTCCATTTGCCTTCCTAATCACTTGCTGTACCTGCATACTAACCTTTTGTGGTTCACCTACTGGGACACCCAGGCGCAGGATAACATATTAACATGGGTAGAGGATTAGTTAGCTAACAGGGAGCATACCGTAGGGATAAATGGGTCATTTTCAGGTTGGCTAACATTGGAGTGTCCGGGGATCAGAGCTAGAGCCTCAACTATCTACAATCTATGCCAATGACTTAGATGAAGGGACTGAATGTATGGCTGATAAATTTGCTGATGACACCGAGATAGGTAGGAAAGTAAATTGCAAGGAGGACATAAAGAGTTTTTCCTTTCCACCTCACTCCCTTTCCTCTTTCCCCATCTTGCTTTTCTCATGTTTTATTATTTAATGTCGGCAGCTTGCCAATTGCATTTAAATGAAGCATGATCACCAAAATCGATGGGCCCTCCCACTGGTAACATCAGTCTGATTGCTCTACCCACCAAAGTGTTCTTGCCACCTGCCATGTTTGGTTTACAACTTTTGTTTCTTTGTTTCAGCCAGGTCTCTGTCCTAGTAAATAAGACGACTATTGGCCGCTACTTTAATGCCAATAGTTGTGGTGGCATTTCTTTTTACACCTGATGTATGGGAGCAGTGAGGTTATTGGATGCAATTGGAGTAAATCAGACAGGAACATAAGGCATCTGCACATATGCAATTAAATGCAAGAATCAGGAAGTTGTTCTCCTGCTCATCCACAAGCTTTGCTATACCTGTACCCTTAAGAAAAATTCAACATTCAAACACATGAATGGTGTGAAGTTGTGGTAACTACATAATAGGAAAACACTAAGTTTGCCAAAAAAAGTTAGGACTTGTCCATTTAAATGTAAGTGAATTTTTAATAGTGTGATAAAACTTAATTACTGTCAAACAGCTGCTCTGGCAATAGAAATTTACTTTTACAGTGTGCAATCTCATTCCTTCAGATTTTCCTCCTTTTTTGTTCTGTCTCTTTTATTGTTATCTCTCTTAATCTCACCTTCTTTCCCTCTATTGCACTCTCTGTACATGATATTGCACTGAATTAAATATTCTTACACTTCCTCGTTTCGACACTGTGCACCCCAGTAAGGATTCTTCAACCTGATTAGTTGAGGAGACATGTTGTTGCTTGCCCAGATCTCACCACTTCCACATCCCCTGTATCAGTGAAATTGATCTCTAATTATTATAAGTTATTATAAAGAAGCCCATTAAAAGTCTGCGGGCAGCTGTAAACTTAATGAATAGCAAACGCTGTGTGCCACTGACTGCAAAATCTGGACCATTAAATTAACAAGTGTTGATTCTAACCTGGATAAAATACCTTTACTGCATATTGTAGTAAAATGGGAGTTAGCTAAAGTTAGTCTTCTAGTTGCTTATTCATTTAGGCAAGAAGCCACAAGTTTCAGGCATTTGTTTTCTACCCAATTCAAAGGAAAGACTTGGCTTTAAGAGTACAAGGAAACACATTGTGGGGTAGAATTCTTACCTTCCTGAGGAGGTGGGTAAAAATTACAAAAAAGTTGTACCAAAATAAAGAACCCACTGTATGTACATAAACCACAGTAAAGACTAGAAAGTGTCTGGGCATCCCATAATATCACACACCACTCTAACTTTCCTCCCACAATTTCCTTTCTCACTAATGAATGTTTTCCAGTAGTTCACCGACTGTACCTTTGATATTCTTTGTACCTGTTTTTAGTCTTCTTGTGGTGACTAGGTTGGTCTGCATAAAACCTGTCCTCTGTGAATATGGTTTTAAGAAGTTATTCTCCTTCAAGTTCCACTTGCAGTTGCCAATTGCCTAGCTTTTAGCTTTCCATTTGTTATAATATGTCTATCTACTCAACTATTCTCTCCACTTTTGATGCCATATCCCCAGTAAACAGTTAGGCCGGGATTTTTCATGCCTGCTGGCGTCGGGCGTGTTTGGTGGCGTGAGCAGACAATATGGCGCAATCGGTTTCATGAAGGCGTGAAACCAGTTTGTGATTGTCCGCTCAGCCCGCTGATGGTGGGCTGTGTTTTTTCTGCCATTGGGCGTCGGGAACCTCATTGTAATACATTTGCATATAATTATTAGGCCAGCCCGGCGGAATCACCCCGCCCCGCAGGGTGGTCTGCACACATTGGCGGAAAATCATGCTGACGTGTTTCACAACAACATATATAAGGCGTGCACTTGGTGGGCTGTATTTTGCTTGGCACTTCAAGGTTTGTTTGCCTACCTCGCTTCAATCAGCACTCGTAGTCATCAGCGCCAGGTTTTGCAGACAGCACCATATCACTTTTATGGAGGCACTCACAGGTAGGTCTCTACCTACCAGATCAGCCAATTGTGGGGGCTTTTCAATGGCTGCAGGGCAAGGTCTTACTTGGGGAAGGGGGAAAAGTGGCCTCAGGCAAGGGAAGAGGCTGCAGGATGAGAGATGTATTGGGGAAGGACGGTACCCCAGGGTGTGGAGGCACATGTTGATTTGTGCAAGTGGCCTCAAGATGGTGAGGGCTGAGGAGGCAGTCTCCAGAGGAGTTGAGGCCAGATGGACATGTGAGGATATGTGTGTGAGAGAATGAGTATTGATGTCCCTTGAGCTGGCCGTGAGAGATGCCAGTGAATGGTGATGGGCTTGAGCATGTGAGTTTAGAGTGATGAGGTGGTTGCCATACCCTGGCTGCATGGATGAGATCATTCATCCTCTAGCTGCATTGGATGGCCAACCTCTCCCGTGGAGCATTGGCACTGATCACCACTGTCATCACCTACCAAGCCGGAGTGGTAATGTTGCTGCCCCTCCTGCAGCCAGAGCAAGGTAGAGGACATCACAGAGGGCCTCCACAGCATCCAAAAGGTCCTCAAAGGCTGCAGTCTTCTTGCCTTTTAGGGCTATGTATTATTTGCAGCAGTCCTGGGCTGGAAGCACTGAGCATTGCTGTACTTCAAATGTTGTGCCCGGCGTGATGAAGTGTCGAGGTGACAGTATGGCAGGCGAACTGGAACCTGATCATCATCAAAATGGTGTGTATCCAGGGAATGTGTAAATAATATGGCAGTTTAGTATGATATGGCATGAAAAGCCGCCATTGTGGCCAGCGGGAAAAGCATCCTTTTCCCCGCCTGCTGCCACACTCAATGCAAATCTGGGACAACTCCACCTTGCTTTCTCTCATCCTTATCATTCTCCTGGTATCGCCCAAATCTTTGCTCACTCCAAGAGTGCAAACTTGAGTAAACCTGTTGCACAATTGCTTTGGCCAACTATCACTAGATCTAGCTGGATCAGATCAAGCGCTATTAAGCCTCACTCCTCTCTGTCAAAACCATCCATTTCTCTGGAACGCCCTGGAGAGCAGAGATGACTTTTGGCTTCTTTTCTCTACTGCCACCTGTTACCTTAAACACCCCTGGCCTGCAACTTCCACATCCACCTCCACAATTGCAACAAGATCATGGAATTCCTTGTGATTAAGGTTGAGACCATCTGCTTAGCTGTATCCGCTGCTTCTTACCCCCCAGCCTCCCTTCCACCTGCCTACTGAGTTAAGTGCTCCACAGAATTTCCCCTAGCCCTGTCCCAAATATTCTATTCATTTCTCTCCAATCACCACAAACTACCTCCCTGAGCTCATTTGGTAATGAAACCCACCTCCTCCCCACTTGATCATGTTCCCGCTAAACTGCTTAACACCCAACTTCTCTCCCTGGTCCCCATTCTAACTGACATCATACATAGTTCTCTCTCCTCAGTACTGCCACCCCCTCCATTTCAAAACCACATACTTCAATCATTTGCTTAAAAACAAATTCTTCATCCTCTATCCTTGTTGGCTGCCACCTGATCTCTAGCTTCCCTTTCCTCTCCAAAGTCCTTTAAGGTATTGTTGCCTCCAAAATTATGATCCATTTTCTCCACAACTTTACATTGAATCTATCCAATCAGCCTTCTGCTACTGCTTTAGGACTGAAGCTGCCCTAATCCAATTCACAAAGACTATGCATGGGATTTACTATCCCTCCTCATTCTTCTAGCCACTCTGCATTCTTTCACACCATATTCTCATTCATCATCCAACTCAATGGTTCTACTCTTACCTATCTGGTTGTAGCCAGAGCATGTCTTTTAATGACAATTGTTTCCACCCCTGAACGTTATTTCAGAGTCCATTAATGTTTTATTCTCGACTCCCTGTTCATTCCCTTGATCCCTCCACTGCTTCTGTGCTGTCAGACAGCTAGGCCGCAATTTTCATCTGGTAAACGTTGGAAAATCAATGCTATTGACTTTGGCTCCTGCCATGAACTCTGTTCTCTCAGCACTCTCTTTAGTCACGGTCTCAGTTTAAATCAGACTGTTCACAAACTCTGCATCCAATTTGACCTCAAGCTGAGTTTTCAATCCCATATCTTCTCCATCATCCACTTCATCCCACTTACTACTGAAATACTCTATGTCTTCTTCACCTCCAGATTTGAATATTATAATTCACTCTTGGCCATTCTCCCAACCTCCATGCTTTCTAAAACATTAGTTAACCTGAAACACTGCTGCCTATAACCTATTTTGTACCAAATCCTACTCACCATTGCTCCTGCCCTAACTGACCTACATTGACTCAAGATTATCCACCTACAATTGAAAATTCTCACTCATGTTTAAATTCCTTCATGACCTTTTCTCTGTAACCTTCTCCATCCCTATAAACACACTATCACACCTCCAAGCCAACCCAACACACCTCAAAACCTCACATTCGTAGCATGTTCTATAAATGTTGCTACATGTGGAGATTCTCTTTGCTAATTATTTTAGAAGTCATTACCATTTGTTCTATCACACCCTTTTTGGTGGATTCCCACAACTATTCCCTCAAAATGGTTCCATTCGCTCAGCCTAACCATTGGCTCAAGCTGAGCCAGAAATTTGAAAACCATCAGTGTTCAATTTGACATTGAGCTGCTCTATCAACCCCATATCTGATGCAATACACAGACTGCTTACTTCCATATCCATAACAAGACCTGTCTCCACCCCTACCAAAACCTTCAAAGCTTTTGTCCCCTTTGGACTCAACTATTTCAACAATCTCCTGCTCAGTGTCCCGTCTTTCATGAACTTCTACTTATCCAAAATTTTGTTGACCATGATCTAACTCATATCAAGTCACATTCATCCATTATTCCCATGCTCCCTGACTTACACAGCCTTTTGATCTTCCAAATTAGAATTCTCAGCCTCATGTTTAAGTTCCTTCACAACTTTGTCCCTCCCTACCTGTGTAACCTCCTAAAGACTTACATCCTTCCAAGAGTTGTGTCCCCTCAGCTCTCTTATGCATCTCTTATTACCTTCACTCCACCATTGATGGCAACATCATCAGCTGTCTAGACCTTAAGTTCTAGAATTTCCTTCATAAACTTTTCCACTTCTCTCTCCTCCTTAAGACACTCGGAACCTAACTCTTTGACCAAGCTCCTTGTGAGCATTGTTGTTAATCTTAGTCTGATTCTTCTTCTGAAACATACCTTCGGACATTTGCCTCTGTTAAATGCGTGAAATAAACACAAGTTGCTGCTGTTAGTAAATGGATCCAATTTAGTTGAAGCATAAACCAATGCACAGATCATTTCATTGTTAGTAAGTTTATTCACAGGATGCAACATTACAGATCTCTACCTCCTAACTACCATCTCAGCTGGCTCTCTTTATATTCTTTTCAGTATACCAATTAAACAAATGAACTAATAAATATATTAACTAGCTGACAGCCCCTCATATGGACACTCTTAGGAAAAAAAACTTTAAAGGGAACTTACAGACTCTTTACACACTTTTGTGTACCAATAAAAGAAAATAAGCTAATTTAAAAAGTAAATTAATTAATTGACAGCCCTTTAAAAGTGCACTGTAACACAAAACAAAACTTCAAAGGGAACTTAATAAATTAAATTAAATGTTTGGGGCTTATGATACACTCTAGCCCCTGCAGTGCTCAGTGATTGCAGAAGGGCTTGAGCATACCAATGGGCACTGCGTTCTCCCTCTCCAGGGACACACATGTGTGAATGTAGCCACAGAAGAGGGGAAGACAGTCACACCTGACGACCCCTTCAGCTGCCTGCTGCCTGGACCTGTTAATGGCCACCTTGGCCAGGCTCAGGAGCAGGCTAACAAGGAGGGCCTCCAGCCTGCTCACCCCCCTCTGCATTGGGTGGCCAAAGATCAGGAGCTTGGGGCTGAAGTGCAACCAGAATTTGAGGAACAGGCCCCTCAAATAGTCAAAAATGGGCTGCAACCTCACACAATCTTTATTAGCATGGAACACTCCTCAAGGCTGCAGAAAATACAGGCAGCCTGGGAGTCTGTGAACCACCTTAATTTATGGTTGCATGGGACTGCTACATGCCACACCCTCCACACCAAATCTCTGATGGTAAAGGAGAGGACTCCCACATAAAGAGCCTTGCACTAGAGTTCCCTGTCAGCTCCAGACAGCAGGACAGAACGCCAGGGCGTTTCTGGATGGTTGACGAGGGTGAAGCAGCAGCCCATGCAGGAAACCCCTCCATGAGAACAAAACGGCATGGAGGGAATTTCCACGAGACAGCTCAAATTGTGGGGCCGTGCTTCCTAAGGGAGGTCTTGGGACCTGGGGCCAATATGAAATTCCGTCTGGGTGGGGTTCAGTTCAGGCATGAGTCCACCACACACTTGAACTGCCTCAACACTCGAGTGCAGTCGGGTTTGGGCATCACAGTTTTTAGGCTGTTGATGGCTTTGGCCGTGAGCTAAACTTCAACTGATGCGTACGTGCAAGTTGTGGTGTCATCCAGCCTGCTCCTCTGCCATCCAGTCCATTCCCACCTCTGATCACCTCAGCAGCCTGAGCCCTCTCTTCTGCCCATCACCTGAATCTGTGTTGGTGGAGGTGTGGATTCCTGAGCAGTAGCCTTCTGATGATAGCTGCTACTCCTAACAGGAGAGAGTTCCAGCTGGAGGCAACCATGTTCCAGACTTTGATCAGTTTGAGGTAAAAGGCAGGCATCTTCTAGGTCTATAAACAGGAGCTGTAGGTCATAATTGAGGGTGCACCTGCCAGAAGAAAAACATTGACAGTGCTGACTCTCTTTATATGTAACCTTAGTCCTTAATCAAACAAAGCCCACAACTAATGTATATTTAACAACATAATCAACCAATCATTAACAGTTGTAAGTTTTAAGGACATTCGTTTAATTGTGTCTTATGCCTCCTGGAGTTGGAATGGGCTATGTTATGGCTGTTATTTGGTGTTCGATTGGATCATGGCTGCCAATGGGCATCATCTGGTTAGGTTTCTGGAGAGAATTGCATTGAGAATGCCAGCTGGGGTCGGGTATAGGTTCCTAAATCAGAGTAGGAAGGCTTCCCCCACCCCTCTGAAATTTGCCACTGTTTGCTGCCACACTGTCAGATCCCACAATCCATTTGTTTGTTGACACCATGGTTCCTAATTTAGCAGAAGATTCGTGGCAAATCTGCTGGCGAAATGGCGTAGACGACCACTTTTAGCTGTTCACCTGTGCACCTGTTGCACCTGGGGTTCTGCTGTTCTCCTGCCAAGGTTACTGCAGTAGATGGAGAGAACTCCAATGGAAATTCCAATCTAACTGGATTGCAATGATTAAGAATTTCCTTGGAGCTGATCCTAATTCACCACCATAACCCTGATGGTTTCTGTCCCACATGCCAACAAAATTGCCACAGCAGATTAGGAGCGATACTGAGGCAATTCCCAGCCCCTGTTCCAATCTTTAAATTGAAAAGTCTTTGCTGCAGCAGCGCACTATGTTTTGCATACTCCAAGCTGGATAAACAAAATATTTACCAGTTATCCTAGTTTATGCCAATTTAGGTGCTTAACAAGTGTGAAAGCAGCATTATTACAGGCGGCTCTCAATTAGTCACTTTCCTTTCATTCACATGAATAGGTTCGGATTGAATGGAAACTTCAGGAGCAAAATGGTGTGCATCTGAAGTTCAAACTTAGCAGTCATTATGATGGGTACAAATGAAGCATTTTAATGTGATTTTTGAAGAATTAAATTAGAATTTGCCTCCAATTAATTAGTCAACTAATGACAATCTACTGTGTTGCATCCTGCTAGCTCTCTTGCTCTCCATTTCTTTCACTTTCACTTGTTTTTCCATGAAATATATTGAAAAACTGACAGTTTTTTAATAATATGCATTACTGAAGTCCTTTAAGTGGTCTTATGTAGCTTTAGTAGATTGTGGTTTCCTTTCAGAATTGACTTTCCATACATTGCCATTCTGTGTTTGCTTCTCTTGTCTCCTTTGCCCTAGTTGACATGCTTCATTGGAGAAGAGATGCATATTCAAGTCTTCAAAGAAACTTTCAATATTTTGAAAGACTTCAGATTTTCCTAACTATGAATTGCCACAGCAACAAAAAAAAATGACATGAGCTAATGATAAATACACTCCTACACAAAAAAGTATTTTCATTCACAAGAACTACTTTATAAGCAAACCTTTGTGCTACTGCATTGCACTGAAGCCACTGTCCTCCCGTTTCAGCTGTCTTTTAGTTGTCAGCCTGATGACTGCAACTTGCTGACATCACTGGCCAGAACAAAGGACTTCCCCAAGTTATGATCTCCACAGTTTAAAAGGGCAAGTTCAGTGCAGTCATCTATCATATAGCTGGATTTCTCAGTGACTGAATGCCCGCATTCTGCCATTGAAGGCAGCTGGGTCATTGGCTTTTACATAGCACAGGGGTATTCGCTCACATCAAACAGCTCTTGTCAGCTTTCATCCAGGTCTGCACTGTATAATAGACAGATTTTCAGCAAGTTTTTTTTCCTGAAGACAAATAAAGCTTTTATCTGCATTCCACTTCTCTGAGATGTAGTTTATGTTAGAATCACTTAACTGTCAGTGCAGGATCATGGATTACCTGTATGTGGATCAAATAGCTACAGGAGCCTCGTGGGTCGATGTCTCATTAACTACACTACCTTCTGACCTTCCATTGGCTCAGAATAGGTGCAATTACTTTTGATCAAGTATCAAACTAAAAAAGTTGGAAAAGCTTGAGATCAAATTATCAGCATGTTGTTCTCAATCTAAAATGTAATTCAGAGATACAACTGAGGTCTGTTTTTTTCAGTTGTACTAAAGACTGCATAAAATACTGGCAAATTATTGATTCTCTGCTCAGAATATTATATTTAATTTCCCAATTAATTATTTTATCTTGTGCGTTAATGTGCCCTAATAAATCAAGGATCTGTCTCCTAAACCCCATAGGGATGAGTACAGAACTACATTCTGAATTGTGGAAACTCACATTGAATCATTGAATTCCTGAATTTAACAAGCTTCTGATCATTCATGCCTGTCTTTTTTTTATAGAAAAAATTGGTCTTGTCCATTCATGCAGGGACAAAATGTGCCTCATATGCAGCTGTGTAATCCCATTTTCTTCAACCCTGTACTTCCCTCATCATCACAGGCAAGTACCTGCCATCTGGTACTGGGACCATAGCAGCAGAGGTAAGTGCTGATTTTATTAGATTGTGATCCAGAGCAGAGAGGGCTCTGCGACCTCATGTGGTGATACATCTGTCCCATTCCTGATGGGGAGAAGGGTATGCAGACTTGTGATGGTAATACATTTGTCCAGTCTCACCTAATCCAATGTGGAGGGTGTATGTAATTTCATAATGGAAATCTGTCTGCAATCATGTGTTCCTTAACTGTAGCCTAAGAGAACACTTTCATCTATTCACTGGAACACGGGTATGAATCCAGCCTTTTTAAATTGTCTACGGTCTTAAAATTCTCCACAACCAAAACTGGTGTTCAGATTTAGCCTTAAAGGTGCCAAACCTCATTTGCCTTACACTCCCAAATCTACTACAACATTTTGTAGTTGTTCAAAAGAGCACCTCCTATTTCAGTTATCACATGCAGATCTGAGGGTGAATTTTATGGTTGGAAATTGGGAACGTTACCCCCTCGGGGAGATGTAAAATCGAGTGTGATGATGCCAGGTTAGCCGAAGTCAGCAGCCCACCCGCCATTTTTAAAAACCCAATTGAAGTATTAAGTTAACTAATAGACTAATAACACAGGCTAATAGACTGAGATTTTACATTTCCCATGCCATTATTCAGTGGGTTCATGGGAAAACATTCTGACAGAGTTACATCAAGTATGATGACGCATTGGATAAAAGGTCTGCAAGCAGGTCTGTGGCTGACTTTAGTATAAGAATCTGCTGGAGAAGGTGGGAAGTTTACTAACATTGCAAGTTATTTTAGTAATTGTTTTGAGCATTCACTGGGAGATATTGTCAAGAAAGGATGCCTACAGATAGGTGTAAAGTGAATTTTCTACACCCCAGTATTGGTCCCTGCAATTGGTGCCCCCATGGGCATTTTACATTTTGAAGGGTGTTCCTGCTCCAGCTAGGAGGAGCAGTGCAGTGCTATCCTGGCAACAGTCATGATGCTTCCATATTGAGACACTCCCAGGTGCCAGGAATGTTGTGGACCAGAACCCTTGGATGGCTGGCTTCTGGGTGACAAGGGATACCCCTGAAGAGATGGCTCTGATCCCAGTTCAAAATCCAAGTATCATTGGCCTGCTCAGAATGAGATTTTGATGATGGCGCTCTTTGATTCTCTCCTGCTCGAGTCCAACTGATGGTCATCGTATGCTGTGCTTTACACAACCTGGCACTCCGAGAGGAGAAGCCCTGGCAGAGGAGGATCTAATGGGGCAAGAGGTTGAGCTTGATGGGCATTCCCTGTTTGCCTGAGTCTGTGAGAGTCTCGGCATTGTGGGAGTGTCCTGCACAGTCACAGGAGGCTCATCTGTTGCAGTGGCACTTGGGCATTCAATGGCAGAGGGTGTAGGAAAGGCTGTCCCTAACAGAAGCGCCTTGAGGCGTGACCCCAGATTGCAGCTGCATCTGCTCATTCACTGCCATGAGGTCTGTTTGGCTCTCCCTCATTTTCTACAAGGAACCCGGATCTGGCTGCACTCCTGGCTTCTCATTGCCGTCTGGCTCTTGGCACCATAGCTCAGATACATGGCAATGGAGGGCAGGTCAGAACTCAGTAGCCCATCAGTGAGTTGCTGGGTTTGGCTCTTCATTACAGTCAACATTCTCACAATTGAGGAAGGTGTTCTGAAGAGTGAGTGTCTGTAGCGCTCATGCCCTGGATGGAATCTTCCACTGTCTGTGCCAGTGCGCGCAGCCCCTCTGGAATCTCTGCCATATCTCCACCTGCCTTGTGCTGTACGTTCAGCATCTTACCCAAGTGTGAAATGTTCCCCTTGACAGAATTTTCCTAGGGTTGGAAGGTCTGTTATTGCTTTAATTAAAATGGGTATTGACAGCTTCATGTCAAGATCATAGCTCATGCCCTCTGATCCACCCCTCACACAAAAACTTCCACCTCCTTAGTTCAAAGAGAGGTTACTCTCTTATTTCTCGACAGAAATAAATCTTTTGTAAAAATAATTTGTATGGAAAATGCCATACAAGTATTGCAAAATAGGACAGGATATAAGAAAAAAGGCTTAATTTGTCTTATCACTTCCTCAGAATGTTCCAAATCCTTCACAATATATGAATTATAGTTCCCGTCAGTAAACATAGTACTGTGGTGAAATTGCACAGAGCAAAGTCTCACACTTAGTAAATTAAGTGATTAATTGATTCATTCTATCATTGGTAGTTTGACTGTTAGCCTGGACACTGGGAGAATTCCCTGCTTGTCTTCAAAATTGGCATGGGACATTTTACACTAATTTGAGGAGCAAACAGACATCTCATCCAAATATTCTGCCTGTGACAATGCAGCACTCTGCATTGCATTTAAAAATAGAGTGGTAACAGAGTGTGTAGCACGAGTCCACCTGCAAACAGCTTGATGATGTGATTCATGGATAAGATCACCACTGTTGTCGAATTCAAATTCAATCAGGCAGCTACGAGGAGTTATGAGCTATTTGCTGATGTGAGGGAGAAAAGAAATCCAAGGCAGAGGAGTCTTTTCTAAGAATCTGTTAATATTACTTTCTAATCATAAATGTGAACAACACAATGACGCAGATCTTCCAATCAGTGTCGACGCTGCGCATATTGTCGCTGCCCATGAAGCTTCCTGTGCCTTGACAATATTGGCTGGAATTTTACAGCCCCCGTTGGCATCGGGCGTCATTGCATGCGGTGGGGGGCACAAAATGGTGAGAACCCCAAAAATGGGTTTCACGCTGGTGTGAAAGCACAACACCATGGTGGGACGTGAATTCCACTGGACGCCAGCATGACCCTGATTTGCATCCTGGCCCAGAACATGTCTGAACAAGTGTGACATGCAGGAGCCGGGACTTAGCGTTAGGGCCTTGCTCAGATCACGGACATCCAAGGAGCAGAAGATTCTGGAGCCCGACAGCTACTGGAGCCTGGAGGAACATGTGCATCGCATGCCGAGTGGATGCTCATGGACATGGCACCACCGTGAAGCAGCTCACAGAAGGTATTGATGTCACGGGTCTGCTTCGGTCTTGGCCATGGGCTGCTCCGGATGATTGGCGAGGGGGGTGGGGGGGTTGAGAGGAAGATATAGCTGTGAGTGGGAGAGGGAGGTGTACCAGCGAGGTGGTAGGGGTGTGGGGGACGAAGGATTCGGGGGCGGGAGTGAGTTTGGGATGGGAAGGAAGGAATACTGGGGGAGGAGGGTATAACGGGGGAGGTTGCGTCAAGTAGGGACCTGGGTGTAAGAGGGAGGAATGTGTAAGGGAGGGAGTTCGGAGTGGGGAAGAATTTTGGTGGGGGGAAGAATTTTGGCGGGGGAATGATGCCCGGGGGGAAGTGGGAGTAAGGGTGGAAAAGGGAGTAAGAGGTGGGGGATGTCCAGATGAACACGCAGGGGAGGGGTCTGTGGAGTCAATGACTGCTTCCTAGGGAGTGATCTTAGGATGGGCACAATAGGCCAGAATGGTGAGTATAAAAAGGGGCGGGGGAAGCAAGAAGGGTGGGAGGCTGAGGGTTTGTCAGTAGCCATAGAAGGGACAGTGAGCATGGTTGTTGGGGACTTGGAGGGCAGATACGGAGCCTGGGGGTGGGAAAGAGGATGTCAATGTGGATGGGGTGGGATTCTCAGGAAAGTAGGGAACATGCACATTCACCTGGACATCCTGGAAAGAAAAGGGTTCTGGTTGGTAGGTAATGGTGAGAAGGTGGAAGATGATGCCAAGGGGTCGACAGCGATGAGGGAAAGGGCATGGGTGACTGGGGGAGGGGAAAGGATGGGAGAGTTGATCAAAAACTTGACTGTGACCACTGTTGTCAAAATCAAAAGTGAGCGGAGCCTCGTGTTGGACAGGTATAGGCACTGCATTGGAGTGTGATCAGCGGCTGGGTGAAGATGCAGGTCAGTTCAGATGGACAACTGAAAAGGAACCCCAGCAGGCAGCATTGAAAAGGCTTAGGATAGTAAAATGAATGTGATAGATGAAGGCTCCACGTGCGTGGGAGAATGCTTACATGAGGCTCCGAAAGGCCCTGCCATAAACCCTGCCATGGGTATGCGATGATGCAGTGGTATTGTTGCTGGACTAGTAATCCAGAGACCCAGGGTGATGCTCTGGGGACCTAGGTTTGAATCCTGCCATGGAAGATGGTGGAATTTGAATTCAATTTTTAAAAATCTGGAATTAAAAGTCGAACGATGACCTTGGAACCATTGTCAATTGTTGTAAAAACCCAACTGGCTCACTAATGCCCTTTAGGGAAGGAAATCTGCTGTCCCTGCCTGGCTTGCCTGGCTTGGCCTACACGTGACTCCAGACCCATGACTCTTAAGTGCCCTCTGAAATGACCTAGCAAGCCACAAGCCACTCAGTTGTAACCAAACAGCTACAAGACCACAAAAGATGAATGAAACCAAACAGACCACCCGGCATTGCCCTAGGCACTGGAAATGACAACGACAATCTCAGCCCTGCTGACCCTGCAAAGTCTTCCTTATTAACATCTGGGGCCTAGTGCCAAACTTGACTAGTCTGTCTCACAGACCATCACCATCCCTGGGTATGTTCTGGCCCACTGGAAGGACAGACCCAGCAAAAGTCGCAGCACAGTGGCATACAGATGGAAGGGAGTTGCCCTGGGAGTCCTCAACACCAACTTCATGTCTCAAGGCATCAGGTCAAACATGGGTAAGGAAACCTCCTGCTGATTACCATGTACTGCCCTCCCTCAGCTGATGAATCAGTGCTCCTCCATGTTGAACACCACTTGGAGGAAGCACTGAGGGTGTTGAGGGTGCAGAATGTACTCAGGGTGCAGAACTTCAATGTCCATCAACAAGAATGACTCGGTAGCACCACTACTGACCAAGCTGGCCGAGCCCTAAATGACATTGCTGCTAGACTGAGTCTGCGGGAGGTGGTGAGGGAACCAACAAGAAGGATAAACATACTTGACCTCATCCTCACCAACCTGCTTGTTGCAGATACATCTGTCCATGATAGTATCGGTAGGAATGACCACTGCACAGTCATTGTGGAGATGAAGTCCCACCTTCACATTGAGGATAACCTCTATTGTGTTGTGTGGCACGACCACCGTGCTAAAAGGGATAGATTTCAAACAGGTCTAGCAACTCAAGACTGGGCATTCATGAGGCGCTGTGGGCCATCAGCAGCAGCAAAACTATATACAACCACAATCTATAACCTCATGGCCCAGCATATCTCCCACTCTACCATTACCATAAAACCAGAGGATCAAGCTTTCAATGAAGAGTGCAGTGGGCATGCTAGGAGCAATACCAGGCATATCTAAAAATGAAGTGTCAACCTGGTGAAGCTATAACACAGGACTACTTGTGTGCCAAACAGCATAAACAGCAAGTGATAGACAGGACTAAGTGATCCCACAGCCAACGGATCAGATCTAAGCTCTGCAGTCCTGCCACATCCAGTCGTGAATGGTGATGGACAATTAAACAACTCACTGGAGGAGCAGGCTCCACAAATATCCTCATCCTCAATGGTGTTGGAGCCCAGCACATCAGTGCAAAAGATAAGGCTGAAGCATTTGCAACAATATCAGCCAGAAGTGCCGACTGGATGAATCATTTCCGCCTCTTCTGGAGGTCCCCAGCAATACAGATGCCAGACTTCAGCCAATTCGATTCACTCCACGTAACATGAAGAAAGGCTGAAGGCACTGGATACTGCAAAGGCTATGGGCCCTGACAATATTCCGGCAAAGTACTGAAGACCTGTGCTCCAGAATCTGCTGCGCCCCTAGCCAAGCTGTTCCAGTACTGCTACAACACTGGCATCTACGCGGCTATGTGGAAAATTGTCCAGGTGTGTCCTGTACATAAAAAGAAGGAAAATCCAACCCAGCCAGTTACTGCCCCATCAATCTACTCTCCATCAACAGTAAAGTGATGGAAGGGGTCATCAACAGTGCTATCAAGCGGCACTTGGGTGAAAATAGCCTGCTCACTGATGCCCAGTTTGGGTTCTGCCAGGGCCACTCAGCTTCTGACCTCATTACAGCCTTAGTTCAAACATGGACAAAAGAGCTGAGCTCCCGAGGTGAGGTGAGAGTGACTGCCCTTGACATCAAGGCCGCATTTGACCGAGTGTGGCATCAAGGAGCCCTAGCAAAACTGGAGTCAATGGGAATCAGGGGGAAAACTCTCCGCTGGTTGGAGTCATACCTAGCACAAAGGGACTTGGTTGTGATTGTTGGAGGTCAGTCATCTCAGCTCCAGGACATCACTGCAGGAGTTCCTCAGGGTAGTGTCCTCGGCCCAGCCATCTTAAGTTGCTTCATCAATGAGCTGCTTTCTATCCAGGCTTGGGCTGACAAGTGAAAAGTGACATTCACGCCACACAAGTGTCAAGCAATACCCATCTCCAACAAGAGAGAACCCAACTATCGCCCCTTGATGTTCAATGGCATTACCATCACTGAATCCCGCACTATCAACATCCTGGGGGTTACCATTGACCAGAAACTGAACTGGGCTAGCCATACAAATACTGTGGCTACAAGAGCAGGTCAGAGGCTAGGAATCATGTGACGAGTAACTCACCTCCTGACTCCCCAAAGCATGTCTACCATCTAGAGTCATGGAGACATTGAGTCATAGCTACGGCACAGAAAAATGCCCTCCGTCCCATCGAGCCTGCGTCAGCCAAACAAGTACCTAACTATTCTAATCCCATTTTCCAGCACTAGGCCTATATCCTTGTATGCCATGGTATTGCAAGTGCACATCCAAACACTTCTTAAATGTTATGAGGGTTTCTGCCTCCACTACCCTTTCAGGCTGTGAGTTCCAGATTCCCACCACCTCCGGGTGAAAAAATTCTTCCTCACATCCCCTCTAAACCTCCTGCCCCTTACCTTAAATCTGTGCCCCCTGGTTATTGATCCCTCCACCAAGGGGAAAAGTTCCTTCCTGTGTACCCTATCTATGCACCTCATAATTTTATACACCTCAATCATGTCCCCCCTCAATCTCCTCTGTTCCAGGGAAAATAACCCCAGTCTATCCAATCTCTCCTCATAACTAAAACTCTCCAGCCCAGGCAACATCCTGGTAAATATCCTCTGCATTGTCTCTAGTGCAATCACATCCTTCCTATAATGCGGATTCCAGAACTGCATGCAATGCTCTAGCTGTGGTCTAACTAGCATTTTATATAGTTCCAGCATAACCTCCATGCTCTTATATTCTATGCCTCAGCTAATAAAGGCAAATATCCCATATGCCTTCTTAACCACCTTATCTATCTGTCCTGCTAACCTAAGGGACCGGTGGACATGCACACCAAGGTCCCTCTGACCCTCGGTACTTCCCAGGCTCCTACCATTCATCATGTATTCTTCCTTGTGCCTCGTTTGTCCTGCCCAAGTGCATCACCTCACACTTACCCAGATTAAATTCCATTTGCCACTGATCAGCCCATCTGACCAGCCCGTCTATATCCTCCTGTAATATAAGGCTATCCTCCTCACTATTTACCACCCCATCAATTTTCATGTAATCCGCGAATTTACTGATCAACCCTCCTAAGTTCAAGTCTAAATTGTTTATTTATACCACAAACAGCAAGGGACCTAATGCCAATCCCTGTGGAACCCCACTGGACACGGGCAACCGGTCACAAAAACACCCCTCGACCATCACCCTCTGCTTCCTGCCACTGCCACTCAGCCAATTCTAGATCCAATTTGCCATGGGCTCTTACCTTCATTATCAGCCTCCCATGTGGGACCTTATCAAAAGCCTTGCTGAAGTCCAAGTAGACTACATCAAATGCATTGCCCTCATCTACACACCTGGTCACCTCTTCGAAAAATTTAATCAAATTGGTCAGATATGACATCCCCTTAACAAAACTATGCTGACTGTCCTTGTAATCTCTACCTCTCCAAGTGTAGATTAATTCTGTCCCTCAGAATTGCTTCCAATAGTTTCCCCACTGCTGAGGTTAGACTGACTGGCCTGTAGTTCTCTGGTTTATCCCTTCCTCCCTTCTTGAATAATGATCCCACATTGGCTGTCCTCTAGTCCTGTGGCACCTTTCCTGTGGCCAGAGAGGTATTGAAAATTATTGCCAGTGCCCCTGCTATCTCCTCCCTTGCCTCACTCAACAGCCTGGAATACATTTCATCCAGGCCTGGAGATTTATCACTTTTAAGCCTGCCAGACCACTTAGAACCCCCTCCCTTTCTATACTAATTTCTTTAATTATATCACAGTCCTTCCATCTGATTTCCATACCCACATCATCCCTCACACTTGTGAATACTGACACAAAGTATTCATTCAGAACCCTACCTACGTCTTCCGGTTCTGCACACAAATTACCATTTTAGTCCTTAATGGGCCCTGCTCTTTCACTAGTTATCTTCTTACACTTAATGTACTTGTAAAATAGCTTTGGATTTTCCTTTATTTTACCTGCCAATATATTTTCATGACCCCTTTTTGCTCTTCTAATTTCCTTTTGAAGTTCCCCCTACATATTCTATACTCTGCTAGGTCTTCCACTGTTTTGGGCCCTCGGTATCTGCCATAAGCCTCCCTTTTTCTCTTTATCCAATCCTGTATACCCCTCTACGTCCAGGGTTCCCTGGATTTGTTGGTCCCACCCTTTTTCTTTACTGGAATATGTTGGCCCTGTACTCTCCCTATTTCCTCCTTGAATGAGTCCCACTGCTCTGATGCAGATTTACCTAAAAGTAGCTGTTCCCAGTCCACTCTGGCTAAATCATATTTAATCTTATTAAAATCGGCCTTCCCCCAATTTAGGGGCAGAATTTTACGACAGCGTGATTTTACGTTCCCACTGTCATCAATAGGATTCATATTGGCTCACCACGTTTTACGGCCCCGTTCCCACCGCAACTGCCCTAGAACTCTGATCTCTGGCCCATTCTTGTCCTTTTCCATAACAACCTTAAATCTAATGGAGTTATGATCACTATCTGCAAAATGCTCCCGCACTGATACCTTTACCACTTGCTCGGTTTCATTCTCTAAAATAAAGACCAGGACCGCCCCTTCTCTTGTAGGACCTTCCAAGTACTGGCTTAAAAAGCTCTCCTGGATGCATTTTAAGAATTCTACTTCCTCTAAACTTATCACACCATGACTAATCCAGTTAATATTGGGGAAGTTGAAATTCCCCACTATTACTACCCTATTACTTTTACATTTCTCTGAAATTTGCCTACATATCTGCTCTTCTATTTCTTTCTGACTGTTTGGGGGCCCATAGTACATTCCCAGCAATGTGGTTGCTCCTTTTTTGTTTTTAAATTCTACCTATATGGCTTCATTTGAGGAGCCTTCTAAGATGTAATCCCTCCTTACTGCTGTAATTAATTCCTTGATCAATATTGCGATACCCCCTCCTCTTTTATCTCCTTCCCTGTCTCGCCTGAAGACCTTATATCCTGGATGGGATGATGAAGCAAACTCCAGAGGTTATGAGCCTGATGAAGATGTGAGGGTGTGTTAGAGAGTTAGTGGTGTTGTCCCTTGAGGTGTGAGATCCCTGTGGATGTGTGATGGGTTTGTGAGTTGAAAGTGATGAGGTGGTTGATTTATCCTGGTGAAACAGGTGTGAGCATTCATCCTCTTCCTGCACTGGATGGCTGACCTCCTCTGTGCTCTGTTGATGCTAACTGCTGCTGCAATTGGGTATCTCCTGTGGCCAGAGCGAGTCAGAGAACCTCACGGCCACCTTCCACTGCATCCAGCAGGCACCCTAGAGAGGCGTCACTAACTTTGGGGGCGACTGCCTTCCTTGCTTTTGGGGCCATCTGTCACCTGGAGCAGTCCTGGCCTGTAGACATGAAGTGGGCTGCACTCTGGTGCACTTTAAATATGGCGCCCGGAGCAAAGAAGCACTGAGATCACAATGTGATGGGAAAATCCGAGCCTGCCCACCATTGACCAGGAGTGTTTCCTATGAATGCATTTTTAATGAGGTGGGATGCGTTGGGAATCAGACGACATGGTGTCAAAATCTGCCATTGTGGCCAGCGGATAAAATGACTTTCTTCACGCCCACTACTGCACTTTGTGCAAACCTTGGATGATACTGCCCTTTGTGTTATTTCATTCGGGGCTTCCAATCCCAGCTGTAGCATTGAAGCGTCGGAGATCCATCCCCATGGGAGACTGACAAATGTAAGAGAAGATGGGCGCAGAGAAGACAGGTATACTTTAGAATGATGTTTGCAACTGTATTCAGGTAAGTTTTTAAAAGCCTGAAGCCTTGCAGTGAGTGTGTGACTGGGTGGATGAGTGGGTGTGTGAGTGGGTGTGTGAGTGGGTGTGTGAATGGGTGTGTGAGTGGGCGTGTGACTGGGTGGATGAGTGGGTGTGTGAGTGGGTGTGTGAGTGGGTGTGTGAATGGGTATGTGACTGGGTGGATGAGTGGGTATGTGAGTGGGTGTGTGAGTGGGTGTGTGAGTGGGTGTGTGAATTGGTATGTGAGTGGGTGTGTGAGTGGGTGGGTGAGTGGTTGTGTGAATGGGTGAGTGAGTGGGTGTGTGAGTGGGTGTGTGAGTGGATGGGTGAGCGGGTAGGTGAGCGGGTGTGTGAATGGGTGGGTGAGCGGGTGGGTGACCAGGTGTGTGAGCGGGTGGGTGAGCAGGTGGGTGAGCGAGTGTGTGAGTGAGTGGGTGTGTGAGTGGGTGGGTAAGTGGGTGTGTGAGTGGGTGTGTGAGTGCGTGTGTGAATGGGTGAATGGGTGGGTAAGTGGGTGGATGAGCAGGTGGATGAGTGGGTGGGTGGTTAGGTAGATGAATGGGTAGGTGAGCTAGTGGGTGAGTAGGTAGGTGGGTGGGTAGGTGTGTGGTTAGGCAATGAGTGGGTGGGTTGGTGAGTAAGTGGGGGGATGGGTGGGCAGTTCAGAGTGTGGGTGAATGGCTGGGTGGGGGAGTGGGGTGGGTGAGTGGGTGAGTTAGTGGGTGAGTGGGACAGTGAGTGGGTGGGTAGGTGAGTTGGTGGGTAGATGAGTGGGTGGATCAGTGAGTGGATGGATCAGTGAGTGGGAGGGTAGTTGAGTGATTTGGGGGGGTAATAGAATCAGTAGGGTGGTTAGTTAGAAGAGACAGTCAGGCCAGGGGGTGATGATGGGAGAGATTCGGGTTGTTTTGGGGAAGTAGTCGAGTGTGTAGTCAGGCTGGGGTTTGTCAGGCAGGGGAGGACAGTTGGGCTGGTGAGTTAGTCAGGCTGGGGGTGTCAGGTTTGGCTCAGAGGGCAGTCGGGTCAGAGGGATAGTGGGGTCGAGGCATGCTGGTTGGACAGGGTTGGATGGGATCGCGGGGGGGGGTTAGTAGTCGGGTCAGGGGTGCTGATTGTGAGAGGGTCGGTTGTGGTGCTCAGTTCAGTTACACTGGCTGATCACTGAGTTTGACCAGGTATTAATCAACGTAACATTTCCGGAGTGAGTATCCAGGTAAGCCCCGCACATACAGCCCAAGTTTCTGAACCTGAGCTCAGTTTCAGAGACTTTACCGGAAGATCTGGGCAGCAGAAATTAGCCAGTTGGAATTTTAAACTTCCTAGGAAACTACAGTGCATGTACATGTGTCAGGACTTCCTCAGGGCCCTGACCTACATCACCGTATTAAATCCAGATTTCACAGCTCGAACATGGGAAAATTCAAGCCAATGTGACTTTCCTTTCTAGCTTTTCTCCCTTATAATGCTCCGGCTAATATAAGGAATAAAAAAAAGTGGATATCAGTTACGGCATGAATGAATGTTGAGAGATAGATTAGCAAGTTACAACACATTAAACTCTGGGAAACTCCTGAAGGGGCCATTTTAGCCCCATGAATGGAAGGGTCAGTAACAGGAGGAGAGTAAAAATCACTGATTTTTAGAGCAGCAACCCAATCTCAAAGCACCAGCTTCCGAGTTTAAATGAAACACGTTTGAGAGTCAGCTCAGGTCGACACTGAAACATTTCATTGTCCCATTTGAATAAAAGCCTCACTCACTGCAGCTCCTCTCTCGGGTCCCTCTTGCAAATACCTAAAAAAGAATTTGTGTGGGAAGATGGGAAGAATCTGAACAGCATGTCAGAAAAGGAAGGTCATCATTATCTACATCAGCTGTGATGGGTTTAGCACATACACGGGAGAGAGGTACATGGAGGAGAGGTACACAGGAGAAAGGTACACAGGACAGGGGTTCCCAGAAGAGAGTTACAAATGTGGGACATACATAAAAGGGAGGTACATGGGGGGGGGAGGGTGGTTGGTGGGGGAATGTGGATGGTACATAGGCGAGAGTTACATAGGGAAGAGCTACACAGAAAAGAGCTACACAGGAGAGAGTAGCACAAGAGAGTTCACAGGAGAGAAGCACACAGGAGGGAGGGGCAGAGGAGGGAGTGGCAAAGGATGGACGGGGAGAAGGGGGAGGGATATAAGAGAGAGATAGACAGTTGGGACATAGGGAGGAGAGGGCTACAGAGGAGAGAGGTACACTGGAGTGAGTAATATGAGAGAGGCACCTAGGAGAGAAGTACACAGGAGGGAGGGTCAGAGGAAAGAGGGGCAGAGGAGGGAGGGTCATAGGAAAGAGGAACACAGAAATTAGGGACCTCACCACCTTCTTCCCTGGGAAAATACATGCAGCCTACGTAGATATGCTTCTCTTGCTCCCTGAGTGGCTAACGGCCTGCCTACCATTGGCTTAATACTGTGGCGGTAGAATGAGGCCCTTAAGTTGTCATTAACTGCCCACTTAAGAGCCTCAATTGCTGGATGAGCTCAAACCTGACCAGGGGCCTTCTTACGCTAGAATTAATTTTAGTAGCGGCAGGAAGGTAGTGGGTGTTCTCACGCAAGACATCCTGGCCTCATGGAAGCCATGACTACCGACAATTATCTGCCTGAGGAGTGTAAAGTCTGTTTATGGCCTCCGGGAGTGGTGAAGGCAGGGTTGCCCCTGGCTTTCTGATCGGTGGTGTGCATCATTACCTCTACGTAAAATCCTGGCCTTTCTCCCTAATTTCATTTAATTACATATCTTTGGATTATTTTTCATTAAATGGAGCAACAGTACCCAAAAATGACAGCAATGTTGGATTTTTCATGAAAGGAAACAAGCACTCTCTATGTCAATGCTAGAAGAGGAAATGCTAATGAATAAAATTAAGCCAAGACAAGAAATTGCGAGGAGTGTTAGTCTAACACTGAAGAGAATTAGCTCGGTCAATTTGCTTGTTGATAGTTCTACCCATCCATTTAATGCAAGCAGTTTTCCAAAGTGCATCATTATAAATGTTATACATTTGGCTAGGAGCTGATTTAGATAATTTATGTTCCAATTCAGTGTATGGTTCAGGGTTGGTTTAAAGGTTGCAAAATTTGGTAAGACCTGAAAACAGGGATTTGTGATGAGTGATCAGCTGCTGCCCCTTGTGTCTGATGGAAGCACGGTGCAAAATTCATCCTCAGGCAGTTAATTGCCTGCAGTCATGGCTTCAGTCCCTCTAGAGCAGGATGTCTCCTTTAAATTTTGTCTTTGGTTTTGCAGTTCCCTAATTTAGGGGCTGTGTTTATTTTGTCCCTGATTTTGTAAATCTAGTTTATTTGGTTGACTCTAAAAGAGTTAAAGCAGGATGTCCTGCTCCCAAGAGTTGCTAGCCAATCAGAGTGCTGGCAGCTTTTCAGGTTCACAGCAGCACCACCAGAGGGGAGTCAATGGCAAGGACAGGAGGATGTCTTCCAGCAGGGATGTCCCTTGTCATTAATCGGGGTGGTGAGCCCTTTGTGGGCAACAGGGTGCCTGATCAGTAGGGACCTTTCCCCACACAACCCCCCCCAAGCCCAGGGGCAGGCTACCAGGTTTTACTGCACAGCCTACCTAGGTAGTGAGATGCCCACCAGTTGCTCACTTGAATGATTGTAGCATGCAGCCAGTGCTAAGCATGCTGTTGAATGACTGCATGCCTGATGGGGAGACGCAAAAGCGTGAAAGGCTAGTACAAGTTAAAGCCACCCTGCATGTTTTAAAGACAATCTCCACCTCTTAAAGAGGAGGTGTATTTTGGCAGGAATAGATGCTGGAAGGGGGCACTAGTTATCAGAGCTGGCTGGAAGGCTAGCGTGTAGATCAAATCAACATTAATAGCACGGGGTTCGAATTCAGTTGCAGCTGACCCCACCCTACCGGTAGTAAACACTCAAGGCACCTTACTATGGTTAGGTGAACAATTGCCAAGGTCCTGTCTTCAGGCAAAGAACTCAAGAAGAAGCTGGAAGTCATTGAGACAGTGAATGTGATCTGGAAAAGACGTGACAATAGCATAAGATGGCAAGGAACAGAGGTCAACATTTTCCAATGCTGCACTGGAGGAGGTGCAAAGGATGAGATATGCCATCTATCTGCAGGACACCCCCCAACCAATCTCTCAAAAATAGGCAATGGGAGCTGTGGTGGTCAATGCCACAAATCTGGCCCCCAAGGGCTTGGATGTAACGAGAAATTCAAAGACTTCAAGGCCAGTGGTCGCCTCTCCAAATGCCAAATCTCACCAGAGGATGAGGTCACACATCAATTGTGCTGCAGAGGAGTCAGGTGAGAACTTCGATGGAGCAGCAAACTGAAGAGGCTAACTGGTGTGCACACTGAAATGCTTGCTGCGTTGGCAGGCCCTCCAGAAAGCCTGTGATCAGTGTCAAGAACATGGAGGAGTCCAGCACCAACTTTGTACAAGACTTTGTGGAGAATTTGAAGCACTTCCTGTCCAATGTGGAAGTGGTGGCCAACCCCATTAGAACACTTGTGCACCCATAGCATTTGCCTGAATTTTTAACTTCTATTGCAGCACAAGCAGAGGCCCTAAACACCTGGATGCTGCTGTTCAAACTGAAGTTATAGAATCTCAGATGGGTCTCATGTAACCTCAGCTATTAATAGTATCAATAGTATAATGTGGAGGCAATAGCATTCTGCATCGTGGGGGAGCAGGCACTCCTCACAAAGCCATGTGGTCACTCCTCATGTGCTCACTCCTCGTGCTTCTTTCAGGTGGGAGAGAATCAAATGCGTTC